>NC_090727.1:118130906-118233406 GCF_036898095.1 Palaemon carinicauda | reverse complement strand
GGCATTAACCCCATGAACGTCCTTGGCCAATAAGTATATGTAACGCATTCCATGAAAACCTGCAGATAACGTAGAGGGAAACACCTTATGTGGTTATATATATATATATATATATATATATATATATATATATATATATATATATATATATATATATATATGTGTGTGTGTGTGTGTGTGTGTGTGTGTGTGTGTGACCAAGTGAATTGGAACTAAATGCAATTTATTCCTACATAATGAAAATCTTAAGTCTTCTGTATAAATCCCGACCAAACTTATGGATGTTGTCTAAGGTAGCATAGAATAATAAAAAAAAAATTTTGAGCAAAGCCGTTTCACGTCGCTTCAAAATATGTTACTCGTGTGAAGAAGAACTTGCTTTCACGAACAGTTTCCATTATAATCCCCCTTATTGTTCCTGTGGTCTTACCTAACAATATAAGCCCTTACTGCAATGAATGGTTCGCTTAAATTGCTATAGTAGGAGGTGTTTGTGACCCAGTGGTCAACAATGCAATTTAGTTTTCTTATGATTTAGATAATCTTTTCAGCCTAATCGACCAGTTTTAGATTTGTTAAGTAATTCCTTACAGCTGATTGCAAAGTTATTCTATGTTTAACGATTTTTCAGGGCAGTGTCGGCAGAAGATGCCGATATAGGTATTATACCCTAACTTGTTATACTTAATAGTGTTTCTGATATTAAAGCAACTGGGACTGCTTTTAATTGTTTTTACTTCAACATACTAAATATGTGAATTCCTTTAAACAATATCCGTCTGTCATTCCTCCCTTCTGCCTTTTCAATGCATAAAGAATAGCTACATGTCCCATCAAAAGGATTTTCGATATAGAAATAATTCTCATTTTGTGTAATAGGCCTCACATGGAGATTAAAAAAAAGGTTCTGGGCGGTGAGGTTGCGTCAGCCAGCTAAACCCTGAGAGAGGTCGGTTTCAAACGTTTCAAGTTGTAATTCTGAGAGCACAAAATCATGGGCCGAGGATCCAGTCGGGTATTAGTCTTGTTTTCACTTAGACTCAGTAAGAGAGCGGTGGGTATAAAAAGGGAACCGCGCTCACACTTTCCATATGACTGCAGTGCCAGTGGTATCGTCGGGAAATCACCCATTCTGTTCAATATTATTCGTTCTTATGAAGACTGCCTATATGCATCCAAGAAGCCGGCGGTGTTATGGAAAGGGCAAGACCACCACAAGAAACGTATGTATAAAGTTCTTCCCTCGATTTTCTTGGATCACGAACATCATTTCACGTAGCAATGCCCAAGAAAAATCTCTGGACACCTGCTGGTGCACGGGAACACCTCCAAGGTCAACCTACCTTTCAGCAACCCAGCCCACCAACACCACCTGTACTACTGCCACCTGAAGATTCACGATATAATCCCCGACGGGGCGAACCTTCCTACCTCGGCCAAGCTCTCAGTGGAGGAGCCACTTGGGCTGTCGCAGCTGATGCAGACGACGTTGATTACGACAATTTCATGGTATGCCGAAGGTCTTTCTATTTATTAGACAACGCCAGAACTCATGGCAGTTGCTTAAGGCATTCTATGCTATGCTTTCTCAGTTAAGCGTAAATGAGCTCTCTCTCTCTCTCTCTCTCTCTCTCTCTCTCTCTCTCTCTCTCTCTCTCTCTCTCTCATTTAGTTTCAAAAAGGAATTCGATTTTCTTTGCTCAGATGGAATAAATTTAAAACATCGGAGAGGTATGGAGTCCTTTGACTGGGCAGACAGTACTTTATTGGGTTCTTTTCTCTGGTTACGGTTCATTTTCCTTTTGCCTACACATGCACCGAATAGTCTGGCTTATTCTTTACATATTCTTTGTCCTCATACTCCTGACGACACTGAGATTACCAAACAATTCTTCATCACCAAAGGGGTTAAGTACTGCGCTGCAATTGTTCAGTGGCTACTTTCCTCTTGGTAAGGGTAGAAGAGAGACTTTAGCTATGGTAAGCACCTCCTCTAGGAAAAGGAGACTCTAAAATCAACCAATGTTCTCTAGTCTTGGGTAGTGCCATAGCCTCTGTACCATGGTCTTCCGTTGTCTTGGGACAGAGTTCTCTTGCTTGAAGGTACACTTGGTCACACTATTCTATCTTTTATCTCTTCCTCTTGTTTTGTTAGAATTTTTTTAGTTTATATAGGAGATATTTTTTTTAAGGTTACTGTTCTTAAAATATCTTATTTGTCCTTGTTTAATTTCCTCACCGGGCTATTTTCCCTGTTGGAGCCCTTGGGTATATAGCATCTCACTTTTCCAACTAGGGTTGTAACGTAATAATAATAATAATAATAATAATATTGTTTGTCTGTATCTTCATATGAATATCAGTGGATTTCAGTTCAAGGGAGTCATTGAGTTTAATGTTTGTATTATACATCTCCATGATTGCATAGTCTGTGTGTGTAGAAGAGAGGGAGTTTAACGAACGTGTACCTAATTTAATTCTGAATAATTGGCAATCCATTAATTGGAACCTTCTTCGAGATAGTTTTGCGTGTTCTACAATTGGATTTCTCAGTTGTATTGCCAATTTTGTTCAGCAGTATTGATTGGTATGAGACTAGTAATCTGTTGCCTTTTTGTCTTTCTTTAAGAGCGCTGGTGTAGTCAATCCTAACGATGTGTTGCCGCCACCAGGACTTCATTTCTGCAACCTTAGTCTGAGGGAAGGAGGAGACCCATCATCCACACCAAGGTTAACGACTGGTTCGACCTTCCCACAGCGGGACTCGGCCATTGTTGAACATGCAGAACGTGAGGCTGCTGACCCTTTCCGTTCTTATGAGGACAGGTTTCAGGGACCATCCAGTCACGAGAGTGCATACGATGTGGGATATGCAAGGACAGACGTTTATTGCCCTGTATATTCAGATGTTGCAGCGTCCGAAGCATTGGAATATCCAAGTTATTCGGCCTTTGGATACCAGGCAGAGGCTGCTACGGTTCAATTCTCCACTAATGAAAGCTATGCATCAGCAGTTAGTGATGAAGCCAATGAACTTCCTGGAACGTCAGGATCCACGGTTCCTTATGTTGATACTGCTGGAGGCGTTGCTGCGGGCGGTGGATTCCATAAGTCAAATGTCCAATCAACGTCGGAAGAATCTGATGCGCCAACATCATCGAGTTCTCACAGTTCTGTTTCAAAGAAGGGCAGCTACAAGCACCGCTACGGCCGAATCTACGGCCTGTCGAAGGAAGAGCAGATGCAACGAACTAAGACGCTCAATAACGAAGCCACTCAGCTCTATCGCGAAAGGAAACGCAAGAGACAAATGGCCATTGAGGACGATCATACCAAAGAAGAGGAGAAGAACAGAGATTTACTTCAGCAGGAGCGAGAACTACGGAAGAAAATAGAAAAGCTCAAAAAAGCTCTTGGTAAAAGAGATGACCTTGATCCCCCAGGGGACGGAAGCATTTATTTATGATCTTTGTTATTCATGGAGACAGTCCAAAAAGAACTGGTTAATGATGGGACACTCTGCCATAAGTTGTCACATTACAATGATTTTTTTCCGTTGGTCCTTTTTAAAAAAGAATATTTTTAGTGATTTTGGAGAAATTATCTATCATTCCCAATAACAACGTAAAGCAAGTTTTCTAAATTTCTACATTTCTCCTCTTTTTTTCATATTCAATTTTTGTTGTGTCATGGCCTCAAGGTTAACCATCTACATTTGCATATCACATTTCGGCACGCTTTCTGGTATCTCATGTATGTACAGTAATATGACAATACCAGGTTTCAGATATTTAGTAAGTATATCTAAAACATTTGCTGATGGAACTACCTTCTGCATGGTTTTCGGAGTATTGGTTCAAATATTGTAGCTGGTGGCGGTGAAAGTGTATTAGAATAAAATAAAGGAGGAAGTGCAATCACGAAAGTTTATTAATCATGATAGGATTTTTGAGTCAATGCTTTTAGTACATGGCGCTAAGAAGGGAATACACGTCGAATTTATTGTATATAGCGTATTTTTGTAACGTTTACTAATTACCTGACGTTATCTTATTCTCGCACTGACGTACTCAATCTGATTAACAAGAGCTGCCAAAGAATGGCATGGTTTAAGGAGGTGGGTTGTATGGTGCCGGTCGGAGTAAAGCAGTTTTATGTTATAAATAGTCTATAAGATTACGTATTGACCACACGTAATGTTATACGAGATTGTTACTAAGCAAAAGACATCTTTTCTGGGTGCAGAGTTTTTAGAAGAGAAAGAATTTAATTTTTCTCAGAAAACTGTGACATTTTATCGAATTCTGATAGTTTCACTTACTAAGATTTAACCGTATTTGAATAACACGGATTTGATAGAAAAAATAGAATTTCTAAATTTATGGTAAATTTTTTTTCTTTATATTTTATCACTTGATTTGTTTCTTCACGTTTTTTTCAGGGCAGCTTTATAAGTGTATCAAGTAATGCAAGACGAAACTGAATAAACTCGCTAAAGGGTGGTCATGATTCCAGCTTAAATCATATAAATCACTAGTAACTGATTAGGAGATATCGTCATTTTGAGTTTAATTGGCGCAGTCTTCCACTCCAAATCGTCTTTCTAGTGATAGCAGCTCATTTACACAAATAATCCTTTTTATACACAATGAATTATCATCAGCCAAAGAAGCACTTTAGGGAAATGTGATCAAACCTGTTTGATATAAGACTACAAGGATGTTATACCTATTATTCAAATCATGGTTACAACTTGAAATGAGAGGGAAAATGACCCATGCATCTGTTCTTCAAGATCAAATGAGTTTGCAATTAAAAATCTTATCTTGATGGTAGCATTTAATAGTTATAAATCCTTATCAACAGATTCGTTTCAGCGGGAAGAACATCCATTTTTATACAATTGGCTTTAAAATGCCTTTTAAGATCAGACGTTTCTCAAGTGGATAAGAAATGCAGTAGCTTGTCTACCATAGGTGTAAAAATAGATAGAAAAAACTCCTTAGCCCGAAGAGCTTAGGTTAACTTGTCAATAACTCTGTAATCGCAAAGAAAGTGGAATGCAGAAGAAGGATGGCTGTTATTTACTTAAATCTTTCCCTGTGAATTAAAATAACTTTCTTGCTTGACCAAATTAAACCTCTCTCTCTCTCTCTCTCTCTCTCTCTCTCTCTCTCTCTCTCTCTCTCTCTCTCTCTCTCTCTCTCTCTCTCTCTCTCATTTGATTATTGAAAATCTCACTCTCTTTCAAATGTCCTTCTCTTTGGTCGAATAAGTTGGTTCAAATCCCGTATGAGGAGTATTTCTTCCTTCGTTTCCTTTCAGATTTCAATGCTGTCAGTACGAAGTGTACTCAAAACCAATAAGCAGAAGATGAGGTGAAAGATCATTGTTCAAATTGAGAAACATTAAAAGTATGTTTATCTTTCCTCATTTTAAAGATGTAAAGGAGAAATTACAGATTTTAGTACTTTTAGTATTGTATGTAGGATGATGATAAGAGAAAGGGAAAAGATTATATTGAATAGAAATAAATCAGACAAGTTATATGTGTGTGTATATATATATATATATATATATATATATATATATATATATATATATATATATATATATATATATATATATATATTGTGATGGCTGGCTTTGACCACCACTCAAAACACTACACTTATCAAATAGTATTCACCATCATACAGTACTAAGTCCACTAAAGGTGGAATAGTAACCAAACATCAATACGAGTGCAAAGTCAACTCAAGGGGACAAAGAAAATACCACAAAAATTTCCTTAATTTTAATACATAATAACTAGACAGAAATAACACCTGAACCACAATAATACAATAATAAATGATACACACTCAATCTTAACTCCCTGTAAAAGAAAACAATTACACGATTACAGACAGGTCATCAACACATGCATACTAAATGGAGAGAGGGTCCAGAAAGGAGAAGGCCAACGAAAAGTGAGAACATCCTAACAAATACAAACTAAATATCCCTATCAAATTGACGATGCCTGGTGTGATTGCAAGGCTTTCACAAGCTCCAGTAATGACGTCCGCCCAGGATTACAGGTCGTGGGCCCGGCACACAAATATAAAGATAGAAATTTTTACCTTGGGGCAGAGAGGTCCCCTTGGCTTTTACTGAACCAAGGGCAGTACACAATATGTGGAATAATAATCCTTGTTGCAGAGCGAGGATATCCAAGAAAAGCTAAACAGCTTCACAACGTAACTCTGCAAAGGCGAGGAATAATATGGATCCAATCGCAAATGTCGTGCCCTACAAGGTTGGAGGCTCAGAAACACACTAAGGAACCATCCTCAAAAAAAGCCCCTCCAAAACTCCGTTCACGCAGGAGCGCAGAAACGTAACCAACACCACTTGAAAATATAAAACAGCCGTTAGTCCATTATAACCACTAACATAACCACCAGTGAAAAGACAAACAATAAAGCAGGAAAACAATAAGTCTACAGTATATTTAACCTTATACATCTATAAAAACTTAAATAATTTAGAAATATCTAGCAATAATATTACACCTCCTCACCCAACCAAAAAAAATTATTATTATTATTTTTTAAAGTGATTTGAATTACAACATACAAGTTATCACATAATGAAATATTAAACCAACACTCAAAAATTTGAAATATTAAACCAACACTCAAAAATGATTATTAAACAAACTGCAAAAACATGACAAACAAAAGGAAAGAGGGGGGCAAGTACCAAGGTCTGCAGCTCACAAGGATAGCAATATATAACCAATACTAAAAAAAAAAAATCTTAAACCTAAATTAATCACAAGTAAACCTTCCAAAACCAGAAAACCAAAACATCACTATTCGATAAATAGGTACCCAACCTAAAAATTTCACATCACTCATATCATTAATAAACTTAATTAAGAGTCATTGCACTAACAACCGGATTCTGTATATATAGTCCAAAAGCTATAACCTTTTCCACACTCTATACACTGTTCATTTTCAGGGATACACATCACTCACTATCAATAAATGTTGATCACAAAAACCACTGTCTATTTCAGTGTTATATATCACACTTATCACCATAGTGTCCAATACATACACACACACCGAACGACACAGAGAAGACCACCACAAGACTCCCCTGCGCAAACAAACAAACAAACTCTATGAAGCGTAATTATTAGCCTGAAAATACAGAATAACAGATTAGTGCCTATCTCTTTTCTTAGCTTATTATAAACCTTATCGTACCTGACACCTCTAAACCTTAGTAGATTAACCTTAACTTAGTCTAGGGTACCACTCATACACCAGCCTGTAGCGCCTAAAAAACGGCTGTGTTGTGCTACAGACCCGTGAGCCCATGACCCATCTAATTAATCAATCATTAGTAAGTACCAGTGATCACCCTCACCTTTTAGCCTTAAAGATCCCATATAATATACCCAAAACATTATAGTCTTCTGTAAACAAACCATGATTAATAAATCTTGAATATACATTTACTTCTACTCACTACGTGCCCACTTCAACAGCACACACAACATAATTAGAACGATACAGATACTACCTTTAATAACTGCATAGCCCTCTGTCAATAATCTAATATTCAACGCTGCGAGAGAGAAAATCGGCAACAATATTATCTTTTCCTGGGATGTGGGAAAATTCTAAATTCCATTCTTGCAGCATGAGACTCCACCTCATCAATCGTTGATTTTTATTCTTGTATCTGCTGATGAAGGTCAGGGGATTATGATCTGTCAAGACCTTAATAGGTGTATCTGAGGAGGAGAGATAAACCTGAAAATGATTAATAGCGAATATTAACGCAAGAGTCTCTTTCTCCACAGTTGAATACCTACGTTGGGCGGAGGACAATTTTTTTGAAAAGAATGCGACAGGATGAGAAACTCCCTGCTCGTCATTCTGCAACAACACCGCTCCTACACCAACGTCACTTGCATCCGTGGCAAGAGAAAAAGGAAGATCAAAATCAGGAGCTCTGAAGACCGGGAAATTAATTAAAACTTTTTAAATTATCAAAAGCCCTTTGCGTTTCATCCGTCCAGACAAATGCTACCTTCTTTCTCAAGAGATTTGTTAACGGATCGGCTATATCCGAAAAATTCCTAACAAACATTCGGTAGTACCCACTCAAACCAAGGAATCTTCTGACATCCCTCCTACATTTAGGGACTACCATGTTTTCAATACTTTCGATATTGGCCTGCTTAGGAGCAACTTTACCATTACCAACCTCATGACCCAAATATACCACCTTCGCCTTTGCGAAATCGCTTTTCTTTAAATTAATTACCAAATTTGCCTTTTTCAACACCTCAAATAGTGCCCTAATACGTTTTAAATGGGTTTCCCAATCATCGCTATAAATAACAATATCATCAATATACACAACACATCCTTCTAAACCATGGACTAAAGTATTCATTAACCTCTGAAAGGTGGCAGCCGCGTTCTTCATACCAAACGGCATAACATTACATTGAAACAATCCCTGTGGTGTTACAAAAGCAGACAGGGCCCTTGCCCGCTTTGAAAGAGGAACTGGCCAATAACCTTTCAACAAATCGAATTTGCTAATGTATTTGGCCTTCCCCATTCGATCAATACAATCCTCAATTCGAGGTAATGGATAACAATCAGATTTAGATAACTCATTCAACTTACGGTAATCAAAACATAACCTGAAATCACCGTCGGATTTCTTTACCAATACAACAGGTGATGACCAAGGACTTTGACTAGGTTCAATTAGGTCATGTTTTAGCATATAATCCACTTCCTTTGCTACAACCTCATTTTTGAAGGGATTCAACCTGTAAGGAGATTGTTTCACAGGAGTGGCGCTACCTACCTCTACATCATGTTCAAGGACCGAAGTCCTACCCGGTACATCCGAAAATAATTCTTTATAATTAGATACTAAATTTTTCAAAGACCTTTGTTCTTCCTTACCTAAATGTGAAATTACTCCCGAAAATTTTTCCAAAGACTTTCTATTATCCGACCGCCATTCACATCCATTAAAACAATTATCATCAATACCCTCCCCCTCTGAAAAAGAAAAATGGTTATTGTTCTCAGAATCTACCGTGTTCCCAATAGTTGCCACAGGAATGACTTTTTCCCATTCCATATAAGCCTTCAACATATTTACATGACACAGTTGAAAAGGTTTCCTTCTTTGAGGTGTCTCCACTAAATAGTTAACCTCACTTACTTTTTTCAAAATTTTCCAAGGACCTGAAAAAGAAGCTTTCAATGGATTCCCTGGGAAGGGTAACAAAACCAAAACCTTGTCGCCTACCGCAAAGTCACGTGCTTTAGACCTTCTGTCAAAAAAGTACTTCATTCTCTTTTGGCTACACAATAAATTTTCACCTGTAAATTCCCAAGCCTTTGTTAACTTATCACCTAGATTAGACACATAATCTAATAAATTGATCTCAGGGACGTCTCCCTCCCAGGTCTCTCGAACAACATCAAGAGGTCCTCGAACACAATGGCCAAACACAAGGCTGAAAGGCGAAAAACCTAAAGACTGACTTGGGACAGAACGAAAAGCGAACAATAAATAAGGTAATTCCTTATCCCAGTCAGAGCCATTAATCAAACAATATTTCTTTACCATCGATTTCAGGGTTTGATGAAATCTCTCCAGAGCTCCCTGACTTTCTGGATGATATGGAGAAGAGGTCACATGTTTTATATTTAACTCTGCCATTTTATCTCTGAAATACCTGCTAACAAAATTAGAACCACAATCCGATTGAATAATTTTAGGCATCCCAAACCTGGTAAAAAAGTCAATTAGTACATCTACAATTTTAACACTTTTTATCGTACGTAGTGGTATTGCCTCGGGATATCGAGACATCCTATCCATGATAGTCAAAATATATTCATTCCCACTACGAGTCCTTGGTAATGGTCCAACAATATCAATAATGACCTCCGTGAAAGGTTCGGAAACCACTGGAATAGGACATAGAGGCGATTTTGGAATCCGCTGATTGGGTTTACCGACCCTCTGGCACACATCACAACTATTGACAAACTTCTTTACATCTGCCTTCAACTTCGGCCAATAATAATTCCCTAACAGTTTGCAAGAAGTTTTATGAATTCCAAAATGGCCGGCCAAACCACTTTCGTGCGCCAATGACATTAACTCCTTCCTGTAACCAAAGGGAACCATTATCTGTTTCACAATTTCATGATCAACATTATCCACCCCCATAGGCCTACTCAACCTATATAAAATATTATTAATTATCTTAAATTTGGGATCAGTCATATCAGACACCTCCCCTGACTCGATAGGGAGTTCCCGAAACTCCTTTTTCTGGTCTTTGATTAGCTCTTCAGTAGTCCAATTTAACGTGTCCGTTACCATTCCAAGATCTACAGCTAGGCTATCACTACGATCTAAACTACTTAAATCTACATCAATTGTTGACTCTGCAGCGTCAACAATTCTAGCACTAGAACGAGTAACTGCTGCTACTTTACTATCAGGGTTTATCAATATCGGACAATTATTATTCTTCATAGCCACATCATTCCCTAACACAACATCAACCTCCTTAACCGGGAATTTATCAACTATGGCCAATTTCAAATTCCCTGCAAAGGAAGGGCAGATTAAATTAAAATTTTCAATAGCATATGACTTTACGGAATCAGGAAAACCAGCCAATAACACAAATTCACCACTTTTCGGTACAAAATTACAAGGTAATGCCTCCCTTAGAATCAAAGACTGAGCTGCACCGGTATCACGCAAAATACGCACTCGTCTTTTCTCGGACGAATTGGCGAAGGAGACACTACCGAAAGACAAATATCTGTCAAAACAAGCAGGTAGTCATTGATCAGCGGATGTTGTTGGGGTAGGTTCTCTCTCTCTCTCTTCCACGCCCATCACTGGCCTAACATTAGCATTTTGAGATTTTCTAAACGCATAACACATACTCTTTACGTGCCCCTTCTTATTGCAAAAGAAGCACGTCAATGTTTTCAATTTCTCTGGATTGTATATATTTGGCCTATTGCCTCTGTTAGGAGAAAAATTATTATTAGCATTACCCTGATTATTATTACTTCCCTGATTATTTCTACTAAACACCTTAGCATTATTATTAGGATTAGCATTATTATTCCTACCCATCTTAACCCAACCAGAATTCACCTTTGTCGTTACTCCCCCTAACTCACTCTTATGAGACAAGCAATATTCGTCACTAGCGATGGCTACCTCCTGAATGGTCTCGAGTTTTAACTCTTCGAGGTGGACCTTCAGTTTATCTGGGACACACCTCTTAAACTCCTCCACCAACATTAACTCTTTCAATCTCTCAAAATCTCCCACCTCCTTGGACTTGAACCAATCGCTAGCATACTGTTCCTTCGCCCTAGCAAATTCAACAAAAGTTTGTTCCCTACATTTTTCTAAGTTCCGGAAGCGTTGCCTATAAGCTTCAGGGACTAACTCATAGGCCTTCAAGACAATAGCCTTTACACTCTCATAATCTGCTGATAGATCCTCCTCCAGCGTTACATATACCCTCTGAGCTCTTCCAACCAATTTACTTTGTATAAGAGTGGTCCAATACTCTTGGGGCCACTCCAACCTTGCTGCAATCCTCTCAAATGACACAAAAAACTCTGCTACATTATTCTCTTCAAATTTAGGTACAAATTTGAGAGCCTGCGCTAAATTAATAGCAGTCGTTACTAACCTATTTGGGGAATGGGCGGGGGAAAAAGAAACTGGGTTTCTCATAGCAATCTCATGCTGCCTCTCCTTTTCTCTTTCCCCTGCCTTAAACTTTTCCATTTCAAATTCCATTTGTCTCAGGGCAATTTGCCTATCCAAAATTTCTACTGACACTACATTATCAGGTTTCACCTCTTGTTCCCCACTTGTCTTTACAGTTTTAACATAATCATAAATGTGCAATAGCAATACACCCTTTCTAATGGACACATCATATTCCAATTCAAAATGCTCTGCTACAATTTCCAAGTCTTCCCTATTTAACTCTGCCAACCTCTCTTGCCACCCCTCTCCTCTAAGGAGTTCGAATACATTAACAACCATGATCACTTATTCACACAAAACACTAAATTTACATAAAACAACACCGAGGAGGTGAAAATACACTGCCTGAAAAAAAAAATTACCCCAAGAATTAACTTTGCACAAACACAGGTGAATACTCAGGAACAAAAGATCCTGTCACGGTCGCCACTTGTGATGGCTGGCTTTGACCACCACTCAAAACACTACACTTATCAAATAGTATTCACCATCATACAGTACTAAGTCCACTAAAGGTGGAATAGTAACCAAACATCAATACGAGTGCAAAGTCAACTCAAGGGGACAAAGAAAATACCACAAAAATTTCCTTAATTTTAATACATAATAACTAGACAGAAATAACACCTGAACCACAATAATACAATAATAAATGATACACACTCAATCTTAACTCCCTGTAAAAGAAAACAATTACACGATTACAGACAGGTCATCAACACATGCATACTAAATGGAGAGAGGGTCCAGAAAGGAGAAGGCCAACGAAAAGTGAGAACATCCTAACAAATACAAACTAAATATCCCTATCAAATTGACGATGGCTGGTGTGATTGCAAGGCTTTCACAAGCTCCAGTAATGACGTCCGCCCAGGATTACAGGTCGTGGGCCCGGCACACAAATATAAAGATAGAAATTTTTACCTTGGGGCAGAGAGGTCCCCTTGGCTTTTACTGAACCAAGGGCAGTACACAATATGTGGAATAATAATCCTTGTTGCAGAGCGAGGATATCCAAGAAAAGCTAAACAGCTTCACAACGTAACTCTGCAAAGGCGAGGAATAATATGGATCCAATCGCAAATGTCGTGCCCTACAAGGTTGGAGGCTCAGAAACACACTAAGGAACCATCCTCAAAAAAAGCCCCTCCAAAACTCCGTTCACGCAGGAGCGCAGCCACGTAACCAACACCACTTGAAAATATAAAACAGCCGTTAGTCCATTATAACCACTAACATAATCACCAGTGAAAAGACAAACAATAAAGCAGGAAAACAATAAGTCTACAGTATATTTAACCTTATACATCTATAAAAACTTAAATAATTTAGAAATATCTAGCAATAATATTACAATATATATATATATATATATATATATATATATATACACTAGGTTGGTTTGCTGTGAGCGACCAGATTAAAGCCTCCCACTATTGCCAATCCGCAGTTGTCCACTGTATTAATGTAAACTGGCCAAACTTCAGACATGAATAATGACAAGCTTTGTGCAACAATGGACCATAAACGGCTGCATTTGTAGTTGTGTGTGTATTTATATATATACATATATATATATATACATATATATATATATATGTATATATATATATGTATATATATATATATATATATATATATATATATATATATATATATATATATATGTCATCCTCATCAGCTGTTACTAGTCCACTGCAGAACAAAGGCCTTAGACATGTCTTTCCACTTGCTTCAGTTTATGGCCTTTCTGTGCCAGTCCACACCCGCAAACATTCTTAGTTCGTCAATCCATTGTCTTCTCTTCCTTCCCTGCTTGTTTTGCAATCTCTAGGAACCCATTCTGTTATTCTTAATGCCCATCTATCATTTGTCCTTCTCATTCTATGTCCTATCCATGTCCATTTCTTTTTCTTGCACGTTGTTAGAATATCCTCTACTTTAGTTTGCTCTCGTATCCATGATGCTCTTTTTCTGTCTCCTACTATGAGATTCAGGGCCTCTGTAACACGGTTTTTTTTTACTTTGCTCCTTATCAAAGCATCGGATGTAGCTGAAAGTTGACATAAGTATATTTTACAACCACACACAAATTTTGTCAGCATTATCAATAACCTAAACCCGATAGTTTTAATTTTTATAGAGTAAAAATGCTCTAGCCGACGCTTTGGCCAGTGATAACGAGCCAAGAGTCGAAAACATTCATTACATAAGCAATGTAAACACCTTTTGACAAAATTTTGCCCCGCCCATCCACCAGACACCCATTCACCTTGTTCCATCTGCCCTGAAACCCATAACAGTCAAGAATGGCTAACAGGATTTGGAATTGCCCCCGTGGTTGCAAAACTGCATTTGTCTTACGACTTGCAACTTTATACAGTCAAGAGAAAGCCCGTGGCCATATTTACTATAGCCTGAATAGGTAATTATTCAGTTTCTAGTTTAAATCCAATGTTTATGGTCTGATTTGTATTTAGCGTAACATGATTATAATACTTGTAATTTCATTCAGGCTTTTGAACATTTCCATTAACTATGCACTATGCCACTAAGAGAGAGAGAGAGAGAAAGTGAGAGATTGTATGTAAACAGTCTTTATATAACTATTTTTGTTAAAATAAGAATTTTGTGCTAAACTCTCCATCAGACCGACGGATCATCCGATATAATTTTTTTTTTCATCTTCTTAGGCTGTACGACCGTGTTGGCTATGTTTTGGGCATGACTGCATTTTGTAAATAAATCAGGAATAGTTTTAGGAGTTTTATTTGTACATCTAATGGGAATTTATAGAAGTAAAGTGAACATAATTCATTTATCCTTTAAAATAATTACTACATGTAGCAAAACAAATAGTAGTAAAGATGATAATGCAATGAAGGAATGGTACCATACTTTATCTTTAGATTCAACATCGGCAATAACATACCCAGTTGCCATAATTTGTCAGCTTAATGAAATAACCTATCATCTAATGTTAAACTTAATTTCTGAGGAGGCCATGGCTTATTACACAGTGAAAAAACATTAGAAAGACTTATGAATGGCGGAACGATACATAAATGTGGGTGGGGTATCTGTGCTAGCGTAGTAATACTACTGTAGCAGTAGTGCTGCAACAGGAGTATATTAAACGTTTAGGCCAACAGCTGGGATCCTTGAGGATCATTTAGCACTTCTTAAAACTACCCGAGAAATGAGTTTTTATAGCCAGAATTTAAATTTTCTGATCCAATAATGCCCATGATAGCCTTCGGTGTTATCCTGAATTATACCCAGGCCAAAGTGGGTGGAGCCTCATGAAGTCATCATTCTGACGATAATTATTGGTGGAGGTTTAAAGCCAAAATACGGTACCGGCTATTTTTTTTTTTTTTTTTTTACAGTAAATAGGTAGGTAGATAGACAATGAATAAAAATTGCTTGACATTGGGTATAAGTTATCAAATCAAGCTTGTCTACTAGGTTTTTGAAAATTACCAACTATTCCGTACACCTTGTCAATCTGATTATGACCTATAAAGTGGGCTGCAATTTTTTAGGAAACTTATTTTGGGAGTTACACTAATAATCGAAGTGTTTTTGTATTTATTAACGTATTTTGTTGGTTTGTTCATTATGACAATTATCAGTGGAGAGGTTTCAGAGTTCATAAAGGTGTATTGCTTTGCTTTTATCTAAACTTTTGTGTCATTGCTGGCAGAGGTATAGCCTTCGTTACGTATAGCCAATCATCGATCTAGAAAGAGGGAAGAAATGACGTCATAAGTTACGTAACAAGTGCGTTAGAAACCTTTTCTCATTATAAGTACCAAATTTATTCAACCTACGTAATGCAGAATATAGTCGTAATTTATGTGTAGATATAATGTGCATTCTGAAGAAGCGTTATATTTATGAAATTCATAGATAGAAAATTATTGCGAAAAAACCGTGTTACAGAGCCTGGAATCTCATAGTAGGCCCCTTTCACACTAGCGTTTTTTCCTGCACTCGAGGCCGTCTCCGCGTCGCTTTTACTATGGATGACACCGCTTATGTGCGTGGTTTCCACCGATAGAGATCAATTATCTTTTTAAATATTGAAAACAACATGCAGTGTGATCCAAGATGGAAAAAAGAAGAGACCTGTTGTATCTTTATCTATAATGAAAGTGACGATCAAGATTGTAATGCCCAAAGAGACATGGATGGCGCATATGCTTCTCTCTTGGGAAAACTAAAGAAGGATGATGATAATTTTCTAATAATCTAAAATGTATAAAATAACAATTGAAGAATATTGGAACGTATGTGAAAGACTGTGATTCGACCACTTCCGGAAGTACATGTTTCTAGAGATATGTTTACCAAAACTTGCCCGTCGTCCCATTCACGTATCTCTTCATCTTTCTGTAAATGTCGGGAAATGAGAACGCGATGGTTTTAATTCTGAAAAACACTTTAACAACAAATTGTTTAGAAGAGCTTGAACATCTTATAAATATAGGAGCTGGACTAGCAACAGATGACATCAGAAACCTGTTTTCTGATTATTTCATGAGTGAAGTAAGGGTTTTGAGTTGGCAATATATTCGAATATGACGTTGACAAAGTATGTAAACTTTCTCATATCTAGTAGTAAGTGCCTCTATGACTAAACATGTGCATTATCTTATTTACATAGTATTCTATAAAGGGTAAAACATGGTTAGCCATGTTTTACGTAATAGAAACGCTTGCAAAATCCAACATAAATAGATAATTGAGAACTCATCATATTCACATTTATCCTGAAGACACTTAAATCCTTCATTCAAACCACAGTATACTTCTCTCTAAGCAGATGTAACTAAATTACGAATTTTATATACTCCTCCAAACTTTGATATCAATAAACTGGATTAGTTTAAACTGAATAAATTAGAATATTTAGACAGTAAAGCAGATGAGGCTGACAAAGCTAGTAATTCAGGAAGTGGCTGTAGTTTAAGAATCGCTCATAGAATTATTAATGAAATCTCGACTGGGGCAAAGAAGAAGAAGCATATACCCATCAATAAGAGAGATGGATCTGTTATAACATCAGAAGATGAAGAAATGCAACGTTGGATGGAACACTGTAGTGGGGTTATGAATAGGAGATATGAAGGAAATAATTTGATTGATATACCTGAAGCTGATGAAGACCCTGATGTGCCCATGAATGAATTCTGTGTGTTTTAAGTCGAAGCTATCTTCAAAAGCTAAAGAGATGAAGAGCACCAGGACGCGTTGAAAATAACTGCCAAGATGATACTGGCTGAAAATGAAGTGACTCCCAGAATACATACAAGATTATTTTGTAGAATGTAGCATGCAGAGGCAAAACCTGGTGAATGGGAGTTAGCAGTGTTGGGGAAAAGGGCAAAAAAGGAAACCTGACTGATTGCAATAATTACAGAGGCATAACACTTACATCAGTTGTTATAAAAATATATAGCATGCTTGTTCTAAAGAGACTGGAGAGAAAGATCGATGAAAAGCTGAGAGATGAGCAAGCAGGATTTCGAAAAGGCAGAAGTTGCACTGACCAAATTTTCATTTTGAGACATGTACAGAAATGCGTAGAATATAGAAATCCACTTTTGATGGCATTTGGGGACTATGAAAAAGCCTTTGATAGTGTACACTGGCGAATTTTGTGGAGAGCTCTGCGTTATTATCGAATTCCTCGTAAATATGTGAATTTGATGAAGTCTGTTCATGAGCATAGCAAGCGCGAAGTTAATGTTAGTGGAGTCTTATCAAATAAATTTCCAGTGAACAGCAGAGTATCCCAAAGGAATGTGTTGTCACCTATGTTGCTTATCCTCCTCATGGATTTTGTAATGCATAGAACAGTTGGATATGGTGGAGAAGGATTGGACTGGATTGGAGATAGGAATTTAGCAGAACACCATGGGATTTGCAATGCTTGCTTACCAGAATGCATGAAATATCACACGAGGTTAGGCTGAAAATAAATAGAAGAAAGACAGAGATGATGAGAACAGGGTATGCAATGGAAGATGAAATATCATTGGAAGGAGAAAGGATTAATGAGGTAGAATCATTCAAGTATTTAGGAACTGTGATCTCCAATACAGGGTCGTTAGAATTAGAGTTAAGTGAAATATTTAAAAAAGCAAATAAGACAATGGCTAGGACAAGTAAAATTTGGAAAAATTACATATAAAAATCAGACTATATATTAGTTTAGTGAGATCGGTGTTACTCTATAGACATGAATCATGGTATGACATTGAAACAATCTTCAATAGATTTAGTCGATTTGAGAACAAAGCCCTCAGAAGGATGCTGGGAGTTAAATGGCAAGACAAGATTAGAAATGGAGCGATAAGAGAGATTACTCGAGGGCCATTTGTGGATGAGATCATGAGGGTAGATGGAGATGAATTGGGCATGCTCTTTGCACTACCCAAAAGAGATTAGTTCACCAAACGGTCAGCTGGGCTCCACAAGGCACTAGAAGAGTTGGAAGACCCAGGCGTATATGGCTGAGGACTATGAAGCACAAAGTAGGAGATGATGAATGGAGAAGTATTGAATTAAAAGCTCAAGATAGAGACGACTGGCGAAATCTAACTGAGGCCCGTTGCGTCAATAGGCATAGGAGGAGATGCTGATGATGATGAGATAAATGAGAAGTTCTATATCAATATCTTGATCCATGTCCATATAATTCATGATATGTTTTTATGATGAAAAGCAGTGACATATTGATAATCACCGCTTGTAAAGGTTGAATAAAGTCATGTGATGAGGTGACGCGCATTGAACATGATGGCCAACTACAACTGCCAACAGAAGTGGCACCGCTTCTAGCCAGTAAGACAATGCTCATGCAAAGTGGCACCACGACGGCAAAAAATCCGCGTTGCTATAATATGAAAGGCTTTATTATGTTTATTAGTCAACTTGTATGCGAGGTGCCACTCCACTGGTGGAGGTGGATTTAAATTGCATAGTGTGAAAGGGCCCTTAGTGTTATTCTCATCATTATTCTTTCCATAGCTCTTTGAGTAGTTTATACTGGAAGGCTTTAGTAACGCTGCAAGTTTCTGATGCACAAGTTAATACTGGTATGACTATCTCATTAAACTTCTTTTTAGAGAAAGTGGCATTTTGCTTTTATAATCTCATTTTGTTTATCAAACGCTCCCTACCCCATGCTTATCCTTCTTTTAATTTCAGTCTCGTATCCTGGGGAAACCCTATCCTAAAGGTTTGTCAATAGCTCTTATTAGTTGTCTCCTGGAATTTTCATTGAACATGGTTTTACTCATATTAATTTCAGTACTACATTTCTGCTTTTTCTATTCAAATCTTCTATTCTCTTTTGTAATTCCTCCCATGATTTACTAAACACAACTATATCATCTCCAAACCTTAAGTTGTTAAACTATTCCCCATTGATATTAATTCCTACTTTTCCCAATTTTAATTCTTAAAAATATTATGCCACCTCCCAAAATGGTTTTGATATCTTTAGGAAGTAATTTTGTGACCATATTTTACGTTCCATTTACTCCTCAGTCTGGGGTTGACCCTGAAAATGTAATGTAAAACTTCTTCAAACTATGGTCTTTCTTTGCTCCATTCACACCATCCCCCCTTTATAATCAAGAGTAAGTGTCTGGCTATGTAAATAGATGTTTATATATTTATTTCCAGTCACGCTTGGAAGGTAAAGAGTAGTCATATCCTGTTGAGAGAGATTTGCTTGTGTGCGCATATCTATATAGATATTTAGCCGTCAACTTTGATGGATCTTGCACACTAGTATAAATATAAACATGCAATTGCTTAAAATAATAAATGTATAACCGAGAATTTCGTCATAAATTTCATTATTATATGTATAACCAAAACGTTTTCATAAAATAACATATGCGATGAAAAGATATACATATTGCTCCAGAAAACTTACACACATACACAAACACACACACACACACACACACACACACATATATATATATATATACATATATATATATATAAATATATATATATATATATATATACTGTATATATAAATATATATATATATACTGTATATATAAATATATATATATATATATATATATATATATATATATATATATATATATATATATATATATGTATGTATGTATTAAGAGTTAAATTGTAGGATAGGATTAGAAATGAAACTGTAACAGAGATTACCCGAGTGCCATATGTAGATGAGATCATGATGAGGGGTAAATGGAGATAGTTTGGCCATATTCTTCGTACTCCCCAAGAGAGATTAGCTCACCAAACTTTCAACTGGGCTCCACAAGGCACTAGAAGAGTTGAAAGACCCAGGCCTACATGGCTTAGAACTATGAAACGTGAAGTAGATGATGAATGGAGAAGTATTTATTTAAAACCTCAAGATAGAGATGAGTGGCGAAATCTAATCGAGGGCCTTTGCGTTAATAGGCGTAGGTGATGATGATGATTATATATATATATATATATATATATATATATATATATATATATATATATATATATATAAATATATATATATATATATATATATATATATATGTGTGTGTGTGTGTGTGTGTGTCTGTGTGTTTGTGTCTACATAAATGGATAAAAAGTCACCACTGACCGGTTCAGTAGAGCACATTCATAATATTTGGTTCAGATTTTAAAACCAGGAAACGTATTTTAAATTCCCATGACTTTTGTGAACATTTCAGATGTTTTTTTTTTTTCAACTTTTAAAGAGTACATCGCATGAAAACCAAAAATTGATACCCTATCTATCTCAGTATTCGAGCACTGTATAAAAACATTAAATCCTAAGAAATAACGAATTAGTTTTCTGAGATGAATGACTACTACTCATTAAGTTCTTCGGGTTATGTAATCATTATAGAGATTTCAATAGTAGGAATGCAAAAAAATTATGGCTGTTTTTTATTATGAATTTACAAACCCCAAAATTGACATTTACATAAACTTGAGAGACGGTATGTTTTGGAGTCCTCACACTTATTTATTAAGCAATGGTTGTGAAAAATCCTGCTCAAAATTGAAGTGAATCGTCTCAACCATAAACTCACAACCGAGCTTACATTAGGATGTAAAGTTGAAGCATCGGATTTCCTTTTACACTGGTTGATTTAGCTTTTCAATACATACCTTCTCTGTTCCCTCTCTTTGATACGTTTACTATTTCTTTTTCTTTTTTACTAACATTCTTCTTCCTTATTGATCTCGTGACTTCTTGATTTTAAAAGAATATTCATAGGTATATTTTGAGAGATATAAAACAATTAGCTAGAAGTAAAAATTAATTGTGTACAATTTTATAGATAATTTAAAGTATTTAAGATAAATCCAGGTAAAATTTCGCATACTCTAGTTATCTATATTGATGTAGATCAGTTATTGGTTAAGTTTGTTTTAATTCAGTGACGTAGTTGGCATCATGTCCGGAGTGTTGGATTCCTCATTGCTTAACTATGGTGACAGGGATTCCAAAGGAAAAATATTATTGGCTTTTTTCAAAATTCACATGATCGACGATGGACAAGAATCTTTGAGACATCATGTCACTCTTCTCTCATTACATTGTAAATTTAGTGATTGGTGGAATTGTCCTCGCAAATTTGTAATAAATGGCTTGGTCTGTGGATGTACTCCTTCAATGAATCCACGGAGCTTTCCTTTGTGAAATGTTTTGACAAAGAGGGAAGGACAGAGTAATGATTTTTCTGCCACTTTCAGTTTGTGATTAAGACTGTATAATGTACTATTTACATGTACTTGCAGGGTAAAATACGACGTTTCTATCTTGGCAGTAGGAAAATTAATTTTGCTTCTATGGTTCAGTTGTGCTTTGATTGAGATTATTAGATGACTACTAGTTCCCTCCAATATTTACCTAATTTTAAGAAAAGTAACGTATTTTTCTTTTTTTCTCAATCGATAGTTAAACAAAATGGAGTGTGGTGGCATATCCTGCGACGTCCATGGAAGCTTCATTCGTTAGGTGAGTACTTACTTTACTTCTTTGGACATTACTTTGGAAGTCCATTTGAAATTGTATTTCATGAAAAAGTCTTACGATTTTGTTAATGCATGAATATTACAGAGCTCATTTATATTCAGGTAGCTTGATTAGACAAGTGGTTTTTAATTTTGCATGAGTAAATCTGCAGAATTTGTATTTTGATTGTTAGGTATCTTTTTAATAATGATTAAAAATATTGAGTTCGAAACTGTACATAACATGTATGTAAACAGTTTATAACTACTTGTTAGAATAACACTCGAGGACACTCCCACTTCTATAACCCTCTTAAAACACATTGAATCTGACTGCAATAAGTTCAAAGAAATAAGGCCAATCGTATCTCTGGGGATCTTTGGTACAAAAAGAAAGGACAGAAGTCATTTTAGCAAATTTCCTATAGGTCACACAAAATTGACGAATGTGGTTTTTTTATGCGCACACTTCGTGAAGCAGTTCTTAGGTGCAATGATATAACAGTATTTTAACCATTAAACGTATTTTAGCTAGTGTAAAGTTGTTATGAGAGAGAGAGAGAGAGAGAGAGAGAGAGAGAGAGAGAGAGAGAGAGAGAGAGAGAGAGAGAGAGAGAGAGAGTTATCTGTGTTTTGGTAAGAGAAGAATTTTGAACATTTTATCGAACTCTGAGAAATTCTGTATTTAGAAGATTTTAACACTTTTAAGAAACACGTTTTATAGATAAGATTTAAAATTTATTTATTACAGATTTTTATCTCAATTTATTTTATTCTCTTTACTATCGTTACCATATATTCTATTTTCTTTATTTATTAACTTTAGTATAAATATTTTCTCTTCCCGAATCTGATCAGGTCAGTTCTGCAAAATTCAAGCTTGATTCATTGTTGGTCTTGTTAATCTCCTTCCCTTTAATGATAATAACGACAGGATAAAAAGAAAAATGCTCTAGATTTAAAAATAAAAAGAGAAAATATATGTCCTGAAGGTGTTATACTTCACAACAATAAGTTAGTTACTGTAATATATAACTTGCAATTCACAACTAACTGGATAATCCTTAATTTTCACACAAGAAGAAATTACTGATCGTTAATAGATTTGCACGATGTTGATCCTCCACATATCATTGCCATTGTCCATAGCAAATGAAAGATTTTTAGCGAGACACGGATACTCTGAATGTCTCTTGATGGCAAATATAAACAACGGGTGTGATAATAACAAAAATTACTCAAATTTCTCTTATAGTAAACTAATATATAAATAATTTATATGACCTACAGGGATATAATAAGAATTTTCTTCACACATAAAGGAACAGTCAAGAGCATAAATGGGTAATAATACAGCCGCCCGGTACAGTAAAATACAGACTAATGCATGAGAAAAATCAACAAGTTATTGAGAGAAATGATAACACAGCTCGAAAGCTGATTAAAGTATATATAAAAATGTTTGGTAATGAAATTAGCATACGATGAGACATAATACTAATAGTTTTGTTTTTGTGAAGGCTCAAATTTTAACAGCAGCTCTCTTGCAGTCTTGCACAATTACCCACAGCAGGTTAGTGCCCGCTGATGACCAGGCATAACTATCTCACTGCCAAGGGTGATTGGAGAGTACCTGATAACATGCATGTATGGCTCAGACATCCCTAGGGCATCTCTTTAAAGCACCATATCCTCCCATATGCAAAAGGGAAAATGTTTGCCTGTTAAAGAGTAAAGGCGCTAGTTGCCTTTATGAACTCCCATCGTCACTGGCATTTGATTATACTGATAATATTGCAAGAGGGCCATTCAAGTATAAGCGAAATTTGAGGGGACCAACGACTATGGTGATAGAATGTTGCCAGTCTGAGAATTTCGTGTCCGTTGTTCCAATTCTGGTTCGAAAATTACTCGGTTGAAGCACTGTGGAACGGAATGATACTGGAGTGCCCATGACATGTCAGGTCATTCCCCTGTTGACTAGGTGTTCTTTTGTGCTAAATCCTCCCGCCAATGCTAGGAAGGATGCTAAACTTTGGAATTGAGTTTGAACTGCAGTGTACAGAGAATCCAACACTGTCTGCTGGTGCATAAATGAGGTTCTCTTCGTGGTTCCGTGACGACCATAAGGATATGATTAGGTGTTTCCTATTATTATGCTGAGGAAGATGATTTATGCTGTAAATATTCCCATTCAATTTTGTCTTTGTTTTTCTGTAATTTTTCGTTATAATTTGAATGTATTCTTCTTTCAAAGAGCGTTTTCGTCAATCAAGATTTGCTTATTCCATTGCATATAATTGTCTGTGCTGACTGTTATCTTTCCTTCATTCATTGATTATTATTGTATTTACAGTTACCCTAAATCACATTACTTGAAGTCGTTTTCGTATTTGCAAATGTTGTAACATGAAATCTTTTAATTAGTTAATCATCCTCTCCATACACCAAGCCTTGCTTTGTACTTGTCCATTTCTTAATATTCTTTTTATCCATTTAAGTCTATATTTATTCTTTGTATCTCGAACCTTAAGTGACCATAGTGTTTCCAGCTACTGACCTTTGAACTAAATCTAAAATCTCTGCACTGATGTTGCAACAGTTTTGAACACAGCTGTATTAGTAACAAATGTCCTTTATCAATTCTCTCATATCTCCCATCTTTCTACATTGCTCAAATATTGGACCTTTATCTAAAAGGTTTGTCTGAATTTTCTCTAAGGTTGTATTTTTCAAAACCACTCACTCGTTTCATCATAGTAATCGATTGTTTATTCTTTCATTGAAATGTATTCTTTTCATAATTCGTTCTAAACATTTTTCGTCCTTTTCTCTCGATTTCTTACATTGTGTATTATCCCGTCTTGGTGCTGGTGTTATTTTTTCTCACGTCTTTTTTCACTATGTCTTTATTAATTGATTTCTATCGCTTCATATGCATTGATTTGGTTTTTATTTCCCCGTCTTTTATATATACATAGATTTTTTGTGTTTTCTTGGCGTTTTCTTTTCTTTTAGGCATCTATAATGCGTTTTACTTAAGACCCTTTCCAATAGGTAGTAGGTTGGTCAGGGCACCAGCCACCCGTTGAGATACTACCGCTAGAGAGTTATGGGGTTCTTTGACTGGCCAGACAGTACTACATTGGAACCTTCTCTCTGGTTACGGTTCACTTTCCCCTCACCTACACATACAACGAATAGTCTGGCTTCTTATTTACATATTCTCCTGTCCTCATACACCTGACAACACTGAGATTACCAAATAATTCTTCTTCTTCTCAAGGGGTTAACTACTGCACTGTAATTGTTCAGTGGTTACTTTCTTCTTGGTAAGGGTAGAAGAGACTCTTTAGCTGTGGTAAGCAGCTCTTCTAGGAGAAGGACACTCCAAAATCAAACCATTGTTTTCTAGTCTTGGGTAGTGCCATAGCCTCTGTACCGTGGACTTCCACTGTCTTGGTTTAGAGGTTTCTTGCTTGAGGTACCACTATTCTATCTAATTCCTCTTCCTCTTGCTTTGTTAAAGTTTTTAAAGTTTATATAGGAAATATTTATTTTAATGTTGTTACTGTTCTTGAGATATTTTATTTTTCGTTTTTTCCTTTCCTCACTGGACTATTTTCCCTGTTGGGGCCTCTGGGCTTATAGCATCCTGCTTTTCCAACTAGGGTTGTAGCTTAGTAAGTAATAATAGTAATAATAATAATTAATATTTGGCTTTACTTTAAAGCTGATAAAGTTGAATGATTGTTGATTGTTTATTTCTTACAGTAAGATGAATAAAATGTTACCACACAAACCCATGCATAGGTCAGCATGCCTAGACACAAGTAAATTTGTTCAGGCAACATCCTATTACCCCTAGCTATATGTCACCCGGTGCTCGTAATGGCTTAACCTTTATTTGAGAAGTTTCACCAGAGTGGACAACCTGATGGCACTCTTAGGAAGACGGTTCAGAAATACTATTAGGAAATTGTGTGAAGAACAAACCCATTATTAAGGAGCCCTCTACTATTAAAACGGTATCATATATCATTCTTATTTTTACCCGACCCCATTTTATCTAAGGAGATCCTACAGCTTGCCGCTGAAATACCGTAATGACATGAGAATTTATGAAACGTAAAATATCTGTAGGCAGAAGCCAGTAATAAATCTTAATTAAAGAATACTCTGTGCCTCACTAATAAGGTAAGGCAGAAGAGAAAACACCTATACGAGTATATCTGGTAAATAATCTCATGGTTCTAAGCACAATTTCTCCTCCATCATGTAATGGAATGGCCAAAGACCTAATGGATAAATGGGAGAAATAGAAATTGATTATCTATAACACTCAAATATGGCTCAGATATTGGAAATTTTGGTGAGGTTATTAATATTAGTCTGTCATGATATTCTACATAATCGGCTCTCTTTACGATCCAGCTGGCCATCATTAGTATTACAATCTGCCTTGAAAGGAAGTATAGCCTATTTACCTCCGCTAGAAGGTTATATTTTGATGGACGTGTATTTATTTATTTGTTTGCTTGTTTGTGATTTGCCTAACTTAAAAACTATTGGACCAAATCTCAAATTTTAGTGGGATGATTAATCATGATCCAAGGACAATTTGATAAGATTTTCTGAGTGATAGGGTCAGTGGTCAAGGTCATGAAAAGGTTTCAAAATCTTTTTGCTATACCGAGGTCAATTTTTATCCAGTTTGCATGAAAATAGTGCCAAAATGTGCATTATTCAGTTGCTGTCTATCTTGTGATATATAACATGATCTAGGGTAAGATCACAAAAATGACAGAAATGTCTATATCGTGGTTGTATCTCATGAAATTTGGTGGAATGAATGGCCATAATCCAAGGACAATTTGATTAGATTTGGGGAATGATTAGGTCAAAGGTCAAGGTTATTAAAAGGTAAGAAACGTCTTTTTGCTATATTGTGGTCAAGTTTTTATCCAATTTGCATGAAACTAGTGCCAAAATGGACATAATTTAATTGCCTATCTTGTCATATGGCATTGGCAAATGTGTACACCCGTACTAATTTCTATACATTTTCCACCGGATGATGCTTTTACTACCGACTGTTTCTTATCCCTAGTAGACAAACTTCCAGTATATTTGATTTTGTTTGGTAACAACAATGCTCGTAAACCTCCCTGTGGTGACATTCATTACCAATGAGGAAACCAACTTTCATAATTTTTGAAAGTTTGAATATAGCCATTCCTAGTACTGGAAAGATTACTCACTTTCAATTCCAGAATAGAACACTCAGTGATTGATTTACCTGTAGATAGTGAGGATACATTCATTGACTTCAGTTTGGAAGTTTTGAGCAATAGAAAAAGCACGGGTCATCACCAGATCATATTTAATATACCTCAAAACCCTCCAATTTACAGGATGGTAAAATTGGATAGAAACATTCGGTAAGTAATACTCGGCAAGAAAAGTTCAAGAGATGCTGTGGGTGATGAATCTCTATTTGTATGCCATGGAGCATATTGTACGCAGATAATATCGTTTTGTGTGGTGAGAGAAGGGAAGACCTGGAAATTAAGCTAGAAAGATGGAGAGGAGCACTGGAAGACAGAGGAATGAGAATAAGCAGGTTGAAGACAGAATACATGTTCTCCACCAATGAGGGGCGAGGGTAGAGAAAGTATTAGGTTTGGTGGAGAAGAAACAGAGTAGACAAGTTTAAGTTCCGGGGATGCATTATCAGTGCTGGGAGGGGGGGGGGGGGAAGGAAGATTAAGTAAAACACTATATACTGGCAGGCTGGAATAACTGGAGAGCTGCCTCTGGAGTGCTTTGTGACAAGAGAGTGCCACTAAGACTTAAGGGAAAATGCCACAAGACGGTCGTAAGAACAGCAATGCTTTATGGTACAGAGACCGCAAACCTCAGGAAAACTGGTGAGATAAAGATTGCTGTAGCAGAAATTAGAATGCTTAGGTGGATGTATGGAGTGACAAGAAAGGGTAAAATTAGGAATGAATACATCAGAGAATAAAGAAAGGTTTTTGGAAATATCAAAGACAGTGCAGGTAGGAAGATTGATATGGTATGAATATTTACTGAGGAGAGAGGAGGATCATGTGGGGAAGCATATTATGGGAACCGAAGTTCAAGGTAGAAGAAGGGAAAGACCAGGAAGGAGATGGAGGGACTGTGTATGGGAGGACTTGAGAGAAAAGGGAATTAATAAAGCAGAGGCGCAGGGTAGAAATAGATGGAAAAGGCTCATTCGAAATGGCGACCCCCTAAAGAATTAGGAGTAAGCCGAAGAAAAAGAAGATAGGTCATGCTCTAGATCTGGGAATTTTCCCCTTTTTATAGTGGGTCTCGAATCTATCTGCATAACAGGGGGACGATTTTCAGGAACATTACATAATTCGGTTTTGTAAGGCTAGAGTACAGATTAGACTTGAAAAAAGTTCTCATAAAGGATGTAGAACTGTAATGGTAAACCAATATTAGAAACAAAGACTGAAAAAGTTAGAGAACCGTAAATAGTGGCAGATACGCCTGCAAATATTTTTCAGAAGGTGAGTGTCTAGAGGTCCAGTGATAAAAGTCATGAAACCTAAGTCGACCTTTGACAGAGAGGAGTAAGAGACTATGTAGTTCATGCAAAGAAAAGAATATCATTCAAATCAGCCCTTTCAATTTGTAAGGAAAGGCTCTTGGCCTGGATGATATGAAATGATCAATCATGTTCCAAATAGTGCCATAATATTCATTCTTAGTATTTGAACCAAATATACATAGAACACATATTTCTTCTGATCAGGGGATTAGCAAGAGGGCAACCCTTGCTTAAACCAGGGAAAACAGCCTGGTCGCAGCTAATATGCTAAAGTTGTAACATCCTGTCTTGGGAAAACAGTAGAGAAAATTGTAAATATTTGTCTAAAGTGGTATTTGTATTTTAGCAATTACCTTTTATCAGTATAATATGGCTTCATAACTGTGCTTTCCATCACAGATGCTTTTGCTCATATAGAATCCTCCCTCTGTGAATCTTCAAACTCAAAAAAACACCAAATCTTGTTTTATAATTTCTAAAGAGCCTATGACATCACCTGGAAGTGTAGTACTGTATTTTGCAAGACCTGTATGATATAAATTTAAGGGAGGAATAGTTTCATTATACTAAAGTTTGTTATTTTCAAATTAAGAAAATTTTAGTTCCATTGCAAGCAGGAGCTATACTGAGTGAGGTAAAATGTTGGAAGAAGGAGTGCCTAAGTGTACTGCATGAAGTGTCACCTGTTACTGCCACTCATATGGATGTAGCAGAAGAATATCTTCAACTTGTTATAAGCAGTTGTGACATATGCAGAAAAGCTTGGATTTAGGCAATGGCTGGCAAGAAACGGGGATAATAGGTGATCATGCCCCAGAAATCTTGCAGTGCTTTGACTGTTGAGGGCATGGGGAAGTTCCGAATGGCTACTACCTTCTCAGGGAGGGGGTGGATCCTTCAGGAGTGATGGGGCGTCAAAGGTACACTTGTTGTACTGGACTGCAAGGCCATTCTGTTGTTTAAAGGAAGTGAACATAAGTATGTCATCCACGTAACATACACAGAAAGTAGGTCCCCTAAGAGGCCATCCATGAGGCATTAAAAAGTGGCCCCAGCATTGCAAAGGCCAAAACAGGTATAATTGAAGGTATATGTACCGAAGGGTATGTCTTCTGGGATCATGGAGAAAGTGTTTGCTTTGTAAAAGAAAGAGGTTACGTCGGCGATGTTTGGGAAGGGTTAGTGATACGGTTCTGTCTGCAAGTTCAGGTGCCTGTAATCCCCACATGGATGCAGAGAGCCTCTTTCTTCTGAATGATGAATAAGAGTGATGACCATGGGCTTGGGGCATTTTGGCAAAGGCTTATTTCTAATTTCTTCCAATTTGGCGAACGTTTGTTTAGCGTCTGTCAAACAATCTGGTGCCAGAACCCTGAATCTGGTGAACACTGGGGGCCCCTTCGTCTTGATATGGTTATAAATACCTTGTTTGGCGGGAACCGGGGCCCATTTGATGAAGTTCTGGACGGAATACTTCCAGGTACGACATGAGGAGGTAGATGTAGCCACCCATGGGTGCGCTGATGTGAAGAGCTAGGTCGGAGAAGGAGGGTTGGAGAGGTGTCGAGGAGTACGAATCCAAGCTGACTAACTGTTAGTGAGTGACATCAACCAAGAGATGGAATTGTGAGAGGAAATCCGCACCGAGGATTGGCATTGTGATGTCTGCAACGAAAAACTTCCAATTATATTTGGCGCTTTCAAATGATAATGTAAGGGTTTCATAACTATGGATGGATTTTGCAGATCCGTTGGCAGATAGCAGGACTACTTCGGCAGACTACTGTGTGTCCTGGAGAGTGACCTTGGTAGAAGAAAACTGTAAGCACCCATGTCTACCAAAACTCGCATGCCCGTACCTGCATCATGTGAAAAGAAAAAATTTGTCACAGGGGAGTCCACTGCCACAAGCGGTGGCCTACTTACATTTTTTTTGGGGGGGGGGGGCACTGACAATCATTCGCACATTTCTTCACAGCAGCCCCGAATCTGCAGTGGTAACAGCATAACTGCGGCCAATGGGCGTCGGTAACTAGCTGGAGAGGTCGTTGGTTGAGGCATAAGCGACGGGTAAGGGGTGGTATATATGGGTTGTGGGCATCTTTGTTGCCGCTCCAGCACGTCACTGGGCGGGCGTCTTGTGTCCTACCGCATTCACGTCAGGTTTGGTCGATGTTGAATAGCTGTTCTCTTCGTCAGGAGTGGAGGCGTTGATGCAGAATTTAACTTTTGACCTAGGGGAATTATTCATTCGAATCTAAACTAGGCAATAAATTGACACAGAATTACTTACTTGTTACAGAGATGGGATCTTTTGGCTAAATACTTAACTATAGCCTCACAGGCTTTTCACCTGGCTGCTTTGAAATCCAATTGTGCTAAGGCCTTAGCAGGTGTCGATGACACAATTTTTAAGACTGAATAAGGATCTAATTCTAACTAAATTGACCTATGGATACAAGATATACAATAGGATATAAATATCTGTTTATAACCATAGACTGAAAATAGTGAAATCTTCCATAACAAATGGATCTGGCTAGCTACAGGATCATTAAGATGATTCCCAATTGAGAGTATTTTGGTTGATGCAGGTGAGACACTTCTGCAGTACAATTTCTAAAATCAGGATAACAAATATTCGATTATGTTCTAGAAACTTTCAAAATTCTAACCTGTATTATTCATAAAAGTTATGTCCTTATATCCATGGACATTCACAAATGACTAAATTACTCTCTGTCAAAGTAGAAAATTTTTTCAAGTCTTCATAATTCTTAACATCCTTTGCATTTAGATCATCTCAGACTGCACCATCCTCTACATAGTACTAAATTATGCAATTTTGCCTTCATCACAGGGCACATCACTACACAGTATTTTAGGAGTTTTATTCCAGCTGTGATCAGATTGTTGAATGATCTTCCTAATCTGGTATTTGAATCGATGAAACTTGCTAGGAATTCGTTTATGTTGATCAGGTTTACATAAGTCTATCTTCATAACTTTCTCTTCATCGCTTATATAAGACAGATTGTAAAATATCATGTATTTTTATTCATTATTTCTTATATAATTTATTTATTTCCTTATTTCTTATCCTGGGTTATTTTCCCTGTGGAGCCGTTGGGCTTGTATCATCCTGCTATTCCATCTGGGTTTGTAGCTGAGCTACTACTACTACTACCACTACTACTGATAATAATGATAATAATAATAATAATAGTAATAATAATAATAATAATAATAATAATAATAATAATAATAATAATTGATGGAGCATTGAGCCAATTAAATACCTTAGCATCTCCAGTGATAACCCATATAATTTTTCTGTTATGCCTCCCTAGATATTGCTTTATGTAAGTATTTATTTTACATTTCTACTCTTCAAAGAAAGTTTTACCAGATGAAGTGAAGCATATCACCTTCGTAGCATGTCTCCTACCATGTAAATGAAGTAGCTGTATTTACTGATGGGTCTGGAGTCCCATGCTGGTATCAGGTTAGGATGTTTTTATTTTTTATAAAATCATCGTAGTGGCTGCTTACCTATATACTCAAATAGTTATTAACTAAGAAGCAAATATTAAATTATGTAAAATGACTCTTCAGGTACAATACAAGATATTAACCCCCCTTAATTTTATAATGGACTTACTGCCAGCCAGTGATATTGTGGTTTCATATGAAAATACAGATTGACTGGTAAAAACTACCATTTTGAGAGTAACAGCATGACAGGTTTCTTTGATTTTGCAAGGGCCTTCGTGCTTTGGATGATCTTTTTTTCAAGTTCCAGTGTTGTACAGAAATCTTTAAATTTTGGTAATTAAGTTTGTATAATTGGCCTTAGAGTTTTGTTCAGCTCCTAAATATGTTAGTCATGAAGCCATGGTTTCAGGCTTAAACAGTTGGGAGTAAGCAGATTAAATCTCAATACTGTTATTGAATTCTTTACCAATAGATTATAAAGAGCAGTTGTAGATTGCCCCATACTGACTCAAGCAATTCGACCTCTTGTGCTCTCCACGATAGTATTCTTGGTCCTTTACCTTTTATATAATTTACATATGATGATGGTTTGGCCACGAAAATTAGGTTTTTGCTTTTACAAATGACGGTATTAACTTTGTATCAATCCTACCTCATGAAAATAAACCCGGACAGTCTTGTTTACATTTTCATGAGAGTAAATACTGCAGAGTAATTTTGAATTTTGATTCATACCGTTACAAAGTTGTAGAATACTCTTAACCAGAGAATACCTTGAAGAGCCCATTTGTCTTCAACATAGAATATCTTTTTCGTGTTGAAGCCTCTCAAACTTGGGAATAATTTTTCCTCATGTTGACTCAAAATTTCTGTCGTACTTTTTTTTGGCTTATGAATACTTCAACCTCCTTCATATTTTATGAACTGTCTCCTTCCTTGCTGTCCAACACATCTTCCCCTTTTAAATGTTTATATTTTTAAGAAGGGATATCGTTGCTGAGATGGGAGCTTTTTTTCGAAATCAATTGTGGGAGCTGTGGTGGTCTAGCTAACTACCCGATAATATTTGGACCATAGGAGTGTCAATATACCTATATTGGCATGAAGAACTATTCTTTTACAGAATTTGGGCATTTGGAATTCAGGGATGGGCCTGTATTTTAGAGTTAGTACTCTTGGCACTCTGCCACTATAATTATAGTAGTGATGATTGTATTTGTGAAATGCTCTCAGTCCCATTAAGCGAGTTTTGGCTTGCACTTAAGCCACTGGGCATTTGGAAGTCAACTCTCACAGGTGTCATTGGTGGAGGAATTAGCTCCACAAAAGGCTAGTGGGGTCTCTTTAACAATGTCAGATAGTATATTTTTTTTCCCTAAAATTTTTCATTTTTCTATTTGTTCTAAATCTTTCGTTATATTTTTATTTCCCCACCTCCAAAAATACAATAACGAGTAACTGAGAATGTTACCCCTACCCCTGTACACCCAGATGAGTTGACGACGTCTGTCAGTTCAACTAGATAAAATTCTAATGGTGACCTAGGAATTAAAAGAACCTGTCCCCGAATGTTCAGAAAAGAAGTGCTAAGTAGTTAGTTTGAAACCCATTCATGTATGTAATACAGCAAGTAACTCTCATCATGAAGCATTGTGAATGACTTTTAAACCTTATAGTAAAATTAGTGAAAGTAGGATGAATGTCAAAGAATATGCTGACTAATGGGTAGCATGGATCTGCTCTAGTAACCATGAAGAAGATTTGAAAAAGATCGTAAAATTTCAAAAATAAGAATTTATATTACCATGCAGCTCCTAGAACACTGGACATATTTTATTATTATTATTATTATTATTATTATTATTATTACAAGCTAGGCTATAACTCTATTTGGTAAAGCAAGATGATATAAGCCCAAGGTCTCCAACATGGAAAAATAGTCCAGTGAGGAAAGGCAACAAGGAAGTAAATAAACTGCAAGAGAAGTAATAATCAATCAAAATAAAATATTTCAAGAACAGTAACAACATTAGATTAGATCTTTCATATACAAACTATAAAAAATTTAAAAAAAAAAATCAAGCGGAAGAGAAATAAGATGGAACAGTGTGGCCGAGTGTTCCCTCAAACAAGACGGTGGAAGGCTTTGGTACAGAGGCTATGGCAATACCAAAGACTAGAGTACAATGGTTTAATATTGAAGTGTCCTTTTCCTAGAAGAGCTGTTTACTGTAGCTAAAGGGTCTCTTCTAGCCTCCCCAAGAGGAGAGTAGCCACTGAACAATTACATTGCAGAAGTTAACTCCTTGAGGAAAGAGGGGTTGTTTGGTAATCTTAGTGTTGTCGGGTGTATGAGGACAGAGGAGAATGTGGAAAGAATAGGCCAGACTATTCGGTGTATGTGTAGGTAAAGACAAAATGAGCCGTAACCAGAGAGAGGGATCCAACATAGTACTGTCTGGCCAGTCAAAGGACCCAATAACTCTCTAGTGGTAGTATCTCAATGTGTGGCTGGTGCCCTCTCAAACCTACTACCAGTCACCCCAGTGACTGTTTTCAGAGTGATTCTGTTAACCCCAAAGTAATATTAATATCATAAAGAAGACATAAGCCACCAATGTGGCTTATTACAACATACAAATGAAAAGAATATAATTGCTTTATATTCAGTAAGCTTATACAAAAAAAAAGCAGTGTTTTCTGCTAAATAACATAAAATTCATATAAAATCTAAGGGTATTTATTAAACTGCATCTGAATTTTAGCATTGGAAGTGGGGTGATTCTTAACAGGGGCCTTGATGGGTTTAGCGAGAAAGAAATATTGGATATGTGCCCTAAAGAAATATGGACGGTTCATAAGATTCCTATGCTACTATAATTGTTTTCACTTTTGAAGACCATGATTGCCCCCCCCCCCCTCCTCAATGTATAAATCGAAAATTAAAGATTACCAGTTCGCCTTTACGAATATTGTTTTAGATTTGGACATCCTTCTCTGGTATATTAGAATTAAAAGTTCTGTGACAATTGTTCTGATTAGAAAATGGAACCTGCACTTCTGTTGCAAAGTGCACTATTCTAACCACATCACAAACCGTCTGATGAGAATATCAGTGTGGGATATACTAGGTAACTTGTAAGCAAAACAAAAAGTTACACGAAGGCCTCAAAATCTAAGGATGCTGGACATCAAGAGAAAAGTGCAACACCACCTAGACCAGGTAATGGATAGCTCCCTCAAACTAACTTCTCTCGTAAGGCAAATCCAATTCTTCATGATTTGTAATCAGCGCATCTCATCCAAGAGGCACCGCCCCTTCTAAATCTTCCAACTCTCCGATTATTATCATTATTATTATTATTAATTGCTAAGCTACAACCCCAGTTGGAAAAGCGCAAAGCTATAAGCCCAGGGGCTCCAACCCGAAGCTGCCATCTCAGGAAACATTGTTACCGGATCTAGGAGAAGCATCTGCTAAAGAGCTATCAGATGCACCTGTCACAAAGAATGTACATAATCCTAATAGCACTCCATATTTTAAGCAAAAAAGAGGGAGACCACCATCTCTCTCCTCTCCAATGAGGAGTGTAAAAATACCTATTGCCAATAGGTATGATATTTCATCGTGAAATAAAAAGCAATCTTAAAGAAAATTGAATTTATCCAAGATTAATGACGAGGTTCACCAGCCCTTCGATAACTAAATCATTAGGCTGCTAAAAAAAAAATGTTAAACCAGGGTTAGCAAGACCTACTTTCCGGAGAGTATCAAAGGTTCCCGTCAATTCAAAGAACTCTGATAGGAAAACTTAGGCAAAGGCATCTTGCTGAAATTAACTATTAGTTTCTCTTCAATCTTGCAGTGGAATTGTCAAGGATTGAGAGCTAAATATGAAGGGTTGAGGCTCGTGATTCATGACCATTCACCTTTAGTTGCATGTCGTCAAGAAACAATGCTAAATGTTTGTACTCTGTGCCTTAGAGAATATGTCAGTTACAGAGCACCATTTGAATTTCATTGAAGAAGTCATGACAACATTCCCCAAAAACATTCAGATCTACGTACAACTCTACAAGCATTCCAAAGAGATCTAAATAGAAAATATACCATATGTTCACTTTATTTGCCTCCCATGACAGTACTGTATCTCCTATGATAAACCAACTCCCTTAACCCTTTCTTCATCTGTGTGATATGAACAGCAGACATCCATTATTATCATTATTATTACTTGCTAAGATACAACCCTAGTTGGAAATGCAAGATGCTGTAAGCCCTAGGGCTCCAACGGGGAAAATAGCCCATCGAGGAAAGGCAATAAAGAAACATAGAATAGTGTACCTGTGTGTTTGCTCAATCAAGTGAACTCTAACCCGAGACAGTAAAAGACAATGGTACAGAGGCTGGCTATGGCACTATCCAAGACTAGAGAACAATGGTTTGATTATGGAGGGCCCTTCTCCTAGAAGAGCTGCTTACCGTAGCTAAAGATTCTCTTCTACCCTTACCAAGAGGAAAGTAGCCACTGAACAATTACATTGCCGTAGTTAACCCCTTGAGTGAAGAACTTTTTGGTTATCTAGATTTTATCTTGTGTATGAGGAAAGAGGATATGTAAAGAATAGCCAAACTATTCAATAGAAGAAGTGATGGTGGTAAACAATACCTCCTGCCTGCCTTTGTAATTGTGTGGAGTTTGGATCGTTGTGCTGTTTATTGACTATGGAACTGTGTCAGTGAAAGTGCAAAGGATGTTACAGTGTCTTACTTAGTGCTATTCAAATAATTTTTGTACCGTATTTTAGCCTATTAAGGTTCTCAATTTCATAAGGAGAACCCATGTACGATTTTTCTACAGAGGGAGGAAGTGCAACCTAGTGATAACTGGTATATCAGAAAATCCGACGAAATTGGCGTAGATGATAAAGAGAAACTCCAAAATGTCCTTTCAACAGCAAGCTGTCCAGGAAACAAAGATACATCAACATTTGTACTACGGCATCAAGGACAACCTAATGCATCCCATAAATGCCATCTGCATGTAACAGTCAAGAGACCAGCAGAATGTGATACTATCATTGATAAGGTACGGAATCGGAAAAATGCAGGGGAACTATATTCACGCATATATATATATATATATATATATATATATATATATATGTATATATATATATATATATATATATATATGTATATATATATGTATATATATATATATATATATATATATATATATATATGTAATATATATGTAATATATATATGATATATATATAATATATATATATATATATATATATATATATATATATATATATATATAATATATATATGTATATATAAAATATATATATATACATATAATATATATATATACATAATATATATATATATATATATATATATATACATAATATATATATATATATATATATATATATATATATATAGAGAGAGAGAGAGAGAGAGAGAGAGAGAGAGAGAGAGAGAGAGAGAGAGAGAGAGAGAGAGAGAGAGAGAGAGAGAGCATATCCATCGAATTGTCAAGAAAGAAATCGGTAGATTGAAGAAAAGTGAAAAAGAACAAAAAGAAAACGCAGAAATCATTAGGGCAAATATATTTTATGATCACAAGAACCGCGTGAATTTGAAGGATAACATAGCTATAGATTGCTTTACTCCAAAGTTTGGAATTAAAGATAAACTTCAAGATCCAAATATTTTTATTTTTGTTTTACGATTTGACATGATTTGGCTGTTAGAGACCCAAAAGTGCTTTTATGTCACGGCACCAGGATTTTCTGTACTTTACGATCCTTCCAGAGCTGGATCACATAGGGGAGGGGGGGCATAATGTTGCTAATGAAAGACAACTTGTTAGATTATGCTAAGTGCATAAATATGGACACAGAGGGTCAGATCTGGGCAACGCTTAATTTCATTGTGCCTTACAAAGTTAGCGGGGTATATATACCACCAGACAATTCACCATAATATCAGCAAGCAGATGTCGGAGCCCTAGGTGCACACGCAGTAGATGCTGGGAATATAGTTGTCTTAGGAGACTTTTATGCCAGAGTTGGGGTGCCCGAACTGTCAGATGTAGACAAGAACACATATATATATATATATGTATATATATATATATATATATATATATATATATATATATATATATATATATATATATTTATATAGAGGTATAGTAGACTTTTCAGTAAATGCATGAGGTAGATCATTATTGAATATGTGCAGTAACAATAACATGGTTGTACCAACCACCTAGTATAGGAGAACAAACAGCTGGGAGGTAATCTATCATTCAAATGTTGAAACCAGTGGATATCTGAAATAGACTTGTGTTTAGTAAAACAAGATATGGTAAGCAGATTATCATCACTAACACACAGCAAGACATAATGAGGTCTGACCACGCTCCCTTATGTGTCACCATCGAGGTACCATCTGCAACTGTTACTAATGCCGGTATTCTACTACATAGATCCCCCATGCTCGGAACTACCCATTACCGGTCCAAAAGAACCAACCATGTTATGTAAAAGTCTGCCATACAAGTAACTAGACTTATAAAGACTCTCGACAATGCTGATCGAGATACCACCACCGGCAATCTCCGGGAATGTACATCTGCAAATCAATGTTTAAGAAAGATACTCTTATCATAATGGATGCTGCTTCACAGTGTAGCTCACATCAGACTAATGCTTTATGGGACAAAGCAAAACCTAGATGGGCAAGAATTATGGAGAGCAAAGATCCAAAATTGGTATGGAAATTCGTAAATTGAAAAGGAACGTTTGACAATATTACTTAGAACCAACCATCTGAGGATGAATTAAAAAAACACTTTGAACAACTTTTTGCTAATAATGTTAATTTTGTGAACGAGGCTTAGGGTGATTTGGAAACCGCTCCCTGTGTTAGATTCTTTTTCATATAGTGAAACAGAAAATGCAAAGGTAATTAAAAGAAGACAAGAGTTATTTAGGTATATGCCAAAGAGTATTATATGTTTTACCAGCTTCTTGGCTTATGTTTCTGCTAAGGTTGTTGAATGTCATCTTCACTTAATTGAGTTACCCTGCTAATTGGTGCTACAATAAGCTGTTTATGCTGTTCAAAAGTGGTAATAGAATGTTGTGCAACAATTATAGAGGTATTAGTATTATGAACACATTTGCAAAGATGTATGATATTCTAATATTAGATAGATTACTGTTATGGCCAAGTATAGATAAATGTCAGGCAGGTGCACAAAAAGGACGGAGTTGCGTCGAATATATATTTTCTCTAAGAATGTTATATGATTACACTGTATGTAAAAAAGTGAAGCTTTTTGTTCCATTTATTGATTACAGCAAGGCATATGACAGGGTGCCCAGACGTAAGCTGATAGCCGTTTTGAAGGCATGCGGATGCGGCAAAGTTATTCTCAAAGCAATACAAGGTCTGTACTCTTGTAGAAAGAATATACTTATAGCTGCTATAATTGATGCTGCTGTCGGCGTCCGCCAGGATACTCCTTCAAGTTGTCTGTTATTTATTGTGTATATAGACGAAATATTAAGAATGATAAAAGGTGCTATAGCCAATGACGGTTTCTTAGGAATGTTGCACGCATTATTATTAATCGACGATAGTCATTTCAGCGACAAATAAAGATATATGTGAAAAGAAATTTAGAGTAGTTACCCAGTACTGTAAAGATTATGCAATGGAAATGAATGCCAAAAAAGTCAAAATTTTTTGCAATAATTGGTAGTGATAGGGAAAAAAATTCCATTACAGGTAGACAATACCAAGTCTGTTATTCGCCACAATATCTGTGTTAGGGGGTTGGTTTTCAGAGTCAGGGAAAATTGCTGATGTAATTTCATTACACGAAAAATCTAACCAAGCTGTAGTAAACGATTTTCTATATTTTGTGCTTCCAATAGTCAGATTTCCTTTAAGTATAAGAAATTGGTATTCAAGGGAGCTGTGATGTCATCATTATTATATAACTCCGAATCATGATTAAGAGGTAACATAAAACTAATCGACCCACAGTATAACCAGCTAGTCAGGTGCTTTCTTGGAATCAGGATGAATACAAGCATGAATATTTGTTTATTAGAAGCCGGTATTCCCCCACTCAGTCACATAATCTCTAAGCAGAGACTTAGTTTTTTAAGGTCCAAAGTCAGTGTAAATGACACCAACAACCCTCAGTATTTATTTATGAATTATGTCAAGAGAATAACACCAATGCATTTAGACCCTCTTAATGAGAGAATGCCTTGATGAAGTCATTAAGCTTCAGCACGGCATATCATTCCTGTGCTGAAACTTGGTGACGGGCAAGAGGGCTCTCGAACTTGGAAAAATTGTTCCCCAATTTCGAATTTTAATGTCTCTCTCTCTCATCTTTTTTTCCTCTTAATATTACTTCGACTTTCTCCTAATTTTATAAACTTTCTTTCGTGATGCTGTCCCAACTCTATAAGTAAAATTTCCCATATGTATATATGTACATATATATGTCTTTTTTTTTTTTTTTTTTAATGGCATGGCTGTTTCTACATCCGTTATTGCCACAGGCGTGGATGGTTCTACATCCGGTATTGCTGCCTGCTTTGATGAATGGCAGAAGGTGTCACGATTGGGAGGTATTTACGCTCAAAACTATATGTGAGAGTATTGGATAATCTCAGCCATCCCGAAGATGGTTTGAACCTATTTGGCAGTACTATCCTCAAGTATTGGGTCTTTGGAATCCAGGGGGATCCAATGCTTTGGGGTAGGACTCTCGGCTTTTGGCCGGAAGCTCATCATTACAGATATGGGGGGAATGATTCCATAGTTTCTTGGTCTCGGTCCTAACAGGCAGGTTCAGTTTACACCTGTGCCTCTATATCTGTTTTGATGCTATCCTTCAGGTAGGGTATGGATTGGACCATCTGGGAAGTATACTCTCATTGTGCCGATAGTGGAGAATGTATATTTTCTCTCCAACATGTGATGCCTTAATGTTCTCAAGTGGGTGAAACAGAATTTTAAATCTCACATGACCTTTTATTTTTTCTAATGGATTCTGCTGACAATGACCCTCCCTCCCCTGGATATGCTGACACGCCCCCAGCACTGTTGACTACCCCTGGCAATTCATTTGAAGAAAATTCCGTTAACGACTTCAAAACAAAAAAAGACTATTCTTTGAACATTCGAAAAAAGGCTAATTTGGGTAACAGAGGAAAATTGAAAATCCTGCATGTTACCCAAATCCCATTAGAAGCTAATTATGAAGTGCTACATAAAACATTTGAATGCTACGGATTAATAGAAGAAATTAGAAGGAAACTTCAAGATGATAAATTGGATTCTTGGTTATCATTTAATTGTCATGAGGAAGCATTCAATGCAAGCTGTAACATTATGATTACTAAAGCAGTAATATGAATATTAAGGGTGCTCTGTGTGATGAGGTACCTAAAGATCTGGAAGTCTACAGACTACCTGACTAGATTGATAAAGACAGAGAAATATTTATGCCATCCCAAAGAAAGCCAAAACCACCAATGAGGCTTGTTGCTCAATCTACAGGAGTTACAGAAAATTATTTTAAGATCTGCAAATTTCTTCAGAGGAAGGTAGTAATGATCGCACTTTGAGATATATCTCAATTTGGTAAGAAAAGTTACTTGACAAATGCCATGTCATACACACAGTCTGTTATATTGTCCAATTTAAAGACAGAAAATGATGATATCAAATTGGACATCAAACCCCATCTAAACTTTAGTTATGGAAGGGGAGTGGTTTTCAATAGGGATCTATATGAATTTATGGAAGAGGAAATATTACCCATGTGTCAACTATCAGTGTGGAAAGTACATAAAGTACCTTGAACATAAGTGATTATCCTTACTTTCCAGGATGCTGATGTACCTTTCCACATACACATAGATAATTAAAGGATTAGAGTTTGACGTTTTAAGCAGAAGCCACTGTAATGTTATAATTTCTTTAAATTTGGTTTGCAAGAATGATAAAATTTTGTAATACTTGTTCCAATCTTTACCATGGAGAATGTACAGTTGAGGCAAGGTGCTTGAACTGCAACTCTAATCATAAATCTAATGATAGGAGCTTCCAGTTTTATAAGTTAGAAGAGGCTGCCCTCAATTAATCAATCATCGAATATGTAAGCTTAGGGCATGCCAAGAGATTATTAAATAAATCTACTACATATGAAAGGACATTAAAAACAGGAGAAAAAATTCCTCGGGAATCATCTAACCCACCTACTACTCTAGGTAGTTCTCGAAAAAGAAATTCTCCATCTAATGATAAAGTGCAGCATAATAAGACAAGAATATCTCCTCCTAAAGATTTACCATTGTTTATCAACAAAAAGACATTGCCCACCACTATCCAACCTTCATCCCCCATTACAAAGGATGGTAGTAACCTCTCCCAGGCCATATCCTTGCCTGATTTAAAGGTGATTCCACTTGAAACCAAATTATCAGATGCACCTGTAGCGGGGAAGGTACAAAATCCTGGTAGCTCACGACCTATTAATTGGTAAAGAGAAAGACCTCCATCTCTCTCCCCCTCCCCCCTTCCATAAGAAATATTAGAGTTATGACATCAAATGAATATGATGTTTTGTCTGTTGATGTTTCTGATCAACCAGAAGACAATTTAAATAAATCAGAAATTCAAGTTGAGGTCCACCATCCCCCTCTACAATTAGATCAAAAGGACAAAAAGAAAATAAAAAACACAAAACCCAATTTATCAAGACCCTCTCTAATAAAACCATCGGGAAATAGTGTTAGATCAAAAATTGATGATGGGAAGACTTCATCCAAAAGTTCTTCCAAAAAATAAAAGTTTTTTTCCTCCATTTCGCAATGAAATTGTCAGGGTTTAAGGGCTAAATATGAAGAACTTAGGCTCTTAATTCACGAGCATTCCCCCATAATTGTATGTCTATAGGAGAGCAAGCTTGATGCTAATGCCCCTTGTCCTCGCGAATATATTAGCTATAGGACACCATTTAATCATCGAGTGGGGAGCCATGGCAAAAATCTCATGTACTTTCGTTGAGATGTTCCTCAAATATCTTTGTCTATCTGTACACCTCTGCAGTCAATGGTTGTACAGATTGATATAGGAAGAAAAGATACAATTTGCTCTCTGTACTTGCCTCCAAATGATAACATATCATATGATAATTTAGTAGTGGTGATTCAACAAGTCCCTCAACAGATACAATTTGCTCTCTGTACTTGCCTCCAAATGATAACATATCATATGATAATTTAGTAGTGGTGATTCAAAAAGTCCCTCAACCTTTTCTTTTACTTGGAGATTTGAATAGTAGACATCCTTTGTGGGGTGATGTTTTAGCAAACACCAGGGGCAATATTATATCATCAATTGTGGAAAACGAGGATGTTGGACTCCTTAATACAGGAGAGCCCACACTCTTCCATGTTCAGACAGGTACCTTGTCATGCATTGACCTTTCAATTGCAAGCTCTAACTGCCTTCTTAATTTTGATTGGAGGATTTTAGATGATTGCCATACTAGTGATCATGCACCAATCATTATAAACACCAACAATTGTCCACCTTTACAGAGATCCCCACGATGGAATCTTGACTAGGCGGACTGGGTTAAATTTCGTGATCTAAGTGAAATCGAGGGGAGTGCAGAGCAGTTTGAATATTGATGATGCCATAGACCTACTGAATGGAACTCTCCATACAGCAGGAGTTGATTCGATTCCCAAAACCACAGATTATTCAAACGACGACCAGTCCCGTGGTGAACTTCAGAATTAACTGTCTTGCACAGAGCCACCAGAAAATCTCTTAACTAGATTGCATAGATGCTGTACTGATGAAAATTTGATAATATACAAAAAGTGTAGAGCACAGTTCCGGCGCGCCATGAAAGAAGCTATGTGCCAATTTTGGGTATCTTTTGTTTCCTCAATCAAAAGTAGAACACCACCATCTTCTGTATGGAGGAAAATAAAAAAGATTGCCGGCAAATTTACCCCAAACAGTCACTATGTGACTGAAGCAAATGATGTCAGCAATCCCTGGGCTGATCATTTTTCAAATGTATCATGCAAGTGTGTAGCAGCTCCTGGTTACCAGTATAGGAGCAGTGAAGAAAAGAAAATTTTAAATTTTACAACAGATAGGGAAGAGTCGTATAATTCTCCTTTTACTGAAAGAGAATTTGATTCTGCACTTTGTTACGATGTCCACATCATGAACAACCACAACACATATTTAAAAACAGGTTTAATTATGAGGAGGAGAATTACACACGAAACAACACTTCAAAGCCTCTTTATTATGCTTAAATAACAAACACTTGCAGATACGACCGGTATCTAAGAGCTCAGGTAATATTCATGCAAAAATAATTAATAAATATAATAAAACAAAACTTAGCTAACATTCAAACAAGCAGTTCTAGAGGTCTCTGATTGAATAGAGATTATTCGAAAACAATTTCTTGAGCGAGAGGTTTTTCTTCAGCCACCGATACGAAGATACACCTGGAAATTACAATCCAGGAATGAAGCCACACTCCGGAAATTCCCACATCTAAACAGGCCACACCAACGTAACTCGAGAGGGCCCACGCTGCTTCTCATACAGCCACAACCATCAGATGGGAACGGAATTGATTGCTCCAAACTCAACGCCGAAACATCGGATCAAACACCGTATCTTCCAAACGTATCAGTGTCCTTCCTTGAAGACAGACACCTTCTCACTGCCGACCATAATTCTCATTGCTGTGACGTGACCTCCGAAACTTTCATTCCTGCCAATAAATGGGGAACAAGTAGTTAACTGGCATTTGGATAATCTCCTTCCCGAACTATACAAAACAGAATTACTTATTTATATTACACCTCCCCCCCTAAAAAAGGAAAAAATATATATGCAATATATATTTTGCATCCAACAATAATCTGGTCAAAAATATATCAAGTCACATCCTTGATAATGCATCCGGAATGACGTTCTCCTTTCCATTGATATGTAGGATGTTCAAATCGTAGGGTTGTAAAAATAGACTCCATCTTGTTAATCTCTGATTATTGTTCCTCAAACGATTCAAATATTTTAATGGATTATGGTCTGTATATACAGTTAATGAAGAGGTGGTACTGGTATATACCTCAAAATGTTGTAAAGCCAAAATTAAACCCAAAGTTTCTTTCTCAATGGTGGAGTATTTCTTCTGAGAATCATTCAGTTTAATAAGCAATAGGATGCTCTACCCCGGAGTCGTCTTCCTACAGTAATACTGCACCAATACAAATGTCACTGGCATCCACTGCTAGTTTGAAAGGAATAGAAAAATCTGGTGCTTTCAGAATAGGGGAAGTAGTCAAAATAGATTTTACTTTATCAAAAGCTTCCTGGCACTGGTTATCCCATTTAAAGTCAACCCTTTTCCTCAACAAATTTGTTAGTGGTGCAACTATATCTGCAAAATTAGCCACAAACTTCCTATAATATCCAGCAAGACCTAGATATCTCATTACTCCCTTTTTATCTTTAGGAACTGGAAAGTCTAAAATTGCTTTAATATTTGAATCTTTTGGTTCTACTTTGTCATGACCCACTTCGTGCCCCAAATAAACTACTTTGACTTTCCCAAATTCGCATTTATTTAAATTCACTACCAAACCTGATTCTCTGAGTTTCTGTAAAAATGCAGCAATTTTCTTGACATGCTCTTCCCACGTATCACTAACAATTACCACATCATCTATATACGTAGTGCACCCTTCAAGGTCTTTGGTAATCATATTCATGAGTCTCTGAAAAGTACTACCCGAATTTTTCATTCTAAATGGCATGACATTGCAGGAATATAAACCAGTGGGTGTAACAAAAGCAGATATCTCTTTGGCTCTGTCTGTCAAACTTACCTGCCAATAACCCTTCAACATGTCAAACTTGCTGATAAATCTGGCCTTTCCAATGTGATCAATACAGTCATCCACCCTAGGAATTGGGAATGAATCTGTCCTGGTGACTGCATTTACTTTCCTGTAATCAAAACATAAACGGTATTGACTATCATTTTTTTTGACAAGTACTACAGGGGAACTCCACTGGCTACTACTATGTTCAATTAATTTATGATCGAGCATATATTTTACTTCCTGTTCAACAATCTCTGCCTTTTGCGGATTTAAGCGATATGGGTGTTGTTTAATAGGATTTGAATTGCCAACATCAACATCATGTTGTAATGAGCAGGTCCTGCCCGGAACATCTGAAAATACATCTTTATAATCGCAGAATAAATCGCTCAACTCCTAACCTCGACTTTCATCAAGATGAACCAATTTATTCTTCAAATTCCTTAAAGCCTCTGAATTTGAAATAGGCCAGTCTTCAACCTCAGTCTCAAGCTTAAGTTGCTCTTGATTACTTTTATTATTTAACTATATTCAACAAGACTGGCTTTGGCGCCCTTGAAAAATATGGCTTTAACATATTAACATGGCACAACCTCTTTTTCCTTCTCCTATCTGGAGTAAGAACAACATAATCCGTATTTCCTACCTTCTCTATTATGTAAGGCCCAGAAAACTTAGCATGTAATAAAAAATGGCTGCCCTGCTACTGGAAGGAATACCAATACCTCATCTCCCGGTTTGTAGTCAACTTTTTGGCTCCTAAATCATAGTATTTTTTCATCTTCTGGTGAGCTTCCATTAAGTTATCTCTTGCTATGTCCTAGTTTTTCCTGATTCTTTCCCTGGAATCTGAAACATAGTCCAACAAATTAGAATCTTCAACATTATTAATCCACTGATCTTTAATCAATTTTAAAGGTCCTCTAACCTGATGAAAAAATACTAACTCGAAAGGGGAAAACCCTAACGATTCATTGGGGATTTCTCTGGACGGAAACAGAAGGAAGGGCAGACCTTTATCCCAATCGCTTTTGTTCTCCAAACAAAATTTTCTCTACATAGTTTTCAAGGTTTGATGGTACCTTTCTACAGCCCTTTGGCTCTGAGGATGGTACGCTGATGAAGTTACCTGCCTGATTCCTAGTTCCTGCATTGCCTGTCTAAATATATTGCTCAAGAAATTTGAACCCTGGTCCGACTGAAACTCTTTAGGCAATCCAAACAGAGTGAAAAATTGTAACATTCCATTTACAATATTCTTAGAGCAGACATTCTGCAACGGAATGGCCTCAGGATACCTAGTGGATCTGTCCATGATTGTAAGTATATACTGATTTCCACCTTTTGACTTTGGCAATGGGCCAACAATGTCCACTATTACCCTATGGGATGGTTCTTCCATGGCTGGTATGGGTTCAAGGGGAGCTTTAGTCAACTTTTGGTTCGGTTTTCCGATCATTTGACACACATGGCATGTCTTACAAAATTCTTACCCATCAGAATGAATCCCAGGCCAGTAAAAGTGTTTAGTTAATTTGCAAAAAGTTTTATTGACTCGGAAATGGCCACTAAATGGATTCTAATGTGCTAAATGTAAAATAGAGGGTCTGTAATTTGGAGGAACGACTATTTGGTCCATTCTTCATCGGCAGCAACCTTAGAGACTCTAAATTTTCTCATCAATAATCCATTTTCGACATAATACCCAACCGGAATGTTCTCAATTTCCTTATCTGGAAAAGCCTTTGCAGCTATCTCTGCTAGCTCTAGGTCATTTTCTTGATCCTTTATGAATTTCTCTCTAGATACAGCTAAAACCTTACCTTGTTCAGATCAATCACCAAATTTTCCCAGAAAACACTTCGATAAGTCAATCTTAGAATCCCTACTAGCTTCCACTTTCTGCATTGACCGTGTGATAGCACACACGGGAAAAATACCAGGAAATTCTACTTCCTAGCTCTCCGTGCTTTCACAAAACTGAGGATAGCTAAGTAACCGTGGGTTACTTAAAACCCTATTACCACCAATATCATTGGCCAATATTAAATCAACTCCTTCTACAGGAATTTCTTCCACAACGGCAACCCTAACCAGACCCGTTGCATAATCAGACTCCAGAACCACAGTCTCGTACGGACAAGAGATTATCTCTTTTGGACAACTCTTAATCAATACCTTTTCCTTACCCTCATACTCGAAACCTTCAGGCAATGCCCTGTTCAAAATCAATGACTGTAGGGCCCCTGTATCTCTAAGGATAACTAATCCTTTTCTGCCCTTACCACTTTCTGTAGCTACATTACCATAAGACACAAATGACTTATATCTCTCCAAATCAGAGAGCCCAGGGCTTTTCTCACCCTCACTTAATGCACTAATCTCTCTATCAGCACTTACCCTGCTTACCAAAGCAACTGGTTTGTGCTCTCTATTAACTATTACCTTTCAATACTGGAGCTACAACACTTTTATCCAAATCACTTGCGTTTTCAGTTTTACTCTTACCACTTTTCATTTCCTGAAAACCCTCTTTGCTGCTTCTACCCCTAACCAAATTTTTCCCTTCAAAAACTTTGTGCGTCAGTGAGTACTCGTCAGCCATAATGGCAGCTTTCTCTAAGCTCTCAACCTGAAGCTCCTCTAAGTGTACCTTCAAATCCTTAGATAAACAATTCTTAAACTCTTCTAACAATATTAGTTGTTTAAACCCTTTAAAATCACAGATTTCTTTAGATCTCAACCAATCGTCAAGCAATTTAGCTTTTATACAAGCAAAATCTACGTAAGTCTGATCTCGTGTTTTAAAAAGCATACGAAATTTCAACCTGTAAGCCTCTGGCACTAATTCATATGCTTTGAGAATACACTTTTTCAATTCGTCATAATTACCACACGTCTCCTCAGACAAACTAGAAAATACCTCTTGAGCCCTACCTTTCAATGCACATTGTAATAATATAGACGTTGAGGTCTTAGGCAAGCCCATTCCTTTCGCTACTTTCTCAAAAGTTATAAAATAATTAGTTACTTCATTTTCATCAAAAGGAGGAACCATCTTCATGTATTTAGCTACATCAAAATCTCCACTACCTTGTCTGTGTCTTACCCTAATTTCCTCTAACTTTAGTTCGTGTTCCATTCTTTCACGCTCAAGTTTCCTCTCTCTCTCCCTTTCTTCCGCTCTTTCACGTTCAAGTTTCCTCTCTCTCTCCCTTTCTTCCGCTCTTAAACGTTCAGCAGCTACTCTTTCACGTTCAGCAGCTACTCTTTCACGTTCAGCAGCTATGTCTAACTCCTTCAGCTTTATTCCAAGTTTCAAAGCTTCTATGCTATCACTTTCCTTTACCCTTGAAACTTCTGCCCTCTCCTCTACAATACCCAAGTGTCCTATCAAACCCTTTATCAAATCATCCTTTTTCATATCCATAGTAAAACCTATGTCTAGATAATTAGCAATTAACACAAGTTTTCGTTTACACAGACTTTGAAAAGCTGAAACCCCTGGTAAGGACTACAAAAATTTCTTTACGTCAAAGTCACTTTCTAAATACTCTGTTTCAGGCTCAGACATGATTGGTTACAATGGCTATAAAACAACTAAATGACCTCACTCAAACCTACAAAAATTAAATAAACTCCTCATTTAAACCTGTTTTGCTCAAATTGAAATTCAACGATCCCGGACAGGCCCCCAAATATGTTACGATGTCCACATCATGAACAACCACAACACATATTTAAAAACAGGTTTAATTATGAGGAGGAGAATTACACACGAAACACCACTTCAAAGCCTCTTTATTATGCTTAAATAACAAACATTTGCAGATACGCCCGGTATCTAAGAGCTCAGGTAATATTCATGGAAAAATAATAAATATAATAAAACAAAACTTAGCTGACACTCAAACAAGCAGTTCTAGAGGTCTCCGAGTGAATAGAGAGTATTCGAAAACAATTTCTTGAGCGAGAGGTTCTTCTTCAGCCACCGATACGAAGATACACCTGGAAATTACAATCCAGGAATGAAGCCACACTCCGGAAATTCCCACATCTAAACAGGCCACACCAACGTAACTCGAGAGGGCCCACGCTGCTTCTCATACAGCCACAACCATCAGATGGGAGCGGAATTGATTGCTCCAAACTCAACGGCGAAACACCGGATCCAACACCGTATCTTTCAAACGTATCAGTGACCTTCCTTGAAGACAGACACCTTCTCACTGCCGACCATAACTCTCATTGCTGTGACGTGACCTCCGAAACTTTCGTTCCTGCCAATAAATGGGGAACAAGTAGTTAACTGGCATTTGGATAATCTCCTTCCCGAACTATTCAAAACAGAATCACTTATTTATATTACAACTTGCTAATTGTAACGGTACAGCCTCTGGACCCGACGAAATTCCATATGCAATGATTGAGCATGTACCTTTTAATACAAAGTTGTTTATTTTAAGCACTATTAATAGAATATGGCATGAACGTAGTTATCCAAGTGTTTGAGAACTACCCATTATTTTAGCCTTTTTAAAACCCGGTAAGGACAAGTTTTTAGCAGCAAACTATCTACCTATTGCATTGACATCTTGTTTATGCAAAATCATGAAGATGGTCAATGCAAGACTGATGTAGTACCTTAAAAAGAGGGGTATTTCATCATCTATTCAGTGGGGATTCAGAAAAATGCACTCATTGACTGATGTGTTGACACGACTTGAGTCCTCTATCTGTGAAGCCTTTGCTTCCAAACAGCACCATGTGACAGTCTTTTTTTTTTACCTTGAAAAGGCATATGATACTACATGGTGATATGGTGTACTTGAAACCATTCATGAATTGGGATTAAGAGGAGAAATACCTCTGTTCATTCAGTCATTTCTTTCACATAGAGTTTTTCAAGTGAGAGTGGCAGAAACTATCAGAGTAAATATCAGGAAGAAGGAGTTCCTCAGGGTAGTGTGCGGAGTGTAACCCTGTTTGCACTAGCAATTAATGTGTTATTCTCAGATATTCCCCAAGATATTCCCTCACCATTATTTGTGGATGATCTCTCCATGTAATTTGCTAGAGCTAGAATGGCAATGGTTGAGAGAAAACTACAACTCCCAATTAACAAAATTATCCAGTGGGCCGATATGAATGGATTTAAGTTCTCAACAAGTAAATCTACTATTGTCCATTTCTGCCGTATCCAGGGAGTACATCCAGACCTGGATATATACATTAAAGGTCAATGGATCCCATGTGTAAGTGAAGCTAAATGTTTTAAGGTTCTGAATCTTTTAAAAGTTTAGTCCCATGTATCATGGGGGGCTGACGGCAATACTAGATTAAAATTTTACAAGGGCTTGATTTTTTTAGAAATTAGTTATGGATGTGAAAAATACTCCTCAGCCACCCCAAGCTGATGAAATATATTAGATTCAATATATCATGCTGGTATTAGATTGTCCACAGGAGCCTTTAGAACTTCACCTATCACTAGTCTCTTTGTTGATGCTGGAGAATTAACTCTAGACCTTTACCAAAAGTCTTCTATTGTTCATTATTGGTTTAGGTTGCAAAGACTCCCTAATTCTTTAGCCTTTCAGACTGCAAGCCTTGTAAGCCACTCAATATACTTTGAGTTCCACCCAAAATCTCCTCAAGCTTATGGCTTTCAGGTGAAACAATTATTAAACAGTCTTGAAATAATCAGAAGTAAGGTGCTTACATGTAAGGTATCGCCAACCCTCCATAGAAATTACCAGAGGTATCTTTTTGTAAATAATTCATTGGAGTTAAGAAGAATATGACTGACTTAGAATCCAGGTCTCTTCTTATGGAACATATTGCAGAACATATAAGAAGAATATGACTGACTTCGAATCCAGGTCTCTTGTTATGGAACATGTTGCAGAACATAGGGGATCGACTTTTATACATACTGATGGCTCCAATTCTGATGCTGGCATTGGAATTGGAGTACATAGTAATGGTTTTAATTGTAGAGGTGTACTTCCTCTAACAGCTTCCATGTTCACTGCCGAACTGTATTGCATATTAACCGCTATTGAGAAAATAACGTTGAAGGAGGGTAATTTTACCATTTTTAGTGATGCAAGGGGTGTTCTTCAAGCTTTAGGAGTTTTTAATTCTTGTAACCCTTTGGTTTTAAGGATTTTAGAATTGCTTTTTATTATTGGACGGAGAGGTATAATGGTTCGATTTTTATGGGTTCCAGCACATTTAGGTGTGTCTGGGAATGAGAAGGCAGATTTACTGGCGAAGAGTGCTGCATCCGAGTTGCAACCAAGAAGGTATCCCATTCCCTGTAATGATGTCCTACTTATCATCAAGAAATTGTTTTGTAATAATTGGCAACAGCACTGGGATAGTCTAGATGGCAATAAAAGGAATGAAGTAACAAATGTCATATCTCCTTGGAGGTATAACATGATGCCCCCAAAAGTGGGAGACTTCTCTTAGTCGTCTTCGCATTGGTCATACTGGGTAGACACGGGAGTTTCTGCTGAAGGGCCAACACCTACTGTATTGCGACGACTGTTTAGTACCTTTAACAGTGGGGCGTTTATTTACCGAATACCCCAATTATAATAGCTTAAGAAATAGATATTGTTTGAGGTTCGAGGTGAGGATGGCAAGTTTGTCCTTGCCGAGATTCTTGACCATGATATGTCCTACTATGCGAGCGGCCTTTTTAGATTCATGTCAGAAGCAGGTCTTCTGAAAACTATTTAACATTTATAATGACATCTTACCTTTTTTGTTTTAATTGTTTACTCTTTTATTTTTTATATAAGATAAATGATATCGGCGTCAATGACCTTAAATGTCAGGATGCCAGAATATCTGTAATCCCACATCAACTCTAATCCATCTGTTGATATAGCGAATTTTATAAGTGCCAGAAGTATACAATGTAATAAGTTATAACACTTAGGGAAATGAACTAAACTTGACAATGACATTACACCCTGTACATACAAATAATTTGTTTACTCCTGTTTTTTTGCGAGAGTCCTTAGACTAATGTCCCATAATCTGAGAATCGAGACAGATCGATGGAGCCGCATATCCCGTGAAGCACGGGTTTGTCTTGGTGTAGCAATGCTAGTATCCAATCTGAAAGAAATGTTTTAATAGAATGCGAATTGACTAATGCTACTAGATTAAGATACCCTATGTTAAATTTCAAAGACACCAACAACTTGCTTGATGAAAACACTTATATATATCCATTATGTAAATATGTCCATGAATTTTTAAGATTCTATTCATTAACAGGATTATAACAGGGTCTTAAGATTTTAATCATATACTAAAAGTAATATAGATGTATTGCAATCAACCTATATTTCATTTCATTTATGATTTTGAATAGATATTTTGTCTTTGGCATTTCCGGGAGTTGTTAGATCAAATTACGAATGTAAGATTTTAAGCATGGTTTTCTGTTGAATAATTCTTACATGATTTATATGATTAAGATGTGTCATGTTTCTTAACGAAATGTATAATTCCTTTGTCATGAATTAAATATTGTATTATATAATGGTTAGCTTTTGAATGTCAGCTGTATGTTGGACAAAATATTTGTATATTATTCTTATGTACCAATGTATGATTTGTATGTTATTTTGTCAATAAAATCTAAATCTAAAAGACCTATGTGTAAGCAAAGAAAAATGAGCCTTAACCATTATGAAAAGATGTCTTAGCAAACTCAAAGGGCAATAATCTGCTAGCATCACTAATTGAAAATAAAGATATTGATGTTCTAAGTACAGATGAGCCTACTCTTTTCCTCATCCAGACAGATATATTGTCATACATTCATTTTTCATTAGAAAGCTCTATCTGTTTAGCTGACATTCACTGAAGAACATTTGGTAACTGTATACAAGTAATCATGCGCCAATAGTAATTACAGTTAACAATGTCCCACATATATATTCTTACGAAGCTGGTTTTCATAAGAGTAGAATATTTTATTAACTGTGAATTTAAGAGATGTATAGCCAGCTTGTAAGGTGAGTTCCACTCACGTAGGATTAAGTAATGTATGTAAATTACGTAAGCCTGTCATCATTCCTTTAATTGTATTTTTATTCAGTTCCGTACATGTAAATTTATGTTATTTTAAAGAATTATAATTTCATTTCACGTAGTTTTGTTATAAAGTCTTATGTAATTTTGTTAAAAGGTATGCTGTATGACACACGCCAGGGATTGCATCATGTTTCCACGTGGTTAGAAGAGGCATGAAGGTTCTAGACTTAAGGTTAATCTTTTTTTGATGTTATGAGAGGAGTTAGGCGGAGTTAGCTGAGAGTTGCCTCGCCAAACAAAGATAGTACCCTTACGCCTCTAGAGCCATGCCCCCACGCTACGAGAATGATTTACTAGAAATTTCTAGAGTGAATTAAGTTAATATATAAGGACCTAGCAATGCATAGGAGGCAGAGAGATCCAGCCTAACCTTCAGAAGAGCCATCGTCCAACAGTTCTCTCCGGCATCTATTCAGCCACTATTTATCTCCTCTCCAATGTGAATAGTGTTTTTCTCTCCAACGTGCATAGTGTTTTCTCTCAAATGTGAATAGTGTTTTTTCAAACATTGGAATTTCTGTGGTTTAAGTTATAAGAAGTGTGGTGTATATGTGAGTACCGGTATATTATAAAAATAAACTGTTTTTTGTGACTGGGCCTGTGTTATTAGGTTAAACTGCGAAGTGTATTTATTTTGCTTAACCGTTCGGTAACCTTGTGTGAGCTAAAGGACATAAGAGTAACAGTTAAGTATATTTGTCAACTTTTTTCATCGTGTCAAAATTAAATATTTTTATAAATTAATTTCTAGTGAAACCAGTGATTCTATAATTTTTTTTGAAGTGTCTTTCTTTTTGTCTTACTCTAAGGTTTAGTTCAGATTTAATATTACAAGTGATTTAATTTTGGTGTTAATTTTGAATTGTTAATTTTTTATAAATATATTTATTTTTTGTAAAGTGTGTATTATTTCGATCACTAATAATTATTTCAGAGTTTTCCCCCTTATCCCCTGACTAAGAACCAAAGTAAGAGGTTGATTTTCGAATAGTTCCCGTTAAAAGTAAAGTAATCGTCCAGTTTTGTTCTAAGTGTAAAGTAAAGAGACCTTTTAGATATTCAGTGTTCATATATATTATCGTCTGGGAGTTGTGTATTATTCTCAGAGTTCGGAGGTATTTATCTTGTGTATAAGATTATGTGATATAAAGCAGGTGAGTTTTGGAGCTCGGGAATTTACTTAATTCGCTAGTCGTGATATATATTTTTTGGTGCCCAGAACCAGGGATCGAGCGAGTCTATTTTAAATATTGGTGATAACAGGGCTATGTTTTGATTAAAGGTTCGACCCGTTTAGTGTTTGTAGAATTCTGTGTATTGTTAGGATATATTTTTTGGAGGGGTATAATCTTTTGTAAAGTACAATATGGCACAATTAAATGTACCGGAGTTTTTGGAAAACCCAATTGTTCAGAAATTGTCAGAAGCTATTGTAACTAAAGCTCAATGGCTCGCTATTTTAATGGCATGTGGTGGCCATGCACCTGGTGGAATTATTAAAGCCCAAATCAAGTGTTTAGGATTAGAAGCATTGATAAACTCAGGAGAGTAGCCAGAAGAAGATATTGCAACAGCTCGCAACCTTTTGGAGAAGGCAGAAGCGGAATTCGTAGAGAAGCAATTATTAGGTGACCCACAAACTGAAGGAACGAAAGCATAAACGAATGTAGAGGCTGCGATTAGACGAATTGCAGCGGAATAGAATTTGATTAAGTTGAAGATGATGGCAGAACGGGAAGAAGGAGAGAGAGAGAAGAGGCAAGGAAGATTGTAAGACATGCAAGAGAAATGGAAGCAAGAGAAACCACAAGACGGGAAGAAAGGGAGAGAGAGAGAGAGAAGCGTATTTATTTTGCCTAACCGTTCTGTAAACTTGTGTGATCCAAAGGACATAAGAGTAACAGTCAAGTATATGCAAGTGTAAATTTGATTTATTTTCTAGTGTTAAAGTGTCAACTTTTTTCATCAAGTGTCAAAATTAAAGATGTTTATAAATTAATTTCTAGTGGAAACAGTGATTATATAATTTTTTAAGTGTCTCTTTTTATCTTAGTTCAAGGTTTATTTCAGATGTAATATTTCGAGTGATTTAATTTTGATGTTAATTTTGAATTGTTATTTTTTTATAGAATATATTTATTTGTTGTAAAGTGTTTATTATTTCGATCACCAATAATTATTTCAGAGCTTTGCCCGTATTCCCCGCCTAAGATTCGAAATAAGAGGGGGATTTTCTAATAGTTCCCATTAAAATTAAAGTAATCACCCAGTTTCGTTTTAAGTGAAAAGTAAAGAGACCTTTTAGATATTCATTGTTATATATATTATCGTCTGGGAGTTGCATATTATTCTCAGAGCTCGGAGGTATTTCTCTTGTCTATCAGATTATTTGATATAAAGAAGGTGAGTTTTGTAGCTCGGGAATTTACGTAATTCGCTAGTTGTAATAATACAGATCACCCGATGGTGCACAGATAGAGCCTACTGTTTGGAGTAAATGCCAAGTGGCATCCCACAAAATACTTTCCTAGCATATCAGAGAGATTTCTTTGTGATTAATTGGGTTATTATCAAAATTAAAAGGATTATCTTAGAGCACTGCTTCACCCTCTATTATGTTTCACTGACTACGCTTCACCTGGCCAGTAGTCCTGAATGATCCAATAAAGCATTTTAAAAGCAGATGTTTCAACTTGCCCCATTATAATCATCTGACTTATACTCTGTTTTACTGTATTGCCTTGCCCTTTAGTTCATCCACACAAACAACACTTCATTTTATGTAATTTCTAGAAGGAATGTCAATCGATTAATAAATTACCTGTAATAATTTTGTTTCATTAAAGCATTTTACGAGTAGGTTGTTTAATCTGTATCATTTCTATCTTTTGGCTCAGAATCTGTGACATTGCATTGACTCCTGTAGTATGCAGTAAATTTTATATATTTCTAAAAGTGTTTACATTTTCCTCCTGGCCCTCTTATGACATATCTGTTAATATTTTCCATAGAAGTCAGGAGTTCTGACATTTATAGAAAGGGTTTTGAGTGGATGCCATATTTTTACTCTGATTTTGCTTATTCAACTGATTAATTATTTGATTTTGTTAGTGCATGTTTTTATTATCAAAGTATACATTACCTGGTGTTGCTGTAGCCAAATGGGATAATGTTATTGCAGCACAGCACACCTTTCTGCAATATACACTCTTTCAAAATGCACACGTAGACACATTTCTTGGGTTTTTCTTATATTTTACAATAAAGTGTCTACAATATGTGGTGTTTTTTTTTTATTTTTTTTTTTTCTATTTTACCAACTATCCCACTTGCCTGCTACTCTTCAAGTTTACCTACCTGTTCCAGTTAAATTAGGTCACAGTAGAAAAAGTATTTTTTTTCTAACAACCTTTGTGTACTTTGGTGAGAAGTTGAAAATTATTTTACACCACTATAGCCTTCAACCATGATAGCGTTTACTGTAAGTCATCATTTATGTATACACGGTTTTTTTCCACTTTTGACTTTTGATATGTAGGGATCATTCATTTGGGTTTAGGAACATTAGATGGTGAGAGAAGATTATATAACTATATTTGATGATTCTTCAAGAATAGGCCATACATTACTTACCTGGGATCCTATAGTAGTCTTGTTACGAGATTGGAATAAACACTCATAATTTGTGGTAATTGGAATAGAAGACTTTAAATATCATGGTGGAAGTCTGCCTTGGTGCATTTTCCTTTAGCCAATATTTTTTTCAGCTTCTATAACCTTTCCTTTTTAAGGTTGCTCATGAATGTCAGAGGCAAGGGACAAACAGTGTTCTAGAGAATTACCGTATATACATATGATCAGCACCCAAGTCCCCTCTCCACCCAATTAGACATCCTATCTTCGACCTAGTTTAAAGGTTTAAAGGCTACCCACGAATGGGAGAAGCAAGGGACAATGACAATGCCCTAGCTAGAAGGACAATTCCCTAGAGACGGACCATATATACATATGATCAGTGCCTAAGCCCCCCCCCCTCCATTCAAGCTAGGACCTGGGAGGGCCAGCTAATGGTAGCTGATAACTTTTAGTCTCCCCAAAACACCCAATCCTTTGCTCCCAAAGAGGGCGAGGTTGCAGACACTACAAGAAACTGTCGAGCTGGAGGCGGTCTTGAAACCTAGTCCAGCAGATCGCCAGGCTTCCTTTGATAAGTATTTCAAAAAAATTAAAAAATCAAAATCTTTTAAAAGCCATTTCATCAGTAATTCCTTTTTAGTTTGATCAGGCAACTTTTATTCCATTATTTCGTGTTCAATGCAAAATTCCATTTGCAATGACGTCATTAGGTACTCACAAGGAAGGTACAATTTTTCTTATAAGTACTATTCATGTCTTTTCTGACGAATTTACTCACACAAAGTAAACATTTCGAACTGGCGTGTTTTACCAACTACTCCCCCTCCCAAAAATATATTATTATTATTATTATTATTATTATTATTATTATTACTTGCTAAGCTACAGCCCTAGTCGGAAAAGCACGATGTTATAAGGCCAGGGGCCCCAATAGGGAAAATAGCTCAGTGAGGAAAGGAAACATGGAACTAAAATAAAATATTTATGAACGGTAACAAAAATTTAAATAAATATTTCATATATAAACTTTAAAAACTTCAACGAAATAAGAGGAAGAGAAATAAGATAGAATAGTGCGCCCGAGTGTACCCTCAAGCAAAAGAACTCTTAACCCATGACGGTGGAAGACGATAGTGCAAAGGCTATGGCATTAACCAAAACTAGAGAACAATGGTTTGATTTTGTAGTGTCCTTCTCCGAGAAGAGCTGCTTACAAGCAATAGAGGTATTTTATTGACAGTATAAGTAGATTTTATACGTTATTGTAAATGATATACTAGGTTGTCAGCAACCTGAGATATGAAATTGTTGCATACCGTATAGCAGCATACGCCACAGAAGGCAACGGTAGGATTATTTATGACAAATTTAAATGCATCTAGCTTATTTTTGTAGCTAGATTCATAATACAGATTATGCTGCCGTTGAGGAAATTTTTCATCTTCACATTGCAGATAAAATAGTGATTTGATTGAAGTACATCAGAAAAATATTCTTACGTTTACCCAAATATTTGAAACTCTCTCTCTCTCTCTCTCTCTCTCTCTCTCTCTCTCTCTCTCTCTCTCTCTCTCTCTCTCTCTCTCTCTCTCATTGTATAAAACATTCTTTAGCTCGCTCTCGGTATTTTTCATATCATAAATCCACAAGAATTAAAGCAGTAAGAATCTTTAGGTTCGTACTGTGAATGTTAGTTTCAGATGTGTCTTTTGCATCCCGACCAGGGTTACCAGATTATTTCGACTGAATTATCGTACATGAGCCTTAAAATTGTCGTTTTTCAACCAAAATTATCGTACACAGTTTCAATATAATTATTAAGAAGTTACATGATTGACTTATTTTAAAATATTTTAATATATTTTTTTTATTAAACACACACATGAATATACCTAAGGTATGTATCGTACATCGTACTGGACCTAAAATAATCGTACATGTACGTTAATTATCGTACGAATGGCACCCCTGATCCCGACTGTCGCTCTCTCTCCCTCTCTCTCTCTCGCCCAACCGGAACACGTCATGTTCGGATCGGGACATGTGATGCGCCGTTCCGTTAGCTTCTCGTTGTGGAATTCTGCCTCAAGAGTAGAACGTGTATATGCCCTTTCTCCTTTTCCGTCCTCTAACCTGTTTCTTGATCTTCCTTTTTTTCCATTAGGAATTCTAAACATGTCTTCGTAGACAGTATATTGTATTTGACGTAAGTTACGTAATTTGCAAGGTTATTAAAATGCCGCTTAATTATATATATATATATATATATATATATATATATATATATATATATATATATATATATATATATATATATATATATATATATATATATATATATATATATACTATAGGAAACTATAATTAAAGCGAAAATTAGGTTGGTTCATTTGATACTGATCTTCAAACGGGAGAAAATTTATTTCTCTATAGTGTAGTTCAAAAGTGTATTAATCTCACTGCGTTGCAATGGAGCTCATAAGTTATATAAGATAACTTTTTTTTACCATGTCCTTGAAAGTTGAACTCGATTTTTTCCCTCAATTTTTTCAGTCGAACATCTATATAAGCTTAGACTTATCCTGGTTTACACACACACACATACGTATATATATATATATATATATATATATATATATATATATATATATATATATATATATATATATATATGTATGTATGTATGTTTATGGGTGTGTGTGTATGTGTGTGCGCGTGCGTGCGTTGGTGCGCGCGCGCAATACAGACTGAAAAGAAATGAGAAAAAACTCAATAGCAGTTGATATTTTCGTAATTCAGTTGACATCACCGGTCCCACATTGTTAATAAAAATTCAATATTCTCGTATTTATACTTGAAATGAGATCCGTAATTGGTGGGATTTAGTGGGATTTTAGAAAATTAGATAATACAGGAAAACTGACGAAGGCCTAGATTGAATTATACAAGTAATTAGGGAGGATTCAACATTGTTTCATTGTGAAAGTAGTTTGGGATTTCTACACGCTCGCGCGCTCACACGCACACGTACATAGTATCTTCATCAGTCGTTACTAGACCACTCCAGAGTAAATGCCTCAGACATGGCCTTCCACTTATGTCTTTTTAGGGTCTATTTGTGCCAGTCCACACCCACAAACTTGCTTAATTCGTTAAGCCTTAGTCTTCTCTCCCTTTCCTTCCCCTGCTACTATTGCAGTCTGTAGCTGCCCATTCTGTTATTCTTAATATCCATCTATTATCTTTTCATCTCTTGCAAGTTCTACTCATGTCAATTTCTTTTTCAACATATTGTTATGATATCCTCCACTTTAGTTTGCTTTCGTATGCATGTTGCTCTTTTTCTGTCTCTTAGTGTTATTCACAGCTTTATTCTTTCCATGGCTCTTTGAGATGTAACTAGCTAATGTTCTAAGGCTTTAGTAAGGCTCCAAGTTGCTGATTCTACACATGTATGCATACACACACATATATATATACACACAGATATATATATATATATATATATATATATATATATATATATATATATATATATATATATATATATGGTATTTTTGCTTGTGCACACTATCAAAGGAGAAGGATTGGACTGGATTGGTGATAGGAATTTAGCAGACCTGGATTATGCTGATGATGCTGTCCTTGTTAGTAGAACACCACAGGATTTGCAATGCTTGCTTACCAGAATGCATGAAATATCACACGACGTTAGGCTGAAGATAAATGTAAGAAGTCCGGGCTTTAACGCCCGGGCAATCTAGACAAACAAACAAGATGGTGAGAAAGGATTATGCAATGGAAGATTAAATATCATTGGAAGGAGAAATGATTAATGAGGTAGAATCATTTAAGTTTTTAGGAACTATGATCTCCAATACAGGGTCTTCAGAATTAGAGTTTAGTGAAAGATTGAAAAAAGCAAATAAGACAATGGCTAGGTTATGTAAAATTTGGAAATCAAATCGTATGAAATTTCATATAAAAATCAGACTATATTTCAGTTTAGTGAGTCGGTGTTATTCTATAGACATGAGTCATGGTATACAATGAAACAATCTCCAATAGATTTATTACATTTAGGAACAAAGCCCTCAGAAAGATGCTGGGAGTTAAATGGAAGGACAGGATTAGAAATGAAACCATAAGAGAGATTACTCGAGTGCATTATGTGGATGAGATCATGATGAGAGGTAGATGGACATGGTTTGAGCATGCTCTTCGCACTCCCTGAGAGATTAGTTCACTAAACGTTCAGCTGGGCTCCACAAGGCACTAGAAGAGTTGAAAGGCCCAGGCCTACATGGCTGAGGACTATGAAGTGCGAAGTAGGAGATGATGAATGGAGAAGTATTGAATTAAAAGCTCAAGATACAGACAACCGGCGAAATCTAACCTTGGCCCTTTGTGTCAATAGGCGTAGGAAATGATGATAATGATATATGGTATTTTGGCGCTAAAGCTATGGTCAAGGAACCCATTCAATGCCGTGTTGTTGTGATGCATAATCTCTGCATTTGCATAATGAGGTAATTTTTAAAGAGATCGGACAGAAAGAAACGAGGACAGATTTTAACCACTCAGTGCAGCTATCATGACTCAACAGTCTATAGATCAGGAGCCCTGAGCATTTATTCATGTGAAATCCGTCCAAAAGGTTCTTTAACATTATTGATATCACGCTTGGATCTCACTTAATGCATTTTTGTATTGCTGGCCTGGCGGAGGTAGGGCTATGACCCTCAAATACCTCATGGTACTGGGTGTGGTGAAAAATTACCTTTATTCGTGTGAACTTCGGCAAAGTTTAGAGTAGCTTAGAGTGGTGTGTTGGAGTCTCCTGACTATTTAATGGATAATGACAGTTCCTTTGGGCGGGGCATTGCCCACGACAATAAGCCCCATCCACGAGAAAAAATTACACTTATTCATGTGAAAAACGGCATGGCTGGAAATGTTCTCAATTACTCCTTTGGAGTCTTCTACACCCTAAATGGACATTGACAGCCATTTAGGATGGGGCTGTGACTCCGACAGCAACCCTAAATCAAACTCGGGTAAAAAATGACATGTATTTATGTGACCAGTGGCCAGGCTAGAAATGGTATCAACTAGTCTTTTGGAGTTGACCCACAGAATTGACAATGACAGCCATTTTGTGTGGAACTATGATCCTGACAACAAGCCTACCTCAAACCCTGGGTAAAAATTTCATTATCATGAAAACAAGCAAGAATAGAAATACTCAAATATGCAATGACAATTTTGGTTTGGAGTTGCTCTTGACAATGATGTTCTTCTAACTCCATGTCAAAAAGTCATCAATATGAGAACTAGAAAGGTTGAAAATGTAATTAATTTATGGAACACCTTCTGTGAATGAAAGGAGCTCTTGCAAGTTTCTTGAAAGGCAAGTTCTACAACCGGTGTACTAGGATCCATCAGATCATAGTTGCAGCGATGGAACAAGCTTTTGCTGGCCAATTTCAAGATAACTTTGATAAGAGAAGGAGCTGTATCCTTGCAAGAAACTTTGTTCCATTCCTCTGATGATGTACAAGAAATAGAAAAAGCTGTTGAAACTTCTATCTTCAAAGACCTGCTGGTAAGTATGAAGATTTTTTGCAAATTGACATGGATAGTCAACATGGTAGCACTGCAGCTTACTGGCTGATCTAAGTATACCTAATCAACAGAGTACACCGGGAACTGCAGAAAACAGTGCACACTACAAATGCAATGAAATAAATTCAAATCCTTCACTAGGTTATTGACATCCACTTTGATTAAATCGGCCAAATTATGCAATTTGTGGATCTCTTTCAAGAAATGGGCCCTAAATGTTTGGACATTATACAGGCAGGGTTTGATACGCCGGTAAGTTATGCTCAAGATGGACACTTGATCCAACTTAAGAGCAGAAATGTTAACAGGGATGCCGCATCGCCTATGAGAGGAATAACAGCTTTCGAAAATTATGACACTCTTAATGAGAGAATGCCATGATGAAGTCATTGAGCTTCAGCAAGGCATTTCATTCCCGTGCTAAAACTTGGTGATGGGCAAGAGGCCTCTCGAACTTGGGAAAATTGCTCCCCCACTTCAAATATAAATTTCTCTCTTTCTAATCTCTCTCTTCCTCTTAATATTACTTCAACCTTCTCCAAATTTTATAAACTTTCTTTCATGTTGCTGTCCCAACTATATGAGTAAAATTTCCCATATGTATACGTGTATATATGTACGCATATATGTATGTCCCTTTTTCTTTTTAATGGCATTAATGTTTCTACATCCATTATTGCCACTGGCGTGGATGTTTCTACATACGTTATTGCTACCTGCTTTGATGAATGGGAGGAGGTGTCACGGTTCGGTGGTGTTTGTGCTCAAAGCTATATGTGAGAGTATTGGATGATCTCAGCCATCCGGAATATGGTTTGGACCTTTTTGGCGGAACTATTCTCAAGTGTTCGATCTTCGGAATCCAGGGGGATCCAATGCTTGGAGTAGGACTCTCGACTTTTGGCCGGAAGCCCATCATTACAGATATGGGGAGGATGATTCCATAGTTTTTTTGGTCTTGGTCCAAACAGGCGGGTTCAGCTTACACCTGTGCCTCTATATCTGTTTTAGTGCTATCCTTCGGGTAGGGTGTACAAACCGTGTGTCACATGATCGTACATAGTTCATTTTATGTATATATTATGCTTGTATCTTCGCTCTTCCCTCGCACTATAAAGAACCTGAATAAACATGTCTGTTTTTCTCATCGGTAACGGTGTCTGTTTTGAACATGAAATTTCTTGTTGCTTTGAGCTTTTGTATATAAAGGAGAGTGTTCTATAATAAACTCACTCAGTTGCTTTCATCCTGTCTTTGAGTCATAACCTTCTCTCGGCCCGTCACAAGGGTATGGAGGGGATCATCTGGGAAGTATACTCTTATTGTGCCGATAGTGGAGAGTGCAAATTTCCTTTACAACATGTGATGCCTTAATGTTCTCAAGCAGGTGAATCAAACTATATTAAATCTCACATTATCCTTTTTTTTTTTTCTCATGGATTCCGCTGACGACGACCCCCCTCCCCTGGATATGTTGACTCGTCCCCGGCACTGTTGACGACCTCTGGCAATCCAATTAAAGAAAATTCTGTTGACTACTTAGGAACTAATAAGGACTATTCTTTGAACATTCGAAAAAAGGGTAATTTGGGCAACACAGGAAAATTGAAAATCCTGCATATTACCCAAATCCCATTAGAAGGTAACTATGATGTGCTATATGAAATATTTGAATGCTACGGACTAATAAAAGAAATTAAAATGAAACTTCAAGATGATAAATGGGATTCTTGGTTATCTTTTAATTGTCATGAGGAAGCATTCAATGCAAGCCATAACATTATTAATATTAAAGCAGGTAATATAAGTATTAAGGGTGCTCTGTGTGATGGGGTATCTAAAGATCTGGTTGTCTACAGACCAGCAGGCTGGATTGATAAAGACATAGAATTAGTTATGACGAAATAGTTATGACATCCCAAAGAAAGCTCAATTTACAGGAAGTACAGAAAATTATTTTAATATCTGCAAATTTCTTCAGAGGAAGTTAGGAACGATTGCACCTGGAGATGTATCTCGATTTGGCAAGAAAAGCTACTTGATAAATGCCAAGTCATACACACAGTTTGTTATATTGTCAAACTGAAAGACAGAAAATGATGATATCAAATTGGACATCAAACCCCATCTAAACTTTAGCTATGGAAGGGGAGTGGTTTTCAATAGGGATCTATATGAATTTATGGGAGAGGAGATATTGGCCATGTGTCCACTATCAGTGTGGAAAGTTCATAAAGTACCTAGAACATCAATGATTATCCTTACTTTCCAGGATGCTGATGTACCTTTCCACATACACATAGAAAATTAAAGGATTAGAGTTCGACCTTTTAAGCAGAAGCCACTGCAATGTTTTAATTGCTTTAAATTTGGGCATCCTTCCAAAGTTTGCAAAAATAATAAAATTTTGTAATACTTGTTCCAATCTTTACCATGGAGAATGTACACTTGAGGCAACATGCTTGAACTGCAACTCTAATCATAAATGTAATGATAGGAGCTTCCAGTTTTATAAGTTAGAAGAGGCTGCCCTCAATAAAATCAATTATTGAACATGTAAGCGTGGGGCATGCCAAGAGATTATTAAATAAATCTACTACCAATGCAAAGACATTAAAAACAGGAGAAAAATTTCCTCATAAATCATCTAACCTACCTACTAATGTAGGTAGTTCTCGAAAAGAAATTCACTATCTACTGATAAAGTGCTGCACAATAGGACAAGAATATCTCCCCTTAAGATTTACCGTTGAGTATCAAAAAAAGACATTGCCCACCGCTATCAAACCTTTGTCCCCCATAACAAAGGATAGTACTAACTTCTCCCAGGCCATATCCTTGCCTGATTTGATGGGGATTCCTCTTGAAATCAAGTTATCAGGTGCACCTGTAGTGGGGAAGGTACAAAAACCTGGTAGCTCACACCCTTTTAATTGTAAAAGAGAGAGACCTCCATCTCTCTCACCCCCTTCCATAAGAAATATTAGAGTTATGACTTCAAATAAATATGATTTTTAGTCTGTGGTGTTTCTGATCAACAAGAAGACATTTTAACTGAATCAGAAATTCAATTTGAGGTCTACCATCCCCCTCAACAATTAGATCAAAAGGACAAAATGAAAATAATAAACACAAAACCCAATTTATCAAGACCCTCTCTAATAAAACCACCGGGAAATAGTGTTAAATAAAGTTCTTCCAAGAAATAAACCATAGTTTTTTCCTCCATTTTGCAATGGAATTGTCAGGGTTTAATGGCCAAATATGAAGAAAGTAAGCCCCTAATTCATGAACTTTCCCCCATAATTTTATGTTTACAGGAAAGTAAGTTTGATGCTAACACTATTAGTCCTTGAGAGTATGTTAGCTATAGAACACCATATAATCAACAAGCAGGGAGCCATGGTGGAAGTCTCATCTACGTTTGTCGAGATGTTCCCAAATACCCTTATCTATTCGTACACCCCTACAGGCAGTGGCTGTACAAATTGATATAGTGAGAAAATGTACAATATGCTCTCTGTACTTATCTCCAAATGATAACATTTTATTTGATACTTTAGTAGAGGTCATTCAACAACTCCCGCAACCTTTTCTCTCACTGGGAGATATGAATGGTAGACATCCTTTATGGGGTGATGTTTTGGCAAACACAAATGGCAATATTATCTCATCTATTGTGGAGAATGAGGATGTAGGACTCATTAATACAGGAGACCCCACGCACTTCCATGTCCAGACAGGTACTTTGTCATGCATTGACCTTTCAATTGCAAGCTCTAATGGCCTTCTTGATTTTGATTGGAGGACATTAGATGATTGGCATACTAGTGATCATGTACCAATCATTATAAACACCAACAAGGGTCCGCCTTTACAAAGATTGCCACGATGGAATCTTGACCTTGCAGACTTGGTCAAATTTCGTGAGCTATGTGAAATCGAGGGGAGTGCAGAACAGTTTGAAAGTATTGATGATGCCATAGACCTACTGAATGGAACTCTCCTTACAGCAAGAATCAATTCGATTCCCAAAACCATAGGATTTTTCAAATGATGACCAGTCCCGTGATGGTCTTCAGAATTAACACTCTTGCACAGAGCCACCAGAAAATCTCTTGATTAGATTGCGTAGACATCGTACTGATGAAAATTTGATAACATACAAAAAGTGTAGAGCACCGTTCTGTTGTGCCATGAAAGAAGCTAGACGCCAGTCTTGGGTGTCTTTTGTTTCCTCCATTAACAGTAGAACACCACCATCTTCTGTGTGGAGGAAAGTAAAAAAGATTGCAGGAAAATTTACCCCAAACCCATCACCAGTGTTGAAAGTGAACGGTCAGTATGTGACTGAAGCAAGTGATGTTAGCAATGACCTGGCTGATAATTTTTCAAATGTATCATGCAAGTGTGTAGCAGCTCCTGGTCACCAATATAGGACCATTGAATAAATTTTGCAAGAGGAAGGGAAGAATTGTATAATTCTCCTTTTACTAAAAGAGAACTCGATTCCGCACTTGCTACTTGTAACGATACAGCCCCTGGACCTGATGGAATTCCATATGCAATGATTCATGTACATTTTAATACAAAGTTATTTATTCTAAGCATTATTAATAGAATATGGCATGACCATAGTTACCTAAGTGTTTGGGAACTAGCCATTATTTTAGCCTTTTTAAAACCCGGTGAGGACATGTTTTTAACAGCAAACTACCGACCTATTGCATTGACATCTTGTTTATGTAAAATCATGGAGAAGGTGGTCAATGCAAGGCTGATGTGGTACCTGGAAAAGAAGGGTATTTTATCACCCATTCAATGTGGATTCAGGAAAATGCACTCCACAACTGATGTGTCGATACAACTTAAGTCCTCTATTTGATAAGTCTTTGCTTCCAAACAGCACCATGTGACAGTCTTTTTTTTTACCTTGAAAAGACATATGATACTACATGGAGATTTGGTATACTTAAAACCCTTCATGAATTGGGATTGAGAGGAGAGCTGCCACTATTTATCCAATCATTTCTTTCATGTAGAGTTTTTCAAGTTAGAGTGGGGGAAACTATATCGGAGAGTAAATGTCAGGAAGAAGGAGTTCCTCAGAGTAGTGTGCTGAGTGTAACCCTGTTTGCACTAGCAATTAATAGGATATTCTCAGTCATTCCGCTAGACGTTCTCTCAACACTATTTGTGGATTATCTCTCCATATCATTTGCTGGAGCTAGAATGGCAATGGTTGAGAGAAAACTACAACTCATTTGACAAAATTATCCAGTGGGCCGATATGAATGGATTTAAGTTCTCGACAAGCAAAACTACTATTGTACATTTGTGTCGTATCCGGGGAGTACATCCAGACCTGGATATATACATTAAAGGTCAACAGATCCCGTGTGTAGGAGAAGCCAAATTTTTAGGATTGATTTTCGATTGTAGGATGATATGGGTTCCACACGTAAAGGCATTAAAAGCTAAATGTCTTGGGGCTCTTAATCTATTAAAAGTATTGTCCCATACATCATGGTGGCAGACCGTAAAACTATTTCAAAATTATACAAGGCCCTAATTTTTTCCAAAATTAGTTATGGGTGTGAAATATACTCCTCAGCCACCCCAAACCGATTAAAGATATTAGATTCAATACATCATGCTGGTATAAGATTGTCCAGAGGAGCATTTAGAACCTCATCTCTCCGAAGTCTCCTTGTTGATGCTGGAGAGTTACCTCTTGACCATTACCACATGTCTTCCATTATTCGTTATTGGTTCAGATTACAAAGACTCCCCAACTCCTTAAGCTTTCAGACTGCAAGCCTTGTAAGGAATTCAACATACTTTGAGTTGCACCCAAAATCTCCTCAACCTTATGTCATTCGAGTAAAACAATTATTAAACAGTCTTGATAAAATTATAGGTAAGGTACTTCTATTTAAGATACCATTAACCCCTCCGTGGAAATTACCAGAGATATCTTTTTGTAAATATTTTATTGGTGGTAAAAAAACGACTAAATTAGAGGCTAGGTCTCTTTTTATGGAACATGCTGAAGAACATAGGGAATCAACTTTTATATATAATGATGGCTCCAAATCTGAAGCTGGCGTTGGATTTGGAGTATATAGTAGTTCCTTTAACTCTAGAGGGGCACTTCCTCCAATATCTTCCATATTTACTTCTGAATTTTACCATTTATAGTGATTCAAGAAGTGTCCTTCAAGCTTTAGAAGGTTTTAATTATAGTAACCCTTTAATTTTGAAGATTTTAGAGTGGCTTTTAATTATTGGCGGAAAAGGTATAACAATTCGATTTTACTGGGTTCCAGCACACGTAGGTGTGTCTGGAATTGAAGAGGCAGATTCACTGGCAACGAGTGCTGCAGCCGAGTTGCTACCAAGAAGGTGTCCCATTCTTTGTAATGATTTTTTACCAGCAAATAAGAATTCTATTTATAACAATTGGCAACAGCTTTGGGATACTTTAAGCAAAAACAAGATGAGAGAAATTGTGATTGGTATTTCCCCTTGGAGGTATATTGGGATGCCCCAGAAATGGGAGACTACGCTTTGTCGTCTCCGCATTGGTCACTCCGATGACACACAAGTTTCTGCTTGCTGGCCAACACCAACCATATTGCAATGACAGTTTGATACCTTTGACAGTGAGGCATTTGTTGACTGAATGCCCCACTTATAGCACTGAAAGAGATAGATATCTGTTTGAGGCTCCTTTTGAAAATGGCAGGTTCATCCTTGTCAAGATCCTTGGACATGATGTGTCGTACAATGCCAGTGGCATTTTTAAATCTATATTAGAAGCAGGTCTTCTTAATGATGTTTAACTTTTATAACATTTTTACTTCTAGTGACATTTTTAAATTTGTATCAGATGCAGGTCTTAATGCTATTTAACTTTTATAACATAATTACTTCTCTGGTTTCAATTGAATATTCTTTTAATCTTTATTTATAATGAGCGACATCGGCGTCAATGACCTTCGATGTCAGGATGCCAGAGAACTTCAAATCAATCAATCAATAGGAAACTCTGAGTATGCATCATAATTAAAGCAACATCGAGGCCTTCATTCAGGGGGAACAACTAACCAGTCAGTTATAACCATGTAGAGTGAGGTATGCCAACAGTGATATTGATACTCATTCACCACGTGAGCTAGTCAATGTTACATCAGATAAATAAGCAAATGAATAAACAAAAGTGTACCTTTAAGTACATTGAAGCATGGAGTAGAACTTTGATTGAAATTTGAGACTGAGTGTTAAGCGGACAGTTCAAGATTCCTGAAAACTGTAACACGAACAAAGGTATTTAACTCTTCTTCAGAAAACACCAAACCTCAACATTCTTTCAAAGATGAAGATAAAGCTAAAGAGTCAGAGGTGTTTGCAAGAATTCTAGCAGTGAAAATTAAAATAAATATCAAATGTGACCTTCAGTCAATTTTATCTTTCCCAATTACAAATGTGCCCCTCTTTCTTGCTCATATTGATGAAACTCCATACTAGACAGACCATGCAACTCTCACTAAACTTCTTTCCAGAAACCAGGACAGAATTTTGACTGACATCACTCTGCCTCCAGTCAGTGCCACAGCAAATCATCTTATGGAACTAGGGTCAGGGATATGCTTGTCAAAGTATGTTTCTGAAGAGGGTTTCTGAAGAGGGGAAGAAATACATCTAATGCTAGATCAGTATGTATCCCCATCTATTAAAAATCCGGAAAGGAAATATCGTAGTGGAAGTTATCAACCCACATTTTTTATCAGAGGACAAGATCAAGCACAGTGACAGTTCGATAGATCTAAAGAACATCACATTTAACTAAGAGTTTGCACTCTATTAGGTAAAAATGGAGGAAATTACAATATGGACCAGTTATGGTAAGGGAAGTTTTGTGTCACATGGTAGTGAATTTTAAACTTCATGTTTGCTGAGACAGAGGTTGGTAGCGAGATTCAAATTAATGAGCCAAGTCACCTACAGGCCCAGCATAAGGAAGCTAACACACATTGCTTTCCATGTGAGGAGAATTCACAGGATGGCCATTATGGAAAGGTCATCTGGTACTGATATGTTGGCTATCCTTATTGGCATCATTGAACGGTCAGATTGCATGTCATTGATAATTGACTATGGCTCAGGTAACCATTGCAATTACATCAATGTTTTCCTTATTGCTGCTTGACTTTAAGAAAAGCACTCTGGCCTAACTGAGGCTCTCATAGACTATCATTCCCTTACTGGATGGGATTTTATATCTACTTTCTGCTTTCAACAGAATGAGAAAGGTGAAACTGTTTCAGGTATTAGAAGCAGTTACTGTAGAAATTTATGTAAAAGCATTGTGCCAGACGTCAATGAAATCAGCTATGGGGCCTTCACGAGTTTGCATGGGGGTATCCACACAGATCCGTTGGCGAGGATGAAGAAGGCTACCTGTGCCTCCCTTCCTCCATGCTATGAAATGCTTACTCATCCTATCAAAAGAACAAATTTTGTGGATAAAATTTGGAAAAAGCTAATAACGTTAATCCTACCAGTGGGGAGAGTCCAATCAACTATGGCTGGATGAAAACTGGGGATGGCTTCCAGCCTGTATGGTTCACTGGAAATCTTGTCCCAACCCTATAACTGAAGCTGGAAATGGAGAGGATGGAGTACAATGATGGCTGAGGAGGATGAAGATTCAGACGGTATATGGAGTGAGGCCAGTGATAATACCGAGGATGAGGACAATTAATGTGATATTTTCCTACCTACTATACCTAAATTATTTTCAAATGAGATTAAATTCAAAGGGATAGCAGCTAATAATCTCAATTCATAATGCCTCTGCACCATAAGAGGATTGCGTTTGAATCATTAACATTATTTTTCATTTCAAAATTTTTTATAAACAAGGAGAAAATATACAGGTTTATTATCAGCTGCAAAACTATTAGGTTTAATAGCCTACATCTTCCTGAAGTGTTGAGACAAACAGAAAATTAAGATCATGTGATACACATGAGTTTCTGATAATATTACTAGCTAATTTTGTGTGGGGTTAATGTAATAAATATCACTCACATCTACCCAGTTAGTAACGAATTCTGCTTTTTGTATCTGAGTTTGACCATTTGTTCAGTTTTGTTAATTTTTATCAATATTAGAATATGTTAACACTGCTATGAAAAGATATTCAGAGAAGCGATGCTAATTTTTTTTAGTAAAATTTCTCATTGATTTAAATTATCTGTTCATATCTGTAAAGTAGATGTTTTTATATTATGAAGATTTTCACCTAATGAATTTAGTATGTAGGAGACTCCTAGGGACAGGTTTAGCCACTTTCTAGCCTTGCCTGTTTTCTTATAAATAAATCTAAAATTCTTACCTCGGCCAGACTAATCAAGACCATTTCTAGCCTTGCCGCTGGTCACATAAATGTCATTTTTGCCCTGGGTTTGATTTAGTGTTGCTGTCAGGGTCAAAACCCTACCATAAATGGCTGCCCTTGTCCATTTAATGTGTAGAAGACTCAAAGGACAAATTGAGACCATTTCCAGCCATGCTGCATTACACAGGAATAAATGTGATGTTTTCCTTGGGATGGGGCTTGCTGTTGTGGCCAATGCCCCACCCAAAAGTGACTGTCATTCTCCATTCAGTAGTCAGGAGACTCCTGTACACCATTCTAAGCTACTTTTAACCTTGCCAGAGTTCACATGAATAAAGGGGATTTTTACCCCCCCCCCCACTATGAGGTATTGGGGGTTCATAGCTCCACCAGGAATACAGAAAATGAATTATATGAGAGTAAATCTTGAAATTAGTAATTTTTAACATTTTCCCGTATTCCAAATGAATAAAAGCTCTAGGGTCCCACTCTACATGTAAATGTTATGATCCAATCAACCACCTAAATGACACTTATAATCTCCCAACCATCCATTCGTTGAGATAGTAATGAGAGAGAGTTATTGAACTTATGGGGTCCTTTGACTAGCCATAAAGTACTCCAGTATATTGGATCCCTCTCTACTTACGGCTCATTTATTCTTTGCCTACAGGTACACCGAATAGTCTGACCTATTCTTTACACGTTCTCCTCTGTCTTCATTCACCTGGCAATAGTGAAATAACCTAACCATTCTTCACTCAAGGAGTTAACTACTGTACTTTAATTGTTCAGTGGCTACTTTCGACTTGGTCAGAGTAGAAGAGAATCTTTAGCTATGGTAAACAGCTCTTCTCGGAGGAGGGCACTATAAAATCAAACCATAAGGCTTCTCCGGTCTTGAGTATTGCCATAGCCTCCGTACCATAGTCTTTCACTCTCTTGGGTTAGAGTTCTCTTGCTTGAGGATACACTCAGGCATACTTCTATCAGTTTCCTTTCCTCACTGGGCTATTTTCTCTCTGTTGGAACCCTTAGGCTCATAGTATCATATATAACTAACAAGTAATAATATTGATAAGTTTTATATATATATATATATATATATATATATATATATATATATATATATATATATATATATATATATATATATTAATATCGCAGACTTTGCCCAGGCGTTTATAATCTTTGGCAGTTTACTTATAAAAGTAAGCAAACTATCACAGACTGCTAATGTTCCAATTTGAAGCCAAACAAAACCATCACCAATTCATCCCCTTTCTCTTAATATAAAATGGAATGTTGTTGATGAGGGTATATAAATGATATGCTTTGAATACCAAATATATTTTAACAATGGGTCTTCAAGGAAATTAAAACAGAAAATTGTATCTACGTTAATTTATTTCTGCTCATAATTCTCAAAGAATAAACAGGTTAGTCAGTACTGACATACTTTACAATGTCATCGTTTGAAACAATTTCATAACTTCTTATTGAGAAATAACACTAATTTTCCTTCTTTAGGACTAATACTATTTACTTATAACGCTAATATTTCTTCTTTAGGATTAACACTTTTTTTGTAATTACATTATTTTTTTATTTTTAGGATTAACACTGCTTATAGATAACTTATATATGACACTAATTTTTATTCTCTAAGATTAACACTACTTATAGATAAATCTAATTTTTCAGCTTTAAGATTAACACTATTTACTTATAGATAAATCAAATTTTTCTTCTTTAGGACTAACGTTATATACTTATCGCTAATCTACACCTGTTATAATTGGATGACCATCCTTTCAACCTTCTTTATGGACCCCGTCCTTATGGGTTTTACAATACCAGTTCATTAGTTTAAACTTTAAAGTATACCCAATTCCTTTGCCTTAAAAGTAGTATTTCTGTATTTTTACGTTTCTCGGATATATGAATCAAGGTCAATAGACCTTAGCATGAATAGCTAATTGGGGTATGGTCTTTTTGGAGCGTTCTGATAAAATTAACGCAAGTGGCCCACCTCACCTGCTTTCACACTGCAGGATTTAGTTCTATATTTTTTCGACAATGATGGTAAATCACTAATTCACGCATACCTGTTTTTCATCCGTAATTCTTAGTTCAACACATTTTTAGTTGTAATATATTGAGCCGTTACTATTTTTATTAGCACTCCTCATATTATAAAAACCAATAGAGCTTTCTAGAGAACTTCAACCAGTAAAATAATTTTTATAACTTGTGTAATTTTGCACTTACACGAAAATGAAATTTTCTCAAAAAAAAATTACTGATACAGTAATGACATTTTCTCATAATGCCTTATACATGAATAATATTTTCTCTCAATAACTTATACGGAAATTACTTAACTTAATTTGGGTTATTTCTATAAGTTTTTAAGCATGGTTTGTTTGATTACGAACATCAATTCTGATCATAAAGCGACAGGCAAAATAATAATAGCTAATTTAGATACCAATAAAAAATTGCAGCAGTATAGTAACATGGAGCCATTTATTCTCCTTATAAGCGTTTTTCATTATTTACTTGAAATTCTATTTCCGCCATCTCGCGGTTAATTTTCATGAAATACTCGATTTCTCCCACAATTTTCCTCACATTATCAAAGTTATATAAAGACCAACCCTATGCACAAGTTGTATGAAGACCAAACTTGAGAATACAAAAACTCTAAGCTATGAAACTTTAACAGTTTTATGGTCATAAAAAGGTTCAACTAAATGTAAGTGTAGTTGTTCAAGTTTGGGTCGTTATATTGAAAACAAATAACTTTGATTCTGTACAACCTTATCACGGGTATGAACTCATGATAGTTATCCAAGATTGATTATATACCAAAAGTATTACATATAGGCGGTGAGCATTCCTGCAAAGTAGCTTTCTGTAAGTAAGGAGATAATCAGATCCCGTCTGCATCTATCACAAGAGTGAGACCTAAAAGTAATTATGAGGATAACTACCATTTCTCTTTAAATTGAATTCCTTTCATTCTCTTTCTCTAGATAAAGGATTTGTAATAATTAGTGCAAGCTTTGCAAGAACACAATGGATTTTTTTATCATTGCCATGACAATGAATGTAGTTCATTGGCCTAAACAGGTTCTTCCTTGATGAAAATTTGTTAACATTTATATATATATCAAAGTTAATCTTAGCTAAAATTGATTTGATAGTATAACCTTTTCATTACCAAAGATATTAGAATTTACTTGTAAAAATGAAACTCATCTAGTTTAAATAAGTCGGTGTAATTTACACTTTAATTTTCACTTTTCTAAAATTCAAAGAAACTTTAAACATTCTTTATGTTGAATTTACAATAAAATGCTATAATTTCAAGAATTAAAAACAAAACAAATAAATAGATTTGAGTAATATCGTGTTGAAAATTTTTACTGCAACAAATTAACCGTTAAACAACTACATTTTATTTCTGATTATAATGTAAATGGGGGAACCTTTGAAGTATTTGATACCATCCGTTCCTTAAGTACCGTAATCTGTAGAAAATCTCACGTAAGCTGTTATTCTTTTTCTCAAGCTCTTGTATTTGAGCTTCTAATTGCAGTCTACATTCTCTAGTTCGTAAATAATAAGACTTTGGATAAACTTTAGACAATTCTACTGTGTGGTATTTACTAGGCTTTGTCCACTCAGACCTTTTTTCTTTATCATTCTCGATCTTCAGTGACGTGGTATTGGCGGATTCCAGGGTTTGTTTACTTCCACATTTACTTGGTTCATTATAAGAAACTTCAGGTGTAGAAGCAAAGGCACCGGCATAAATTAGACAGGATCTTGGATGACGTAAGTTATAAGGGAGCTCTCCACTGGATAAAGATTGTGCTTTAGGAGTAAAGTGTTCGAAAGCTGGTTCTTCCCCTTCCAAAAAGTTGTTGGTAGGCTGGTTTAGGGAAATAGATGTAGCTTGTGCGACATCTGATCTGCCTGGATAAGACATTGTATAATGAAGTGTTAAAAGAGGACAACTTGAAGCATACGGACATGACTTTAATTTATAATTCTCATGATCAGGTGTAAAGTCTACAGCCATGCCTGATTGAGTAGACTCCATTATGTTGGAATTAATGCTTTTGAACGATTTGGTCTTTGGTTGTGCCTTTTCCAAATTAACCTTACTTGACTTACTTTCAAGCTGGAAGTATTCTGAAAAATCGGTTTCTTTTTGTGAGTAATTGCCTAAAGGCATCAAACTGTTCAATGCAACTTCAGACTGAGTACTGTTACAGTCCAGAGTATTCGAGTCCCAAACTGAATGAGAAAGGCATTCTATATTATGGTCATGCAAACTTAGATTACTCTCCATTGGCCTACCTTTCAAAATATACTTTCCTCTGGATGTTTTCAACATAAAATATTTAGGGAAAGCACATGAACAGTTATGGTGGCGAGAATGCGTATTACCAGAAGTCTTTAGTGCCTTTTCATTGCTGAAGGTTAATTCAGTATTTGGCTGATAGCAGCTGGTACCTCCAAATCCATCAGAGGCAGTTGCATTTACAGACCAAGGCTGTTTTCTTGAGAGAGAACTTTCTCCAACTTGAATGTTATACGGAGAAATTGCATAGCTGGTTGAGGGTTCCGGTTCCACGCGCACCTCAATATCTTGTCCTTTAATCTGTGAATTATTTTTAGGGGTAATTTCCATTGAAGCAAATGGGATTTCTTCTATTTGTTCTCGTTGTCCATCTGTGTCCTGGAAAATGTCTTCTGAAAATGGGCATCTTCCCCTGCATTCCTGTAAAGAAAGCATAAAAGGAAAAGTTAGGGAATATTATATTGAACAGCGTGCAGAGGTTATATACCTTACGAAGACCACTATAAACATAGTCATTAAGGCTGATAATAATTCTGCCAAACTATTTTGAAAACTATTCTGAATGTCGTAAAAGTATTGCTTACTTGACCAACATCAGAACTAAGTTGGAATGGATGGAGATAAGATTACCTAGTTGAATTTCCTTGAGAAGTTTAACTTGTTTAAGAAATATAGGCTAAATTCATAAAGTAATACATGTCAGATGGTCTTACCTTAGGCACAACCACCCCAAGCAAACATCCCTCACGCAGAAAAATCCTTTAAAATCTAAGTAGATCTCAATGTTACGGTATTATACGAAACATGAAAGTGAACAATATGGAAACCATAAATATGGGCTAATGAATCTTATAAGATGAGAAGAGGGGAGTTATGGAATTGAAAAATCCAGAAAGGTAACAGGTAATTTGCAAGAGATGGGTAGTCTTTCGAAGCTGGTCTAGTGTAGAGTAAATACAGAAGTTTATTCATGTATTTTATTTTTGATTTCATATGTGCATGGAAGAAGTGAAGAGCCAACTCTTGAAATGAGTCCATCTCATCTGGGTATAAGCCTGTAATGTAAATTACGTACGCCTTTCGTCATTAATTTCATTGTTTTTTCATTCAAGTCAGTATATGTAAATTTACGTTATTTTTAAGAATTAACTTTTGATTTCACGTATTTGGTTACAAAGTCTTACGTAATCTGTTTTAGTGTTATGTGATTTGTGTGAAATATGAACAAGGGCTTATGTAAATGTTTTTTATATTTTTATGAGGTATTGCGTCATGTTTGTGAGAAAATACGTAATTCTTATTTTGCCATGTGCTTTGGAATGTACTCGAAAACCCAAGTGTTAGATCTTATCTTTCTTTTTTTTTGAGGAAAAGGGTGGGCGAAGCTAGCTGTGAGGGAGCCGTCGCGCGGTTGCGTTGCTACGAGTTCGAAAGAGTAATTTTTGGCAACTTTATGCCCTTAGACCAACCCCCAAGCTTCCAGATCTCGGTCCTAGAATCTTCTGAAAGTAGCTAAGTCTTATGTATGTGACCCCAGGGTTGCATAGAACAGATAGAGGATTCCAGCCTTAATTCATAGCCATCTCCCTCTCTTTCTCACACCCCTCTCGTACTAGCCCAGTGTATTGTTATAAAACTGTTCAGTGAAATCTCAAAGTTTTGGTGTGACGGGTTTTTGTAAACCTAGTGAGTATTTATAAAATTTCTATAAGAGGTTTTGTAACTGGCCCTGTAGAAATGTGAAATGTATTTTTATCGTGATCTGGTTATCTATTTTCATTAAGAATCAAACTTAAATGTTGGTGTAAAATTTCATTTCATATGAAACAAGGGATTGTATAATTTTCATAAGTATTATTTCTCATGTCTTAGTCTAAGGTTTTATGCAGATTTAATATTTAAAGTCAATTGATTATATAATTTTCAGAGCATAACATTTTTGTCTTAATGTAAGTTTTGTTCAGACTTAATATTTTAAGTGATTTTCTTTTTGCTTTTATGTAAATTCTGTGTTGTAATTTTTATAGAATATATTTATTTTTGTAAAGAGTGGATGAAATACATGAGTGAATGGCACAGTGTGGATAGGAGATTGGACTTCCAGCTGATAATCTTCTTTGTGAGTGTAAAAAGAGACTAATGTTGCGGAAAATTTTATTCAGTGCCTGAAGAATGCATGTGGCAATAACAGCTTAAATTGAGTGTGTGTGTGTGTGTGTGTGTGTGTGTGTGTGTGTGTGTGTGTATATATATATATATATATATATATATATATATATATATATATATATATATATATATATATATATATACAGTAACGCATTTTGAGCGAAGCGAAAAATCTATTTTTGGGTGAGATGGCCATGTCGTCCTGATGGAAGTTCCTATAGGGTAGCTTCCTAGGGTATATTACAACTACGGCGATATTCCCAGAGAATTTACCTTAAGGTACCCAGAATTCTAACTCCTGGAGCGAATATCCCTAATGAAAGGGATATCACGACATATCAGAGGACGTATTCTTGACACGCCACATGGCAATCTGCACCCCAAACAGAGATAACACATCGAGGGGTCAATTGGCAAGAAAACGAAAACGGGAAAGAAAAAGGGGGAGCCGCTCCCAAGGCTCCCTCTTCTCCAGTTTCGTAAGCGTGCCTGGCGCCAATCCTGGCGCCATCTGTATTCCTTGTAGCAATACACGAGGTGCTACAGATACTGTATGTAGGGAGGGGTCCTACAGCCCTTTCATAGAAAGGGAATGGTGGGTCCATCAGGACGACATGGCCATCTCACCCAAAAATAGATTTTTCGCTTCGCTCAGAATCCGTTTTTTGGGCTCAAGCCATGTCGTCCTGATGGAAGTATACCAGAGCATTACTGTATCTGTGGATTCTCAGAACGTGCCGTACTCCCCGGAGGTAATTTTTCCCGGTCGACTAGACCTAGAGACCTAAGATGTTACCGTTATACATCTTTTCAACTAACCATAAACCATGTTAGAGCTTCCTGCCCCCTACAGGGAAGAGTCCTACTAGACTCTGGAAAAGTCTCGAAGAGTACATATACCTATGTATGAATACCAGGCAAGCTAATATAGTGGTCTCACCCTATATTAAGTAAAGCATAGTTTGTAAAGAACCACTGTGTCAATATGAAATATCGACCAGTTCTCCGCACAATACTTGTATTGGACAAAGGTTTATATCCGCATAGGAAGAAACTTGTAAAACCGCCACCGTCCCCTTATGGGACGGAGTCCTCCCGTTAAGGGAAAGCATAAACCAATGCAACATAGCTTGCATAAAGGAACAATTCTATTAGAATTATCCCAGATAAGGTACATAGAATGAATGCTCAATTATACCAATAAATTGACACAGGTGAAGGAGACGCAAGGTTCTCAAGAACAAGTTTATTGACAGACAATAAATAGACAGGTTAACAACAATTATATATATATATATATATATATATATATATATATATATATATATATATATATATATATATATATATATATATAGAAGAGGATAACCCAAAACTTTAAGCATAAGTATGATAGTAAACAGAACTTGTTTATCTGAAAGAAAAAACATTATTGCCACTTTTAAGATACCGAGGTATCAAAGTCATAAAAGTCTGTATTACAAATCAATCACATTAGCGTTAGAAACGCTCGGCACACATGTCTGCACTTATGCTAGGTTCACCTTTGGAAATGGAACAGTCTATGTGGGCAACTCAGTGCCCTCACTTAGTTTGTAGTACAGTATGTAACTACACACTCACCCTGGAATTAATCGTCCCAATTAAAACCACTGTTCCTCGCAGAGTTAAACAGTAGGGTTAACGACGCGACCCACTGCTACCACAGATCTCTTTAGTTCCTCTACTTGCTTCGCATAGTGGCGAAAGAACACTCTGGAAGACTTCCAGCCAGTGTATGAACGGAGATGTTCAAAATCCATACAATTAAAGAAATTTAAGGATGAGGCAACTTTCCTCGGATCGTGACCCGCGGGTGTACTGTCAGGATCCGCTCTGCGAATAAAATATGTGATTTTCGCTCTGAGTTGATTCAGAGATAAATTTGAGCCTGATGTTTCTCCCCTGAATAGTTGACCACCCTTGAAGTCTGAAGTTCTACGAAGATAGACCTTTAGGCATTCTACTGGACATAGAGATGCATCTTCTTTCAGAGGGCAGATTCTCCAGGGACCCCACCTGTTGGTGGGTAACTCATTCTTGGCGAGAAACGTAGGATCCGGAAACAGGTTCAGTTCTCCCCCATCCAGGAACTGAACACGACCTGCCTCTCTCGAGAGGGCTACAATCTCACTAACCCTGGCCCCGGACGCGAGTGCAAATAGGAAAATAACTTTTTGTGTCAAATCCTTTAACGCACACTCCTTGCTTAACAGAGAAGCGAAATGAAGAACTTTGTCTAAAGACCATGAAATTGGCTTTGGAGGTGCTGAAGGTCTGAGCCTAGCGCAGGCTTTCGGAACTTTATTAAAGATCTCGTTACCGAGGTCAACCTGGAAGGCATATAGGATGGGTCTTGTCAAAGCAGAAATCGTGTTAGCTGCCAACCCTTGACCATGGAGGTGGATGAAGAAAAATAAGCAGAAGTCTGTCGAGATCTCCTGCGGATTCTTCGCCTTGACAAAGGCCACCCATTTTCTCCAAGATGACTCATATTGCCTTCTAGTAGATTTGCACTTATATTCCTCTAGGAAGTCTATGCTGGCTTTCGAAATCCCGAAACGCTTTCTCACCGCTAGGGAGAGCAAATCATGAGCTGCAGGGTCCGGGTTTTCTGTAATGAAGCGCAGACAGTCGACTTCTGGACTCGCTGGGTCAGAACTGGATCTGGTAGCGGTACAAACTTCAACCGTAGTTCCAATGCCAGGGGGAACCACACGCTGTTCGGCCACTTGTGGGCCACTATTACCGCTACCCCCTTGAAGGATCTCAGTTTGTTGAGGACCCTCAACAGAAGGTTGTGAGGAGGGAACAGATAAATCCTGGACTATCTGTTCCAGTCGAGGGACATCGCGTCCACTGCTTCCGCTAAGGGGTCCTCGTACGGGGACACGTACAGGGGCAACTTCTTGTTGTCTTTCGTCGCAAAGAGGTCTATCTGCAGTTCTGGGACTTGATTCAGAATGAAGGAGAATGATCCTGCGTCTAAGGACCATTCCGACTCTTATCGGTGTGAACCTGGATAGAGCGTCCGCTGTCACATTGCGGACTCCTTGAAGGTGAACTGCCGACAGGTACCACTTCTTCTTTTCCGCCAATCGGAAGATGGCCAACATCACCTGGTTGAGAGGTGGTGACCTCGATCCTTGTCGATTCAAGCATCTCACAACTACCTCGCTGTCCATCACCAACCTTATGTGGATCGAGTGACGCGGGGAAACTTTCTTTAAGGTAAGGAGCACTGCCATAGCTTCTAGAAAGTTTATGTGAAAGGTCTTGAATAGCTTGGACCAAGTCCCCTGGACTTTTTTCCGATGAGAGTGACCTCCCCATCCCTCCTTCGAGGCATCTGAGTGAATTGTCACCGACGGGGGAGGTGGCTGAAGAAGAACCGACTTCTTTAGATGTCTGGCTTGGGACCAAGGCCTGAGAAGAGTACGTAGCCGAAGCGGAACTGGTCTTCTCAGATCTCTTCGCGCGTTTGATGCATAACTTCTCCAAACTCAGGTTGCATCCTTTAGCTGTGCTCTTAGCACTGGGTCTGTCACCGACGCAAACTGGAGAGAACCCAGTACCCTCTCCTGTTCGCGTCTTGATATCCTTTCGGAATCTAGAAGTCGCTTGACAGAACCCGCTATCTCCTTCCTTTTCTTCGCCGGGATGGAGAAACGGTGTGACATTAGGTCCCAGTGGATTCCCAGCCACTGGAACTTTTGAGATGGAGAAAGTCGAGACTTTTTTCTGTTGATCTTGAAGCCTAGATACTCTAGGAACTGGATCACTTGACTGGAAGCTTGCAAGCATTCTGTCTCGGATGCTGCCCACACCAGCCAGTCGTCCAGGTAGGCTACTACCTGAATTCCCTTTAGGCGTAATTGTTTGAGAGCTACGCTCGCAAGCTTCGTGAAGATCCTTGGGGCTATATTTAGCCCGAATGGCATGGCTCTGAAGGCGTATAGTCTTCGTTGTAGCTTGAACCCTAGGTAGGGGGAGAGTCGACGGTTGATTGGAACGTGCCAATAGGCGTCTGACAAGTCTATGGAGACGGAATATGCCCTCTTGACCAGTAAGGTCCTTATGTGTTGCAGTGTTAGCATCTTGAACTTGCAATTCACTATGAACTTGTTGAGTGGCGACAAGTCCAGAATGACTCTGAGCTTTTACGAGTCTTTCTTGGGAACACAAAACAGCCTCCCTTGGAATTTGATGGACTTCACCCTTCGGATCACTTTTTTTCTCCAACAGTTCTTGGACGTACTCCTCCAGAACGGGGGTGGAGTGTTGGAAAAACCGAGGACACGGGGGTGGAGTGCTGTACCAGCTCCAGCCCAGTCCGTTCTTGAGTAGGCTGTGGGCCCAGGGATCGAAGGTCCACCGATCCCGAAAATTCTGAAGTCTCCCTCCTACCGGCATCATCTCACTTGGACTGCCGTCCTGAGGTCTTGCCTCCCTGACCGCGACCACCTCTGAATCCCCTTCCCCTTGAGGGGCGCCTAGACGAGCCTCTGGCTGCTCCTCTAGGCTTTGCTCGAAAGGAAGTAGACTGCCCTTCGAACGTTGGGGTGAATGCCGTGGACTGTGTCGACACGGCCTGGGGTACCCACTGGAATGTGGTCGGGGTTTGTGCCACCATCTGGGGCACTGAAGGCAATGGCAATTGCAGTTGCTGTTGCTGTCTAAGAGGCTTGGCTGGCTAAGACGGTAGCCTAGTCCTCATAGTCTTCCTCTTTGGTTGAGGACCCTCATCCGGGGAAGACTTTCTTTTCATAGCCAGGCCCCACTTCTGGAGAAGGTTTCTATTCTCCGTGGCGGCCTTATTAACAACTTCTTTGACCAATTTGGTAGGGAAGAGGTCTTTGCCCCAAATGTTGGAGGAGATTAGTTTCCTTGGCTCGTGCCTCACCGTAGCCGAGGTGAACACGAACTCCCTACAAGCTCTCCTCGCCCTGACGAAGCTATAAAGATCCTTCGTCACTGTGGCCAGATGAGTCTTGGCCACTACCATGAACATTTCATGGACCTTGGGGTCACTTGCCATCGTCTCAAGAGTAGTCTGAAGAGACATTGAGGCAGCCAGTCTTTCTTTTGTCTCGAGCTCTCTCCGCAAAAGAAAGTCAGACAGCTTAGGGAGGTCCTCGCCGAACTGACGTCCGGCAATATCAGCCTCCAACTTCCCAACTGAGAAGGTAAGATGGACGTCCTTCCAGTCTTTGTGGTCCATAGGCAGGGCCAGCGACAAGGGTTTACACTCCTCCAGGGAGGGGCAAGGCTTGCCGGCCTCGACTGCTTTTAGTACAGCCGCAAACCCTTTCTGTAAAAAGGGGAAGGCTCTAGCAGGAGAGGACACAAAGGAAGGGAGCTTCTTACTCAATGCAGCTACCTTTGAGTTCGTGAAGCCCCTCTCTTTCATCGAGGATGAAAGCAAAGCTTGAGCCTTAGCATGGTCCATCACTATGACCTCCTTCGGCTCTGTCTACTCCTTTGAAGCTGGTTCCTTCCTCAGCCGGACATAACAGTCCGGATATGACCCCTTGCTGGGCCAGAATTCCACCTTCTCTAGGGGAACTGAACCCAACTTATCCGAGATGACGATCTTTCCAGTCGTCATCGGCATGTGCTCAGCATACCTCCACAGGTTAGCATCTGAGCACAAGGGAAGGTCTTTCACATTGAGCCTTTTCTGGGGCCCATGTGATGCTGCAAGCCTCTGCGTCTGCAGTTCCATTGCAGCCGCCTTCTCCTGATTCTCCTTCTGCATTTGTTGGATCATTCCAACAATGGAGGAGAAGGCCTGTCCCAGCTCTACTGGGAGAGCGGACGATGTTGAGGGAATAGGCTCCGGGATCTGAACCGGAGTAGCCGACACCTCGTCGGCCTCTTCCTCTACAATGTCTGGGGCTTGAACTTCATCCTGGCCTCCTGCCAGGAGGTCTTCCTCCAGACGCTCGTCCACGTCAGACATCCTGTCATCCAACTGGATGTCTTGCAAAGCGACCGCGACTTCAGCATCCACCTGGATCTGAACTTGGGGGATCTCCTCTTGAGGCTGGGTAATCACTGCATCAGCTGATGCCCTAGGGAAAAGATACGCCCTCATCTTCTCACTTGGAAGATAAGGTCCAGAGGTGTTCTTCTGGAAGCCCCTTACCCAGGTACGAAGCTTCTCCCTTGCTATATCCCTTGATTCCGCCGTCCTAGGGGAATCAAAGGCCTCAGTAATCAGGTTAGTGCACACGGTACATACCTGAGGGTCCCAATACTGGAGATCACCCTTGGAGACAGCGCATGCTGCGTGCCTCCTACAAAACTCATGTCCGCAGAGTTTCTTACTGCGGACGTTGCAGAAAACACTTCCGCACTTAGGAGGGTCCTCCTGTAAAGAGAAGAAATTTCCATGAGTATCAAGTGAACTACGTATCACTGGATATGCACAGTTTAGCATAACAAATCAGAAAGGAAAGACACACACTTGTGTTTCCTTCACAACCAATTGTTGCAGCCTTCCAGATAATAAAATCGTATGGTTAATCTCTTCTAGAATAACCAATGAAAAGTTTCCAGAGGAAACAGGTGTAGCTCACACCTAAGCAATGATTTTAAAATCCTGGATAATAGACAAGAAAGAACTCACTTTCTTATCTGTAAGGCAACACCAAAGGGCTGTGCAAGACAACACAAAAGTGTTAGAACACACAGTGCTGTACCAAAACTTATACTATAGTTTTCTTCTTACAGTATATGTTATACTGAAGAATACTGGTACAGTATAGAAGGTTATGTGCCGGCCGGCACACACCATAACTAGCTTTAAAGTATACTACTTAACAGCTATAAGGCGGCAGAACGCTGGTTCAAATGCATGTGCCGGCCGGCAGTAACTGCCGGCCGGCAACAGCCAATGTCGGCCGGCAACTACACAAGGTAGTACCCGGCTGCTGGCCACTGCTCATAGCGACCGGCAGACAAGGGCTGACATTAGCCGGCCGGCAAAGGTAAACAACCGATGCCGGCCAGCAGCAAAAGAACCTGAGGACTACGACTGCCCGGCTGCCGGCCTCATAGGCCGGCAGCCGGGTCGGGTGCAGCACTAGAAGAAAACAGAATGGATGCCGGGATAAGAGCGTAAACTACCTCCAAGCCCGGCAATCCGAAAGAGTGCATATAAGGAAGGGGAGAATCTAATTCAGGCTTCCTGACCAGTGCCGTCTGGCTCTACAGGCAGGCATGGATGAGGGACCAAGGGAGGTCCGGGCAGCACTCAAAGCAGAAGACCCTTGCCGGCCGGCAGACTCTGCCAGCCGGCAAGGGACTGAGTCAATTCCACATCCTAACCTATCCTAGGTCCAGATGTAGAATGACGTACAGTACTGTAAAGGCTAGGCCATTACAGAGATAGAGGGGGAAGGGACAAAAGAGGGTCCTACCAACCTTGCTTTAGTGAAGAATCACCCGCAGCCAAGAAAACTCATCTTAGCCTAAGGGAGATCCAAGGAGGAATGCCAGCAATACTTGCCAGCTCCCAATGAACCAAAGCAAGGAAGGTGTTGCTACTCCCAGGGAAAGGATCTTATCTTCCCACCGAGAACAGCAACAAGGACTAGTCTGCTAGATCACAAAAGAAGGAATCATCTTGTACAGAAACCTTTGGTAGTGACCTAAGGAGGCTAAGCTTCCTATGTCTGTGTCAGGCCAGCGAGGGAGACTCCACCCCAAGCCAGACAAACACAGACTCAGACTAAAAACTCTGTTGTTCTGTCCCTCTCTGAAACCAGACTTACTGGAACAGGGAGGTACAGTAACACCCCAGTATAGTTTTATCGAAAGTTAAGTCAGATAAACCACTTAGGGTTAAGCCCAAGGCTTAAACAGAGGGAAAGGGATTGCATACCTTCTCCGAAGAAAAGAAAGCAACCGGGGAGTATGAGAAAGTATACTAAGGCTCCATAAGCAACTTAGCCTAGGCACCAAGAGAATCGATTACCTAAATCACCGAAACTCACTCGTATACTTTCTTGGAAATATTCAACATAATCTTAAATGTATAAAAAAACAGCCTAAAGCTTCAATAAAATTTTAAAACACTCGGAAAACCAAAATCATGCAGGAAGTACTAGGACCAAACGACTAGGCTACATGGCCTAGCGTAGGCCAGAGTTGGCGAATACTTCGCCAAAATAATACTAAAAGCACGAAAGGAAATCCTATGTAACGCTAAATACCGTATATTTCCGCGTATAAGACGACCCTGTATTCCAAAATTTAACCATTAAAAATGGGGGGTCGTCTTATACTACCGTTATAAAAATGACACCTTCAATTCTATGTCCGGTTTATCACTAGGCTAGCCTAGGTTGAGGTGCGATAACCACCGACACACGTGAAATGATTTACATTAATATATAAATGTATAATAAAAGTAATAAAACCATTTTACCCTTATATTTTATTGGCATATCTACAAAAATGGCATAAATAATAAATTTGAGTAATAATTTCATATCTGATACCAACTTTAATCATACGAGCACAGCTGAGAAAATGTAAACATCGAGTATTGGTTGCGTTGTTAGCAGCCTTTTCTCTCGCTAACCTTTCAGTAATTTTAGTGATAGTGTTAATTACGATAGTAATAACATATTGGATATCATAATACTTATTTATTTAAAAATGATTATTATATTTAGCTACAAATAAAAAATTTTAGATTAAAAATGGTACAACCTTTATTTCTCAATAAAAATGACGGCACATCACAGTATTCCATTTAAAACTTAAAAAATTGTAAAACTTTATTTTCAATTAATATTAAACATCAAACCCATAAAACTCGTCACAGTCATCACTGTCGGTTTCGAACAGCTGCTCGAACATATCAGGCGATTCATCACAAATACCATCATCATATGGATTCCAGTCCGGTTCCGGTGATTCGACTTCGGCTTCGTCGTCGCTCTCGTACACTAAATTGTCTTCACTCCCATCCAGGGCATTTGAGATCCCGCATTTTTTAAAAGATTTTATAACAGTTTCCACCTTTACATTATCCCATGCTTTTATCACAAATTCGCAAAGCACATCAAGTGAGGCACTACACATAGGTCCACCTTTCGTAAAAGACTTTTCGCCAGTCATCATCCACTCATTCCAAAGTTCCCTCACATAATCTTTAAATGGCTTGTTTAAGCTTACATCAAGTGGCTGTAGTACAGAAGTTAAACCCCCTGGAATAACAGCAATATCAGTATTGCTTCGCGCTAACCGAGTTTTAGAATTCGGTGTTAAATGACTCCTAAACATATCCCATACCAACAAGCTGCGTTCGTTTCGCATGCGACCTGGTCGTCTGTTCCAAATATTCTCAATCCATAATTTTACACCAGTCTCATCTATCCAACCTTTCTCATGAAAATGAACAAAAACACCTGGAGGAAAACTTATTTTAGGTTTTGTTTTACGTTTGAAAATAACCATAGGCTTCAATTTTGTACCATCAGCCATACAGGATAATACCACCGTAAATCTTGTCTTCTCGTGTCCCGTACTTTTAACGTGTACTGTTTTGACTCCTTTCAAATCCACCATTTTGTTACCAAGCATGTCAAAATTTAATGGAGTTTCGTCCATATTTCCAATAAGTGACAATGGAAATTGATGCTTTTTCCTTAACTGAATGATGAATTGGTGAAAACTGGTTACTTTGTGATCGAGATCTCTCGGGAGTTTCTGGGCGATTTTTGTTTTTTCTCGTATAACTAAATTTTTCCTATTCATGAAACGGTTACACCATCCCACTGTCGCTTTGAAATCTTTACTTTCTTCTTTGTTTGACTTGGCCCATTTCAAAGCATGTGATTTTATTTTATTTCTGGTTATAATGTAGCCATCTTTTCTCTGCTGGGTTACCCATTCCGCAATGTCGTCTTCCAGTTTCGGCCAGGAAGTGGTTCCACTTCTCATTGCACATTTTTTGGCAGGCATTTTCCTTAGATCATCCTCCTTCTTTCTCCATTCTCGTACCATCTTCTCAGTTACATCGAACTTTCTTGCAGCAGCACAGTTGTTCGAGTCCTTGGCCACTTGTATAACTTTTAATTTGAAACTTGCTTCATATTTCCTTCTCTTTGCTGGAGGTTCCATGCTTGATATGGGTACAAATTAGAAAAAAAAAATTGGCTGGTTTGGATAGAAGTTACAAACAAACTGAATAATAAAGTATTTAGTGGAAAACTTTTTATCGTAGGCTAACTGTTTGGAATATTGTAACGATTGTACCGTTAAGATTGTTGTCATTACAGTTTTGTTTATAGCGGTATTTTGTTATTGCAAACGGCCATTAATACATCAGGTTTCTAATTGTTTAGAACAGTTAGGTTTCTAATTGTTTAGAACAGTTAAGTCATACAAACACCATAATAGGTCATTATCGTATTGTTGGCGGTTGTTTTGAGAAAGAAGAAGAAATGGTAAAAGAAGAAGAAAAAGAGGAGGAACGGGCATTTAGTACGCAAGCAGCTGATAAGCGTAAACAAAACAATGCAGGGTAGGTGACGTGTGTTCTAGGAAAACAATGATAAAGGATTTATGGTACTTTATTATTTCAATGATTTCGAATTTATAAGGCTACAGTAATATCATCCTCTTTACATAACCTATATTTCATAAGATACCTGGAGTTGCAAAAGCTAGCCTAGGCTATACACAGATGGTTTTACGATTGAGCAGTCGTCTTATACTACCGATATGAGATAAATTCATAAAAAGTTGCTCTAATTTTGTACCTCGTCTTATATAAAGGTCGCCTTATACGTGGAAATATACGGTAGCTAAAATTTATTAAAGCAAAACAACCGGGAATGTCGCTCTGGCTAACTAAAACTCATACCTAGCGAGCGACAGCGTCCATGACGCCTCCGGTAGGCAACGGCTCTTGTAACAAAGATTAATACTATTAATCACTCAAAAATTTACCAAGAGCCTACATTTATACATAAAAGAAATGGTACTCAACTTATCAGAGGCCGACGAAGTTGGAGAAGCCATGAAAAGCTGAATAAATCCAAGATTTGCGAGAAACACAGGAAAAAACACCGAGTTGTTAAGCTACGCAAAAAGGAATACAGATGGCGCCAGGATTGGCGCCAGGCACGCTTACGAAACTGGAGAAGAGGAAGCCTTGGGAGCGGCTCCCCCTTTTTCTTTCCCGTTTTCGTTTTCTTGCCAATTGACCCCACGATGTGTTATCTCTGTTTGGGGTGCAGATTGCCATGTGGCGTGTCAAGAATACGTCCTCTGATATGTCGCGATATCCCTTTCATTAGGGATATTCGCTCCAGGAGTTAGAATTCTGGGTACCTTAAGGTAAATTCTCTGGGAATATCGCCGTAGTTGTAATATACCCTAGGAAGCTACCCTATAGGAACTTCCATCAGGACGACATGGCTTGAGCCCAAAATATATATATATATATATATATATATATATATATATATATATATATATATATATATATGTGTGTGTGTACATACACTATTATACGGAAAAGGGATTTAATTAACCTTTTCCTATCTGAACCATGGCACTGCTTTCTGGGTGATATTAACAAACTGGAAGATAATTGGAACCATTCGCTCTATTCTCTCATTCACAACATCAAATTGGAATGTAAATGAGAAAAGTTTCATTTCCTCCCTCTTTTAGGTATAAAGATTACTGAGTTAATAAGCACGTCTTTGAATTACATGAGAATCTGACTTCCCCAATGCCATGTGATGAGAAAATGAAAATAAAGGTTTTTTCTGGACTAACTGGGAGGACAATGCTCATCTGGAAATATTCTTGAGGTTGTAAGAAACATACTATCAAGGCTGCTGTCATGGAACAAACTAAAAACCTTAACATTCAGTTGGTCAAAGAAAAGGCGATCATGTTAATAGCGCACTTTTAACACCATTTCTGGTGAGGTTGGAATAGTTATTTCGTTTGTTTTTTGCTTGCATATATTTCTGTCCTTGTCTTAAACTGCACGTGGCTTAGAAGTAAAGTCAGTGAAATGGATATGCCTTCAAATTAACAGCCTCAAAGCATATTTTCTCTCGTGCTAGTACTGTATAATTACATAATAGATCCATTCTCTAAATGTCCAAAGGAGGAAATATGTAAATTAATTATCCTTTAAAGTTTTACCATGCCCATTTTCTAAATGTCCGAAGGAGGAAATTTGTAAATTAATCATCCTTTAAAGTTTTACCATGATTCAACATCCACAGGATTGTAATTCCTCTATCAACTTTCAAATCGAGAAGTGATCTTGGTAAAGGATGATATGAAGGGTTGTGAAGAGAGAATATCTTTTGAATAGTTTCAACATCGAGGGATGAAAATTACATCCTCACGGCTCTCCTTTATTCTATGGCATGGATTTCTTCTACCACAGGCACGAACTTCTTAATTTTAGATTGTGTTATCATTGCATCTCGAGCGTTGTAATGTGCCCCTTCCTGAAAGGCTTTTGCAGTCCTTTCAGCCCCTGGCTGCACTAACAGTAGTATTTACCTTTCAACCATACCTGTGTTTTCACTTCCTTTCGTCCATCTTACTGTCCAACCATTAGGTTTTTACTATGTACTGCAATGGTATGGTTTTCCACCATTTTCATTTCTTTGCTGAATAGTCTTCCAGGCCTTAGGGCGGGGTCTTATGGCTCTAATTTATATAGTAAATTGAGTCAGCTCACTTTTTCTCTACACTTGCTGCAACCTGCAATGGTTGATTTACAGTCTCTTTATCCAATTCTCTACTTAAATGAACTGTAGCTTAGTCAATATTTTGGAACTCCAGTTGAGTCCAGAGAGAGAGAGAGAGAGAGAGAGAGAGAGAGAGAGAGAGAGAGAGAGAGAGAGAGAGAGAGAGAATAGAAATCTAGGACTGGCTCAAGAAGAGGAATTTGGATGTTTTGGCTCTTGGTAAATAAAATGTAAAAGTCAGTATATAACCACGAGTTGCCTCGAGTGTTAAGATATAGAGCAGTAGGAGGAGTGTTAAGATATAGAGCAGTAGGAGTTACAGTATCATTGAATGTCTGACCACCCTTTTATAGTTTTTATCATAAGATAAAGCATTTTAGAATAAGGAAAGAAGACGCTATGTGGTTTGGTTAACAGTTTGAGACAAAGTTGCGATATGTTTTCAGGGATGAAGTAATGAAAGTACTGATAATGACCAGTAGATATAGGTGAATCACGAATGTTGTGAAGTTGTCGATATTTGAAGATGATGTAGTATTGATAGGGGAAACTCAAGCGAATCAATAAACCTTTTGAAAATTTGAAAGTTAGCAAAGAGAGGCAGTAATGAAAGAGTTAAAGTCATCAGTGCAAATGGGAAAGCAGATATCCGAGCATTGAATAGTTATAACGAATTGAAAAAGGGTAAAAAACTCAAAGGTGGAAGTAGGTGCAGAAAAGTTAACAACTAAACATAACAAAGACATGAATGGAAAGAAGCTGTTTGAAGTGAAGGCAGTCTTGGGGCTATTATTGAAGGTTTTGAGAAGTATTGTGAAAGTGACTATTCAAAATGTAAAAGGACAATGAGAGGCTGATGAATAGAAATCACCCATAGTTGGCCCTCTTAATGAGAGAATGCCTTGATGAAGTCATTGAGCTTCAGCACGGCATATCATTCCTGTGTTGAAACTTAGTGACGGGCAAGAGGGCTCTCGAACTTGGAGAAATTGCTCCCCCAGTTCAAATCTAAATTACCCTCTCACTCATCTTTTTCTTCCTCTTAATATTACTTCGACCTTCTCATAATTCTATAAACTTTCTTTTGTGTTGCTGTCCCAACTCTATGAGTTAAATTTCCCATATTTATATGTGTATATATGTACATACAGTATATATGTATGCTTTTTTTTTTTTTTTTTTTTTTTTTTTTTTAATGGCGTGGATGTTTCTACATACGTTATTGCCACTGGCGTGGATATGTCTACATCCGTTATTGCTGCCTGCTTTGATGAATGGGAGGAGGTTTCACGGTTGGGAGGTATTTGCGCTCAAAGCTATATGTGAGAGTATTGGATAATCTCAGCTATCCGGAAGATGGTTTGGAGCTTTTTGGCAGAACTATTCTCAAGTGTTAGGTCTTTAGAATCCAGGGGGATCCAATGCTTGGGGTAGGATTCTTAGCTTTTGGCTGAAAGTCCATCATTACAGATATAGGGAGGATGATTCCATAGTTTCTTGGTCTCAGCCCTAACCGGTGGGTTTAGCTTACACCTATGCCTCTAGAACTGTTTTGATGCTATCCTTTGGGTAGGGTATGGAGTGGACCATCTGGAAAGTATACTCACATTGTGCCGATAGTGGAGAGTGCAAATTTCCTTTCTGACGTGTGATGCCTTAGTATTCATGAGCAGGCAAATCAAACTTCCTAATTCTAATCTCAACCCTATCTTAATGGACTCTTCAAACAACGGACCCCCATTCCCCGGCACTGTTGACAACCTCTGGCAAGTCTCTAAGGGAAGCTTCTGTTGATGACCTCGGAACTGGAAAGGACCATTCTACTGATATTCCAAAATTGAGTAATTTGGGTAACACGAGGAAACTTCGAATCCTTCATATTACCCAAATTCCAATAGACACAACTATGATATTCTATATAAAGCATTTGAGTGCTATGGATGTATAAAAGAAATAAGAATGAGACTTGAAGATAATAAATGGGATCCATGGATATCTTACAGTAATCATGATGAAGCATTTAAAGCAATACAGTAATTAACATGAATAATATTAGAATTAAAAACTTTAATGTCATGGCTGCTCTCTGCGATAAGGTACCAAATGATTTGGATGTATATAGGCCTGCCGACTGGTTGGAAAAAGACAAGGATTTAGTTATGCCTTCCCAGAGAAAGCCAAAATCACCAAAGTGGCTTGTAGCTGAATCAAAGGGAGTTACAGGAAATTATTTTAAAATATGCAAATTAATTCTGAATAAAGTAGGAACTATTGCACTGGGAGATATATCTCGTTTTGGAAAAAAATAGTTTCCTTATCTATGCCAAATCAAGCATACAATCTGTAATACTTTCCAACCTAAAACAACTAATGATATTAAGTTAGATGTCAAACTGCATCTAAATTTTAGTTACGGAAGGGGAGTAGCTTTTAACAGATATCTGTATAAATTTACAGAGGAGGAGATAGAGGCCATGTGTCCAATGAATGTATAGAAAGTTCACAAAGTCCTAGGTACATCAATGATTATCCTTACTTTCCAGGATGCTGATGTACCTTTCAATATTACTATTGAAAACAAAATGATTAAAGTACGATCAATCAAGCAGAAGCCACTGCAGTGTTTTAATTGTTTTAAATTTGGACACCTGTCTAAAGTTTGCAAAAATGAGAAAATGTGTGGTATTTGCTCCAAATCTTAACATGGAGAATGTGCACTTGGAGAGAGATGTTTAAATTGCAACTTGAATCATAAATCCACAGACAAGAGCTGTGAGCTGTATAAGTAGGAAGAAGCTGCCCTTAAAATTCTAATTTAGAACATATAAGTGTGGGACATGCCAAAAGACTACTAAATAAATCAAATAGCCATGCTAAGGCATTAAAATCAAACCCACCTAGTACTGCCAATAGCTCTAGAAAAAGAAATATACCATCTTCTAAAATGCTGAATGATAAGGTATGCGTATTGCCTCCTGAGGCTCTACCACGGTGTATCAACACTAGGGCATTGGCCATCTTTGTACACCCTTCGTTCCCCATCACAAAAACTAGTACAAACCTCTCTCAGGCCATGTCCTTGCCTGATTTGATTGAGGTTCTATTCAAAACCAGCTTACCTGATGCACCTGTAGTGGGAGAAGTGTAAAAACCTAGAATCTTAGCATCTATTATTCGTAAAAGAGAGAGACCTCCATCTCTCTCTCCCCTTCCATTAGAAACATTAAAGTTACGACATCAAATAAATTTGATGTTTTGTCTGTTGATGTTTCTAATGAACCAGAAGATAAATTGAATAAATCAGAAATTCAAGTTGAGGTTCACCACCCGCCTCAACAAATAGATCAAAAGGACACAAAGAAAATCAAGAAATGTAAAACCCAACATATCAAGACCATCTCTGAAGAAACCTACAAGTAATAGTGTTAGATTAAAAACTGCTAGTGGGAAGACCTTATCCAAGATGTTTTCCAGAAATAATCCATAGTTTTCTCCTCCATTTTGCAATAAAATTGTCAGGGTTTAATGGCCAAATATGAAGAACTTAAGCTCCTAATTCATAAACATTCCCCCATAATTGTATGTCTACAGGAAAGTTAGCGTGATGTTAACTCTCCTTGTCCTCGAGAGTATGTTAGCTATAGAACACCATAAAATCAGCAAGCAGGGAGCCATGGTGGAAGTCTCATGTATGTTTGTCAAGATGTTCCCCAAATACCTTTGTCTATTCGTATACCCCTGCAGGCAGTGGTTGCAAAAATTGATATAGGCAGAAAATATACAATATGCTCTCTGTACTTACCTCCAAATGATAATATTTTGTATGATAATTTAGTAGAGGTCATCCAACAACTCCCTCAACCTTTTCTCTTACTGGGAGATATGAGTAGTACACATCCTTCATGGGGTGATGTTTTAGCAAACACATGGGGCAATATTATATCAATTGTGGAAAATGAGGATGGCGGGCTCTTTAATACAGGAGAGCCTACAGACTTTCATGTCCAGACAAGTACGTTGTCATGTATTGAATTATCAATCACAAGCTCTAATTGCCTTCTTGACTTTGATTGGAGGACATGGGATGATTGGCTCACTAGTGATCATGCACCAATCATTATAAACACCAACAATGGTTCACCTTTACAGAGATCGCCACGAGGGAACCTTGACAAGGTGGACTGGGATAGATTTCATGAGCTAAGCAAAATTGAAGGGAATGCAGAACAGTTTAAAAATATTGATGATGTGCCATAGACTTACAGACTGGAACCCTTCATACTGCAGGAGTTAATTCAGTTCCCAAAACCACAGGATTATTCAAACGACGACCAGTCCCGTGGTGGTCTTCAGAACTACTGCCTTGGATAGAGTCACAAGAAGGTCTTTAACTCGATTGCGCAGACGCCGAACTGAGGAGAACTTAATTATATACAAGAAATATAGAGCACAATTCCATCGTGCCATAAAGGAGCTAGGCGCCAGGCATGGGTGTCTTTTGTTTCTTCCATTAATTGTAGAATACCACCATCTTCTGTAAGGAGGAAAGTAAAAAAGATTGCAGACAAATTCACCCCAAACCCACGACCGATGTTGAGGGTGAATGATCAGTATGTGACAGTAGCAACCGAGGTTAGCAATGCCCTGACTGATCATTTCTCGTATCATGCAAGAGTGAAGCAGCTCCAGGTTACCATTTTAGGAGCATTGAAAAAAAAATTTACATTTTGCAACATCAAGGGAAGAGTCATACAATTCTCTTTTTTACTGAAAGAGAACTCGATTCTGCACTTGCTATATGTAATGATGCAGCCCCTGGAATTCCGTATGCAATGATTAAACATGTACTTGTTAATACCAAGTTATTCATTTTAAGCATTGTTAATAGAATATGGCATGATCATAGTTATCCAAGTGTTTGGGAACTAGCCATTATTTTAGCCTTTTTAAAACCTGGAAAGAATAAGTTTTTAGCTGCAAACTATCGGCCAATTGCATTGACATCTTGTTTATATAAGATCATAGAGAAGATAGTCAATGCAAGACTGATGTGGTACCTGGAAAAGAAGGGTATTTTATCACCTATCCAGTGTGGATTTAGGAAATGCACTTAACGACTGATTTGTTGATACGACTTGAGTCCTCTATTTGTGAAGCCTTTGCTTCCAAACAGCACAATGTAAGTATTTTTTTTACCTTAAAAAGGCATATGACACTGCATGGAGATATGTTATACTTAAAACCATTCATGAATTTGGATTAAGAGGAGAGCTACCACTGTTTATTGAATCCTTTTTTTTTTCACATACAGTTTTTTGAGTGAGAGTGGTTGAAGCTTTATCTGAGAGGAAATGTCAGGAATTATGAGTTCCCCAAAGTAGTATCTTGAGTGTAACCCTGTTTGCACTTAGCAATTAATGGGATATCCTCAGTCATTCCCCAAGATATTCTCACAACACTATTTGTAGATGATCTCTCATCATTTTCTGGAGCTAGAATGACAATGGTTGAGAGAAAACTACAACTCGCAATAGACAAAATTAATCATTGGCTGATATAAATGGATTTAAGTTTTCAACAAGCAAAACTACTATTGTCCATTTCTATTGTATTCTGGGAGTACATCAAGACCCGGATATACACATGAAAGGCCAACGGATCGCACTTGTAGGTGAAGCTAAAATTTTAGGATTGATTTTGGATTTTAGGCTTACATGGGTTCCTCACTTAAAGGCATTAAAAGCTAAATGTCTTCAGGCTCTGATTGATGGATTAATTTGAAGTTCTCTGACATCCTGACATCAAAGGTCATTGACGCCAATATCCGTTATTATAAATAAATATTAAAAGAATATTCAAATAAAACCAGAAAAGGAAATATGTTATAAAAGTTAAATAGCATTAAGAAGACCTGCTTCTGATATAAATTTAAAAATGCCACTAGCACTGTACGACACATCATGTCCAAGGATCTTGGCAAGGATGAACCTGCCATCTTGACCCCGAGCCTCAAAAAGATATCTATTTTTTTCTGTGCTATAAGTGGGGCATTTAGTCAACAAATGCCTCACTGTCAAGGGTATTAAACAGTCGTCGCAATATGGTAAGTATTGGCCAGTCAGCAGAAACTTATGTATCATCCGAGTGAGACCAATGCGGAGACGACAAAGAGTAGTCTCCTATTTTTGGGGCATCCCATCATATCTCCAAAGGGATATAACAATCGCAATTTCTCTCATCTTATTTTTGGTTAAACTATCCTAATGCTGTTGCCAGTTGTTATAATGTTATAAATAAAATTCTTAATTGCTGGTAAAAAATCATTACAGAGAATGGGATACCTTCCTGGTAGCAACTAGGCTGCAGCACTCTTTGCCAGTGAATCTGCCTCTTCATTTCCAGACACACCTACGTGTGCCAAAACCCAGCAAAATCGAATTGTTATAACTTTCAGGCCAATGATTAAAAGCCACTCTAAAATCTTTAAAACTAAAGGGTTACTAGAATTCAAACCTTCTAAAGCTTGAAGGACACTTCTTGAATCACTAAAAATGGTAAAATTGCCCTCCTCTTTTAATGCTATTTTCTCAATAGTAATTAGTATGCCATATAATTCTACATTAAATATGGAAGATATTGGAAGAAGGGCACCTCTACAGTTAAAAGAACTACTATATACTCCAAATCCAATGCTAGCATCAGTTTTGGAGCCATCAGTAAATATAGAAGTTGATTCCCTATGTTCCTTAGAATGTTCCATAAAAAGAGACCTAGCTTCTAATTCAGTCATATTTTTTTTTTTAACACCAGTAAAATATTTACAAAAAGATAGCTCTGGTAATTTCCAAGGAGGGGTTGATGATATCTTAAATGGAAGCACCTTACCTCTAATTATATCAAGACTGTTTCATAATTGTTTTACCCGAAAGCCATAAGGTTGAAGAGATTTTGGGTGCAACTCAAAGCATGTTGAGTGCCTTACAAGGCTTGTAGTCTGAAAAGTTAAAGAGTTGGGGAGTCTTTGTAACCTAAACCAGTACCGAATAATGGAAGACATTCGGTAATGATCTAGAGGTAAATCTTTGGCATCAACAAGAAGACTTGGGATAGGTGAGGTTCTAAACGCTTCTGTGGACAATCTAATACTAGCATGATGTATTGAATCTAATATCTTTAATCGGTTTGGGGTGGCTGAGGAATATATTTCACACCCCTAACTAATTTTGGAAAAAATTAAGGCCTTGTATAATTTTAAAATAATTTTACGGTCTGCCCCCCATGATGTATGGGACAATATTTCAAAAGATTCAGAGCCTCAAGATATTTAGCTTTTAACATCTTCAAGTGTGGGACCCAGGTCAACCTACATTCGAAAATCAATCCTAAAATATAGCTTCGCCTACACATGGGATCCGTTGTCCTTTCATTTATATATCCGGGTCTGGATTTACTCCCAAGATACAACAGAAATGGACAATAGTAATTTTGCTTGTTGAAAACTTGAACTCATTCATATCAGCCCACTGAATAATTTTATCAATTGCGAGTTGCAGTTTTCTCTCAACTATTGCCAATGATAGGGAGAGATCATCCACAAATAGTGTAGAGAGGATATCTTGTGGAATAACTGATGATATCCTATTAATTGCTAGTGCAAATAGGGTCACACTCAGCAGCACACTACCCTGGGGAACTCCTTCTTCCTGACATTTACTCTCTGATAGAGAAAAACTCTATGTGAAAGAAATGACCGAATAAACAGTGGTAACTCTCCTATTAATCACACTTCATGAATGGTTTCAAGTATACCATATCTCCATGCAGTGTCATGCCTTTTCAAAGTAAAAAAAAAAGACTGTTACATAGTGCTGTTTGGATAGATCATAATCCGACTGTGACCACAGGTCAAACATCATCCCAGGGAACGAGTGTGTTTATTTTCCAACACTTAAGCAAGGACATTGCTGGCAATGGATATGAGCCTCTCAAACTGGAGTCAGAAATTAAATTCAATAAAGTGGCAAAACATCCACAAGCATATACCAATATCAACCAGCATACATGTCACAAAACCTTCTCTAGTAGCAATTCAGTTGTTACGAGCACCACAGTCGACCTTGTCACACTTGAATTGACAATATCCTTGGTTGTACAAAGTCTTCCTCACGGAGGAAGTGGCTGATGCCTCTTGGTTAGAGGAAGTCTTCCTCATGGAGGATATGGCAAGCCAACCATTTGAAGTAAGCATTTCAGCAATGATGCCTCTATGGTGAGACAAAGCTTACTCTACTGCAACGATGAAGCATGCAATGGCAAAGATCCATGATACAGTGGCTCTCCTGTACTCAGGGCATACACCTGTCATTGCTGCTGACCAACTATTGCATGCTCTGACCAAACAAATACATTGGACATATACTGAGTATGGAGAGAACAAATTCGTGATCATGTTCAGAGGGCTTCATATAGAAATGCCTGCACTTAGATCAATACAAACATTAACACGACAGTGGCTGGACCCAGTGGTATTGTGGAAGCAGAGGTGGCCTTATTTGGGCCAGCAGAGTCTTATCTGTTTGTATCTGGTGTCACCAGGACATGACAAGTATGCCCGATCACTGGATGTAGCTTGTGTAAGCTCATTAAAAAGACATACCAAGATAACTCTCTGAAGTCTGGCATATCAGGGAAAACCTTTGAGGATTGGCGTGAACAATGAAGAAGAAAGAGACCACATTTCCAGTTCTGGAACTGGTGCAGGGTGCTACATGGATTCAAGCTCACCTCATTTACCATGACATTGATCCACTCCTTAAGAGAAGGTGACTTCAATTTCCTTCTTTGTGAATAACATTAGAAATTATGCGGGGTGGTACATGGGACTTAAAATGTGACTTACTTCATTGTGAATAACTTCATAACTAGTGCAGGGTGCTAAATGGAGCTCACCATACTCACCCTAATCCACTCCTTCAGAGAAGGTGACTTTAACTTGTACTGTGACTTACCTCTTTGCAAATAACAATGTCAATTATATGCATTGGATACCAATTCACCTGAAGAGATATGATGTCACTTGATAAACAACATCCAGTTATGCCCTTAGAGTTTCACAAAGGGACCTTCATTGTCCAAAATTCTGGAAGAGATTCCTGCACCCTAGCAATTCATCAAGCACACAATAAGCAAAATAACACAGTGATGAAAGGTGACAGAAAAACAGCTGGCCTGTAAGCTCTTCATAGGTGTATGGACGCTTTTCACAAAGTTAGTGGTCAAGTATTTAAAAACGTAGTTATTTCTGGTATGAATTGTGCCACCTACATCAGCAGATGCTGAGTGCCAAAAAATAATTCTATGAAATTGGGAAATCACTGCAGTGATGTGGGAAATGAGCAACCCATTCCAAGAGGAATCAGCCGACCTACTGGTACTACACAGAAGAACATTGCAGACACAACTGAGTGAAATGGAAGCTACATATCACTGGCGAGACAAAGAGGAGGTCACATTCATGGAAGGGCTAGAGGATGAAGATGAGTGTCTTTTCTAACATCCAATCACTAAAAAATCCAAATTCTTTCTTCACATAAGCCTCGGGCTGAGATAAGTTATAGGTATAAAGTCCTCAAAGATGACTGTCAATCATTCTCACAACTATTCACCTCCTTCCAATACAAGTGTGAGTTCCACAAATTATTGGAGCACGAGAATAGTCACGCCCTTCATCTCTCAGTGATAGTGGCAAGCTTCATACATGTCAGAAATCACAGATGGTTGAAATTATTGAAGTGCAAGTGAACATATAAGACAGGGCACCATAGGCAGATGGAGTCATTCCTGAGATCAGCACTTATCAATGACTCATATCCATGTACTTCAAAGACATTTTATGACTATGCTAAAGACAGTATCATCCCAAAAGTAGAATACTGTCACCAGTATGAGTGGACAAACGTTGTCTTAGATGTATACAGTAAAGAAAGTCAAGTCTGAAATACAAGTTAAAGTAAAAAGAAAAATAGGAGAAGTAAGCAGAACAAGTAAGACACAAAGTAAGCAATAAGATCGAGCTGTTTCACTTCCTTGCAGAGAACATGTATGAAGCGTAGATAACAATCACCATCATCAGAAAAGGAGATGCTATCAGCAACACAATGAAGTTTCTGGATGCAGTGACCCAATGTTGTCATAAGGAACCTGATGCTCAAATACGTGTACATGCCAAGCATACAACAACTGATGGGAGAAAGATTATTATCATTGAGGCCAATGACAAGGACGTGGTACTCATAGCAGTATCTGTGCTTCCATCCTTACTGGAAATAGGTCTTGAAAAAAAATGGAGATTATCTTAGGCCTAAAAGACAAGAGTCGATGGATTCCAGTTCATGAGGTAGTTTCCGCAAA
>NC_090727.1:118068406-118125906 GCF_036898095.1 Palaemon carinicauda | reverse complement strand
CAAAAAACATTGTCATTGAGTAAAAGTGTATATGAATAAAAATATTCTTCATTGGATCCTTCTCTCTGTTTACGGTTTATTTTCCCTTTGCCTACACAACCACCGAATAGTCTGGCCTATTCTTTACATAGTTTCCTCTGTCCTCATAAACCTGACAACACTAAGATTACTAAACAATTCTTCTTCACCCAAGGGGTTACTGAACTGTAATTGTTCAGTGGCCACTTTCCTCTTTGCAAGGGTAGAAGAGACTCTTTAGCTATGGTAAGCAGCTCTCCTAGGAGAAGGGCACTCCAAAATCAAACCATTGTTCTCTAATCTTGGTAGTGTCATAGCCTCTGTACCATGATCTTCCACTGTGATGGAGTAGAGTTCTCTTTCTCGAGGGGACTCTCGGGCACACTATTCTATCTTATTTCTCTTCTTATTTTGTTAAAATTTTTATAGTTTAAATAGGAGATATTTATTTTAAGGTTATTACTCTTAAAATACTTAACTTTTCCTTGTTTCCTTTAATCACTGGGCTATTTTCCCTGTTGGAGCCCCTGAGCTTATAGCGTCCTGCTTTACCAACTAGGGTTATAGCTTAGTAAATAATAATAATAAAAATAATAATAATAATAATAATTATAATAATAATAATAACTACAGATGGTAATTGTAGTAGTATTTAGTAGTAGTTAGACATTTTTAAAGGCCACTCATGAATGGTAGAGGCATAAACATATGATTAGCGACCAAGCCCCTTCTCCACCCAAGCTAATTCCAGGGAGGGCCAGGCAAAGACTGCTGATGATTCAGCAGGTAGACCCTTAGGCTCCCTCCAACACCCAATCCTTAGCTCAGAGGAAGGATACAGTGATCAAAAGAACTAACGAGTTTGAGCGGGACTACTCCAGTTTGGCAATTACCAGACAAGGATTAAATAGCTGATCTATTTTAATATAATAGTAGATTAATTTTTCTCACGAATATTATAAGAGTAAATTACGGTAACGACTTCTTCCTGATTCGGGATACTTACAAAATTCAGGTCATTATTTGGCGTCGCAGTTGATGCCGGATCCTGAAGCTGTTCAATATCGATGTAAACTTCTCCATATAAGTCATTTTCAGAGTATGAACTTCCATCTTGGAATAACGGCCACCCATCAACGTTTCCGAGGTCGAGAGTATTCTCTTCCTCAGGTCTTTCAAAAGTCGGAAATTCGTTCTCCATTGAATCTTACAAAACTGGCTGTTATTAGAGAAAAGTATATGCAAAAACACAAGTTGATATTCAAAGCAAAATATGAAAAGACGCCACTTGACTTGGGAACAGGATAATGGACAATTTTGGAACGCTACTTTTGCTATTACGAGTAAGCGAAGATAGTCTGGCAGCGGTTGTCAGTGACAGACCAAAACGAAAATACGATAGTGTGTAGGACTGTGTGGGGCTGGTACTGGGTGAGGGGATGCCCCGCCTCAGTGAGACGAGTCGCAGTTGATGTGCGTTAGCTTCATGTTTAAAACCTGTATCGCTATATGTTTTCAACTTTCTGGATTTCGTTTGATCGATCGCTTACGTAGTAGATTTAACATTGATTATTGATTTTTCGTTGAAAGGTAATGTCATATCCTATCTCAATGGTTTCATCCTAAATATTTTTCGAAATTCTGTGTAACTAATCAAATCCGGGAAATCTGGTTTGTAAGGAATCGCCTCGTAATGAACTCTCGGAAATTAATATTTACGAGTTCTATACAAATGCCAAATTGAGGTTGAATGATATAACAGCAAACGGTATTAGGCTTACTAATGATTTAGATTTTAAAAGAGATATTCAATAACTGTAATGAATGTTCCTGAATATTGCCACGACATCTAGCCTCATGCTGAACCCCAATTAAAATGACGTAAAATGAGTGTAATATAATATAGATTGATATAATTGATTAATAAATCGTTTTTCGTCTCGCCTCCGAGAAAGCGGTGGTTAGACTTGAATAAGACTTGATTATTCGCTCATCGCCGCCAAGGATCCCTGTATTGTACAGGTAATTATGTTATCTTTGCATAATTTGTGTATGCGAGCATTACTTCATTTCTTAAACGTGTGTGTTTTTTTTTTATTCTATTGATAGGGGAAAAATTATTACGTAGACGTGCAGAAAATTAAAATAGAAACTGAAAATAATTATCGACATAAAGAATTCATCTCTTTTTCTTGTTCATTTGTTATGTGTTTTACTGGTGTATAATGTGTGTGTGTATATATATATATATATATATATATATATATATATATATATATATATATATATATATATATATATATATATATATATACACGTATATGTATACACACACACACACACACACACACACATATATATATATATATATATATATATATATATATATATATATATATATATATATATATATATATATATATATATATTCTTATGAAGCTGGTCTAGTGTAGAGTAAATAAATTAATCAATGTATATGTATGTATGCATGTATGTATGTATATATATATATATATATACATATATATATATATTTATACATATATATATATATATATATATATATATATATATATATATATATATATATATATATATTCTCATGAAGCTGGTCTAGTGTAGAGTAAATAAATTAATTGGGTATTTTATTTATGTTTTCACATGTGCATTGAAGAGTGAATTAAGATGAGTTCCTCTGATTTAGGTATAGTTTGTTGTGTAAATTACGTAAAACTTTCGTCGTTAATTTCATTGATTTTCATTTAAGTCCGTATTTGTAAATTTACATTATTTTTTAAAATCTACTTTTTATTTCACATACTTTTGCTACGAAGTCTTACGTGATCTGCGAAGAGAGAGTTATATCATCCACACGATATATGAAAAAGGACTTATGTAAATGTTTTTTTATATTTTTATTACGTATTGGTTCGTGTTTGTGGGAAAATGCGCAATTCTTTTATGTGCCACGTGCTTTGGAAGGGTCTAGAGAACTCCAATGTTAGATTTTGTCTTTTTTTTTTTTATTTCTGAGGACGAAGATGGGCTGAGCTAACTAAGAGAGAGTCGTATTACTGTGCATTGGTACGCATCTTAGAGAACAATCCTTTGCAATCCTTACACCCTTAGGCCAACCCCCAAGCTTCCAGATCTCGGTCCTAGAATCTTCTGGAAGTAGATTATTCATATATAGGCGCCCCAGGGCTGCATAGCAGCAGAAGAGAAGCAGCCATCCTGTGAAAGAGCCAAAGTGCCACCCTCACTCTCTCTTTATACCTGTAGTACGTCCTCTCCAAAGTGATTCTGTGCGCCAAAGTATATCGTGTGTAGTGAGTTAAAACATTGTTGTAAACTTGGCAGGTCATTTTAAATTGTTCTGTGTTGTGGTGAGTGTTGGCATTGCGTAAATTTTGTAACTGACCCTGTGCAAGTAAAATATGTGAAGTTAGTAAGTTTATTGTTTACTTTATGTAAGTTCTTTAAGAGTTTAAGCATTGGAGTGTAATTATTTCTTTTGTCTTAGTCTAAGGTTTTATGCAGATTTAATAATTTGAGTCAAATGATTATATAATTTTCTGAGTGTAATTATTTCTTTTGTCTTAGTGTAAGGTTTTATTCAGATTTGATATTTCGAGTCAAGTGATTACATAATTTTCAGAGTGTAATTATTTCTTTTGTCTTAGTCTTAGGTTTATTCAGATTTATTAGTTCAAGTCAAGTGATTATAGAATTTTCAGAGTGTAATATTTTTTTCATCTTAGTCTAAGTTTTGTTCAAACTTATTATTTCGAGTGATTTATTTTTTATGTAATTTCTTTCAAAGTGTTGTAATTTATATAGAATATATCTATTTTTGTAAGGAGTGTTTTATTTTGATCACCAGTGTTTTTTTCATACTCGCTTGTATCCTGTTGTGAATCGTAGTGAGGGGTGATTTAAAATAATTCTTAATAATAATTACCCAGTGTTGTTTAGAGTGTATTTAAGAGACCTTTTGATAAATAATGTTTTATATATTTCTGTTTGGGAGTTATATTACTGTCTTGGAGCTCGGATATTAATATTTTCAAGTGTAACAGATTTAATGTAAAAACAAACAGGTGAGTTTGGAACTCGAGAGGTTGTATAGCTTGCCAGCCATAATATATATCATATAAAATATTTTTGGTGCCCAGACCACGGGACCATCATATATATATATATATATATATATATATATATATATATATATATATATATATATATACATATATATGTTTGTGTGTGTGTGTACATGCATTTGATGTGGAGGATTTATTTTTGTTATATTTTCGTTTTTTTTTTGCCAAAAACTTAGAGAGAGAGAGAGAGAGAGAGAGAGAGAGAGAGAGAGAGAGAGAGAGAGAGAGAGATAGTGTGTGTGTGCGTGTGTCAGCGAGCGAGAGGTACTTAGTGTAATGATTGTTTGTTGTGAGAAGGATTGTTGTCATAATTAAGGTTTTTTGTTTATATTTTTAGCTAGCTTAGGACAATGGTGAATGTCTTGAGAGAATGCTTTTTTTTTATTGTCTGCAGACAAAGGCAGTTGTGCTTGTGGTCGCTGGATTTTATATTTATTTTACCAGCTTGGAAGTGTTTATTTATATTAACAGCCCTAATTCCTCCTTTGGAGTGCTTAGTTTGTCCTGGACTGTTGTTTGCCGTCAGTGAACATAAATAGCTTGATGATGACGACCATGAATGTACAATGATTATTGGAATAGACCACTGATAAAAAATTCTTGACCATTGATGACCCGGCTGTAAAATAAATATTCCTCCTAGTTTGTGATGATGCTGATAATCACCACTTAATTGACTGCTCAGTCAAGGTGACTGGAGCCTGAGTGTAGATTGTTGATCACTGAACTATGGCAGATTGCCCTGTAAAGACTGAGCAATTTGTTGGGTCGAGTGTTGGTGTCCATAAATTTACTTAATATAAACTTTTATTTGGCTGTGGTGAATTTTAGTTTTAAGTTTTCTTTGGATTATTTTGAATGTTTTCTTTATTTATCAGCCGTAGGTTGGGAGGGTAGTACTAACTGTGGTTGTTTTGGTGATGCTTAGTTTTAAAGATTAAAATTTTGAAGGATTAAGTATAGATAATTGAGATGCATTTTAATGCAGTTGATTTTTGCTTTAATTGTTTTTGTTGTCAGAAAATGTATTACTAAGGTTAAGTTTCGTTTTACTGTTCCCTCTGTTCAGTAGTCCAGTTGACGTAAATGTTTTGTATGGTGTAGGTATTTAAAGTTGATTACTGCCCTCAAACATACCGTGAATAATAATAGTTAATTATTTGAGAATATTCCAATCCCAGCATCTTCGCCGACTTCTCTTCTGGATTGATGGGATATAATTATAGACTTCTTATTAAAATACATTTAATTTCGCTCAGGCTTACATCTCTGATGATCTCTAACAGACTTGTGACTCTCGAGTGAGAATATGTAAACAAAACTTCGTACACAACAGTACAAAAATAACAAATAAGCATCACTCAAAAATTTTGGATCCTACTGCATTGCAAAAGTAAGAAGAATCACATTCTAACTTTGAGATAATTAATAAATGATTAAATCCTTCATAACATAGTAACATACGCTACTACACTTATAAACTATGCTAAAATATGTGTTATTTATGCAATCCTGTGCAACATTACTCTTAATATATAGTATTACAGTACCAAATACATAACAGTAAAAGTAAGGAAAAAGTTTGTGTTGTGGGACTTTTGTCTGTTGGTGATTCAATGGTGTGGGGCGTGTCCTTGCAACATCCCACCACATAGAAAAAAAGTGAAATTCCATAACAGAGTGACTCCAGAAAGTGATAGCACCATAGAAAATGCCACGTTCGTACTTCACATGCATAATGATAATAATAATAATAATAATAATAATAATAATAATAATAATAATAATTATTATTATTATTATTATTATTATTATTATTATTATTATTATTATTATTATTATTATTAGTTAAGCTACAACCCTAGATGGAAAAGCAGGATGCTAAATGCCCAATGGCTCCAATACCTTAGTGAGGGAAGGAAATAAATAAATGACATGAAAAATAATGAATTAATTAAAACAAGATATTTTAAGAACAGTAACAACATTGAAAGAGATCTTTCTTTTATAAACTATAAAAAGAGATTTATGTCAGCCTGTTCCACATAAGAGCATTTGCTACAAGTTTAAACTTTTGAAGTTTACAGCTCAACTACTCTATGAAGAAGATAATTCCACAACTTGGTCAAAGCTGGAATAAACCTTTTAGAATACTATGTAGTATTGAGAGTCATGAGGGAGAAGACATGACAATTAAAGTTAACTGCATGCCTGGTACTACGAACAGGATGGTACTGTCTGGGAAGATCTGGATGCAAAGGATGGTCAGAATTATGAAATATCTTATGCAACATGCATAACGAACTAATAGAATGACGCTTTCGGAGATTAGCATCTACAAGAGGAATAAGAAATTTAATACACCGTAGTTTAAGAATTAGACAGCAAATTAAGATGAAAAATCAGCATCTGAAGACCAGACAAGACAGCCATACTCGAAAGAATTAAAACGCTTCTTCAGAATAGATTGATCCCCAAAAATCCTAAATGACTTTCTCAATATGCTATTTTTGTGCAGTTGAAAAAGACACAAGCCTAATTTGTTTCTCAAAAGTAAATTTTCTTTTGAGAATCACACCTAGAATTCTAAAAGAGTCAAGTAGAGTTAAAGAAACATTATCAATGCTGAGATCTGGATGTTGAGGAGCCACTGCCCTCGACCTACTTACAATCATACTTTGAGTTTTGTAAGGATTCAATTTGTCCCATAATTTGCACCATGCACTATGCAGTGAAGTGTATTTATTTTGCTTAATTGTTCGGTAACGCGTGGAACAAAAGACATAAGTGTAACAGTTACACATATGTATATCTTAGTATTGCATGTTCATTAGAGTGTTAAAGTGTTAATATTTTTCATTAATTGTCAAAATTAAATGTTTTTATGAAATTAATTTCCAGTGAAACAAGTGATTGTATATTTTTTCCAAAGTGTCTTTCTTTTGTCTTAATCTAAGGTTCAGTTCAAATTTATTATTTCGAGTGATTTATTTTTGGTGTTAATTCTTTCGAAGTGTTTTAATTTTTTATATAATATATTTATTTTTGTAAAATGTGTATTATTTTGATCACAAATATTTCCTAACAATGTTTTACTCGTAATCCCTGACTAAGAACTGAAGTAAGAGGTTGGTTTTTGAGGAGTTCACATAAATAATCACCCAGTTTTGTTTTGAGTAACGTAAGAGACCTTTGAATATTCAGTGTTTTTATATATTGCCGTCTGGGAGTTGCATATATTCTCATAGTTCGGGTATTTTTCAAGTATAACAGATTTATGAAAAAATAAACAGGTGAGTTTGGAGCTCGGGAGTTTATGTAATTCGCCAGCCGTAATATATATATATATATATATATATATATATATATATATATATATATATATATATATATATATATATATGTATATATATATATATATATATATATATATATATATATATATATATATATATATATATATATATATATATATATATTATCCTCATCACCTGTTACTAGTTCACTGCAGAACAAGGGCCTCAGACAAGTCCTTTAGTCCGCATCTGTTTATGGTCTTTTGCTGTCAGTTCACACCCTCAAACTTTCTTAGTTCGTCAATCCATCGTCTTTTCTCCCTTCCCATGCTTCTTTTATAATCTCTAGAGACCCATTGTGTTATTCTTTATGTTATCTATTGTCTGTCTTTTTCATTATATATCCTGCCCATGTCCATTTCTTTTTCTTACATTTTGTTAGAATGTCCTCTACTTTAGTTTGCTTATGCCATGTTGATCTCTTTCTATCTCTTAGTCTTATTTCCATCATTATTCTTTCCATAGGTCTTTGAGTTGTAACTAGCTTATGTTCTTAGGCTTTAGTAACGCTCCAAATTTCTGATGCATAAGTTGATACTGTAAGGCCAACTCATTAGATACTTTTCTTTTTAGAGAAAGTGGTATTTTACATTTCATAATCTCATTTTGTTTACCAAATGCTCTCCATCCCATGTTTGCCTTTCTTTTAGTTTTGGTCTCGTCTCTTGGGGAAACGCTTACTGTATGTCCTACAATCTCTAGAGGCTCGTCCATAACTCTTTATTTGTTGTCTCTCTGCATTTTCATTGAACATTATCTTAGTTTTACTCATATACATTTTCAGTCCTGCATTTCTGCATTTTCTATTCAAATCTTCTATCATCTTTTGTAATTCCCATGATTCACTAAACACAAATGTTTCTTCTGCAAATCTAAGTTGTCAAGGTATTCCTCATTAAAATCATTTCCTACATTTGCCCAATCTAGATTCCTAAAACTTCTTCTATGCATGCTGTGAATAATTTAGGAGAGATGGGGTCTCCCTGTCTAACTCCTTTCTCAATCGGAAATTTCTCACTATCTTTACACAGTTTTAGGAATGCTCTACTTCCTGTATAGATATTTTTTAAGTGTTCCAACATAAGATTCTTCTATTCCTTTTTTTAAGGGTTTTCATTACTGCTGAGCTTTTGATAGAATTAAAAGCTTTTTCATAGTCTATAAATGTTATACATAGGGGTCTGTTATACTTTGGTGATTTTCAATTAGTTGGTTTATACATGGATATGGTGTACCAACCGTGTGTCACACGTTCTTATTTTGGTATATAATATCCTTTGTATCTTCGCTCTCCCCTCGCACTGACAGGGACCTGAATAAACATGTCTGTTTTTCTCACCGTTAACTGTTAACAGAAGCGGTTGTCGGTTGAACATGAAATTGTCTGGACTTGATGTATATATAAGCTGATGTTCTGTAATAAAGTTACTCAGTTGCTTTCATCCCGCTTTTGAGTCACAACCTATTCTTGGCTTGTCACATTGGTGACCCTGGAAGTCGACTCGTTCTCCCGCCTCCCCCCCCCCTCACTGTTATTATGGCCGCCCCATTGAAACTTTCGTCGTACGCCAGCGGAGAGGCGTGTGCTTGATTTCAGCGCGCAGAAATCCAGTTCCGCATCAAGGGCGTAACTCGCTCAGCCACCAAAGCAGATTATGTTCTCGCGGCGAAACCTGAGGACACCTTCCCGGAAATCTCCGACTGGCTTTGTGAACAACGAGACACCCCAATAGCGTATGATATCCTCAAAACATACCTTCTGCAGCAGTACTTGCCGTCGCCAACCACCCGTATAGCAAAGCTTTTTCAGCTCTCTCAACAACCGTTGGGGGACCAGAGGGCTTCGCTCACCCTCTGGGAAATGACCAGTATCGCTTGCCTGCAACCTGCCGCAGACGGCTCTCCTCGTGAGGTGAACCTACTTCGTGCCCTTTGGGTACGCCGTTTACCCGAACCTGTACACGCTATTATACCCAATGTTGATAGTTTACCCATAAAGGACTTGATGACCAAAGCCGACGCCCTTATGGACTGCCACTTCATGACCTTCAAGACTTCCATCAACGCCTCCACTCCTGACGAAGAGGACACCTATTCAACATCAACTGAAGCTGACGTGAATGCCGTAGGACACACACGCCTACCCCATGACGAGGCGGAGCGGTGACAAAGCCACCCATCACCGACCACCGCGCGCGCCCCAAGCAACGACTCCTACAGCCACTTACTGCCACCCATCGGCCGCAGTTTTGCTACTACCACTCCAGATTTGGGGCTGCCGCGAAGAAATGTGCCAAAGATTGTCAGTGACCAAAAAAACGTGTAAGTAGGCCATCACTCGTGGCCTCTTGTTTCTAATCTTTTCTTTTTACATAATGCAGGAACGGCCATGCAATTTTTGGTAGACACAGGTATTTGTCGTTCTCTTTTGCCAAGTGAACTCTTCAGGACACGACGTAGTCTGTCTAAGTCTGCCGACATCCGCCTGGTAGCTGCCAACGGATTTGCGATACCCAGCTACGGTTACGAAAACCTCACATTATCGTTTGGGAACTGTAAATTTAATTGGAAGTTTCTCGTTGCTGACGTCACATTGCCAATCCTCGGTGCGGATTTCCTCTGTCATTTCCACCTTCTGGTCGATGTCGCCCACCGACAATTGGTCAACACAGACTCGTACTTGTCAACACCTCTTCAACCCGCCCCTTCCAACCTTGCTCTCCACTTCAGCGCACCCATAGATGCCTACGGCCACCTCCTCACGTCTTACGCGGAAGTTTTCCGTCCAGAGCCTTGCCAAACGCCCACGGCTCCTGCCAAACACGGTATTTATCACCATATCAAGATGACGGGGCCCCCTGGCTTCGCAAAATTCAGACATCTGGCACTGGATCGATTGGCAGCTGCCAAACAGACTTACAAGCCCCAAGCGAAGCATCACATACCGACAGACTTGCACTCTGCAACGCACGTCTTCCTACACAACGACACTAGCAAGCCACCGCTAACGCCCCCTTACACGGGCATTTTCCTTGTGATCCGATGCAGTCCGAAAGCATTCCTACTAAACATTCGCGGCAAAGAAGACTGGGTGTCCATTGATCGTCTAAAAACCTGCTTATTCCCTGCCAGATGACCCGCCTGCAGTTCGCCTCTCTAGATCATGTACTGTGTGTCATTTTTAGGGGGGAGCCATGTACCAACCGTGTGTCATACGATCGTACATAGTAACGACATTTTTTTTTTTTTTGTACATAATATCCTTTGTATCTTCGCTATCCCCTTGCACTGACAGGGACCTGAATAAACATGTCTGTTTTTCTCACCATTAACTGTTAACAGAAACAGTTGTCGGTTGAACATGAAATTGCTTGTTATGTTTTTATGTCCTTCTTGCCTGGACTTGATGTATATATAATCTGATGTTTTGTAATAAAGTTACTCAGTTGCTTTCATCCCGCTTTTGAGTCAAAACTTACTCTTGGCTCGTCACAATGGTCAGTTGTTGTAAACCCACTTCTAAAGCCCGCCTGGTCTCTTGGTTGATTAAAGTCTAGCCATCTTTCTATTCAACCTTATGATCTTTTTAAATATCTTATGTATTACAGCAATTAAACTTATTTGGCGGTAATTTTTCAGGTCTTTTGTGTCTCCCTTTTTATGAATTAGTAAAATGATAAAGTTTTTCCAAGCTGTAGGTATAGAACCTTCTTGCAGACATTTAGGGTAGAGTTCAGTCAGTTTTACCTCTATGAAATCTCCTCCTTCTATTATCAAATCAGTTGTTAGGCCATCTTTTCCAGCTGTTGCCTCTTTTCATGCCTTTTAATGCTTTCTTTACTTCTCCTACTGTTACATTTACTACTGACCTAGGTGTATCATTATTTCTATTGATGAAGTTATTTCTTATAACTATTGTATAACATTGTATAGAAATCTTCTGCAATTTTTATCACTGGATCTTTACTGTGGATAATATTTCCATTTTTATCCTTTAAAGCAAACATCTGTTTCTGCCCTGTTTTAAGTCGTCTTTTTATCAATTTGATGCTTCTTCCTTTCTTAAGTGGTGTCTCAATTTTGGTCTGATTGTGTTTACAAATGTCTTGGGGTTTCAGTTTGTTTATTGTTTTTGATAGTTCTGCTAATTCTATCTCATTTCTCTTGAATTTCGCCATCATTTCCATTTTTTCTTTATCAGGGCTTTGGTCTTTTCTGACAGTTTTCCTTGATATGGTTTAGGAACTCTTCTACCTATCTCTTATGCTGATTCCAATACAAATTTTGTTTTGTATTGCTAAATTAAACTCATCAGATTTTTTCTTATTACAGGAGTATTCATTTTCTTCCTTAAAATTATTTCTTTCTCTTTCCCTTGATATAAAGAAAAATTGCATCTCACCAATCTATGATTGCTTGACTAATTTGTTTAACACCTTTTCATCTTTAACTAAATTGACTTTTTCTCTGAGAATAGAATATATTTCATTTTTCTTTTCTCCATTTGGGCTTCTCCATGTCCATTTTCCACGTTCCTTTTTATAAAAGGTGCTCCTGATTTGAAGATTGTTTCTTTTAGAAAATTCTACAGGCATGTTTCCTCTGTCATTCTTTGTGCCTACTCCAAATTCACTTAATGCTGATTTTTCGCTCTTCTTTTAACCTACTTTAGTATTGAAATCACCCAAAACAAACTTAAATTGAATCTTATGTTTTTTATGATAGGTATCTCCAGATCTGCATAAAAGGTTTCTATTTCTTCTTCTGTACGGGATGTTGTTGGTGCATACGTTTCAGTGATCCTACATTTATACTTCTTATTTAGTTAATCCTGCAATTCTATTTATTTCAGCTCTTATAGTAATACAACAAAATCATCTGCCCTCCTCAGGGTCCTTACGTTGTATGTTGCTAGGTTCAGTTTCCAAAGTTGCCTGGTCTAGTTCAGAGATGTTTTAGCATCCCCTGAGGTGGAAAATAGCTGCTCGCCATCTTGGGCAGTTGTTCCACTGCTGCTGGGGACGGGGACCGAGATGGGGTTGTGATATACATGTCTGGGTTTTGACCAGTTTTCATTATTTCATTGGTGATGGTTGGAGATTTTCGTCTGATCGCTGACACCAAACCAACCTAGAAATGGGTATACCTGACTAATATAGCTTGTCTGGTCATTGTGAAGCGCAAACCTTTTCACCTCGTTAAGGTATTAAAGATATATATATATATATATATATATATATATATATATATATATATATATATATATATATATATATATTCATATATATAGTATATATATATTCATATATATAGTATATATATACATTATATATACACGTACATACATACACACACACACACACATATATATATATATATGTATATATATATATATATATATATATATATATATATATATGAATATATATGTATGTATATATATGAATATATATGTAAATATAAATCTATATATTATATAAATATATATATATATATATATATATATATGTATATATATAAATATATAAATATGTATGTAGTTATATATATATATATATATATATATATATATATATATATATACATATATATATATATATATATATATATATATATATATATATATATATATATATATATTATACTATTGCTCGTGTGTGGAAACCAAATATATAATATAATATATATTACGGCTGGCAAGCTAAACAACCTCTTAGCTACTTCCAGATGATTCCAGGAGAGTAAGTTCTGGAAGTGTGGGGCTGGCCTAAGGTGTCAGAGTTACAAAGTATTGGTCTCTCAACATGTATGCACACACCACGAGACGAACTCTCTCAGTTAGCTAGCTCCGCCCACCCTTTGTCCCCGAAATTAAAAAGAGATATCCTATCACTAAGTTTTTCACGAATTTTCCAAAGCACATGGCATATTGCGTATTCTCTCACAAACATGACGCAATACCTCATAAGAATATAAAAGAACCTTATATAAGCCTTTGTTCGTATCTTGTATGGTCACATAACACTCTCGAAGAGATTACGTAAGACTTGCTAACAAAATTATGTGAAGCAAAAAAGTTGATTCTTAAAAATAACGTAAATTTACATATACTGACTTGAATAAAGAATACAATGAAATTAACGACAAAAGTGTTATGTAATTTACACAATAAACTTTAATCTACATGAGAAGAACTCATCTTAAGAACTGGCTAACCTCTCTCCAATGCACATAAAATGTAAATGAAATAACTAATAATCTACTGTATTTACTCTACATTAGACCAGCTTTGTAAAAAGAATATATATATATATATATATATATATATATATACATATATATATATATATATGTATATATATATATATATATATATATATATATATATATATATATACTTACTGTATATATTCTTACAAAGCTGGTCTAGTGCAGTGAAAATAATTTATTCATGTATTTTATTTATGTATTTCATTTGTTTATTCAGGTGGTGAACAGCCAGCCCGTGAGGTGAGTTCCTCTTATGTAGATACAAGTTTTGTATATAAATTACATAGGACTTTTGTCGTTAATTGCATTGTATTCTTCATTCAAGTCTTTATATGTAAATTCAAATTATTTTTAAGAATTAACTTTTTATTTCATGTATTTTGTTAGAAAGTGTTACGTATCAGTTTAAGAGTCTTATATGATCCATACGAGTTATGAACAAGGGCTTATGTGATATTTTTTTTTCATATTTTTCTAAGGTATTGTGTCATGCTTGTGAGAAAATACGCAATTATATTTGTCACATGTTTTGGAAGGTTCTCGAAAACCCCAGTGTTAGATTTTATTTTTTTTTTTATTTCCGAGAACAATAGGGGGCGGAGCATCTGAGAGAGAGATTTGCCTGAAACAAAGTTTCATCTCCCTGAATTTTTGTCTAGTTGATAACTTTGTTGTTGCTAGGAGCCCCCCCCCCCCCCCCCATCCATGAGAATAATCCATTAGAATATTCTAGAAGTTACTAAATTCATATATCAGAGTCCCCAGGGATGAATAGCAACAGAAGAGGCCCAGCCTGTCCTGTGAACGAGTCAATGTATATCCCTCTTTCTCTAGTGCCTATAGTGTGTCCGACTCCTCTCCAAAATGATTGAGTTTAATTTATAACTGGCCCAATGAGATTTATGTACAAACATGAAGTATATTTGTATCATTTTTAGGTTAACTATTTCATTAAGCGTAATATTAATCTCAAGTGAAACAAGTAATTGTATACTTTTCATAAATATTAATTTCTTTTGCCCTAGTCTAAGTTTGGTTCGGACTTAATTATTCAAGTGATTTATTTTTTTATGTAAATTCTTTCAAAGTATTGTAATTTTTATAGAATATATTTATTTTTCTAAAGACTGTATTATTTCAATCACCAGTGTTTTCACAATACACTCTCGTATCCTAGTTAAGGAATCGAAGTAGGAAGTTGTTTGAATAGTTCTTAATAATAATTACTGAGTTTTGTTTTGAAAGTACCTAAGAGACCTTTGGATATTCAATGTTTTTATGTATTGCTGTCTGGGAGTTATATAACTGTCTCAGAGCTCGGGTATTGATATTTTCAAATGTAACAGATTTAATGTATAAACTAACTGGTAGTTTCGAACTAGAGAGATTGCGTAGCTTGTCAGCCGTAATATATGCAATATTATATTTTGGTTCCCGGACTATAATATGATATAATATATATATATATATATATATATATATATATATATATATATATATATATATATATATATAGCTGGTCTAGCTTATAGTGAATACTTTATTAATGTATTTTATTTACGTTTTCATGTGCATTGTAGACGTGAATAGCCAGTTCTTAAGATGAGTTCCTCTTATGTAAGTATAAATTTGTTATGTAAATCATTTAAGACTTTTGTCGTTAATTTTATTTTTATTCTTTATTCAAGTCATTTTGTGTGAATTTACATTATTTTTAAGAATTAACTTTATTTCACGTACTTTGTTACGAAGTTTTACATAATCTATTAAGTGCTATATGATCCATACGAGATATTAACAAGGGCTCATGTAAATCTTTTTTATATTTTCAGGAGGTATAGCGTCATGTTTGTGAGGAAATACGCAATTCTTATATGTGCCACATGCTTTGGAATTTACTCGAAAACCCTAGTGTTAGATCTTATCTTTTTTTTTTTTTTTCTAATTTCGAGGACAAAGGGTGCCAGAGCTAGCTGAGAGAGAGCCGTCTCGCCGTTCTGTAATGTGTCCTTTCCAAAGTGATTCTGTGCCCAATGTAAAACGTTTGTTGAAACGATCTAAAAGACAAAAAAGGTGATTTTGAATATATTGCGTTGTGTAATTTTTTGTAACTGGCCCTGCGCAAGTAAATACGGGAAGTTGGTAAGTTCATCAGTTACTTTATGTACGTTTTATAGGAGTTTAAGCATTGCAGTGTAATGATTTTTTTTTTTTTTGTCTTAGTCTAAGGTTTTATGCAGATTTAATATTTTGAGTCTAGTGATTGTATAATTTTCAGAGGGTAGCATTTGTTTTTGTCTTAATCTAAGTTTTGTTCAGACTTAATATTTCGAGTGATTTTTTTTTTCATGTAATTTCTTTCAGTGTTGTAATTTATTTAGAAAATATTTATTTTTGTAAAGAGTGGATTATTTCAATCACCAGGGTTTACTTCATATTTGCTCTTATCCTGTTAAAGAATCGAAGTAAGTCTTGGTTTAAATAATTCATAGTAATAATTGTCCAGTTTTGTTTTGAGTGTACTTAAGAGACCTTTGGATATGTAGTGTTTTTATATATTGCTGACGGGGAGTTATGTAATTTTCTCAGAGTTCAGGTATTAATATTTTCAAGTGTAACAGATTTAATGTAAAAACAAACAGGTGAGTTTGGAACTAGAGAGGTTGAATAGCTTGCCAGCTGTAATATATAATATAATGAATTTTTGGTGCCCAGACCCAGAACCATAGTTTATATATATATATATATATATATATATATATATATATATATATATATATATATACTGTATATATATATATATATATATATATATATATATATATATATTTATATATATATATATATATATATATATATATATATATATTTATATATATATATATATGTATATATATGTATACTGTATAATGTACATATATATTTATATATATATACAGTATATATGTATATATATATATATATATATATATATATATATTTATATAAATATATATATATATATATATATATATATATATATATATATATATATATATATATATATATATCGTCATCATCACCACTATCAGCCCTAGCTAGTCCACTGCAGGACAAAGGCCATGTGCATATCCTTCCACCCATGTCAGTTTATGCTATTGTGCCAGTATGTGCCTGTAAATTTTCTCAGCTTGTCAATAAACCATCTTTTCTTTCCCCTGTATCGTTTGCAATCTATAGGGTCCCATTCTGTTATTCTTATTGTCCCTATATTATCTGCCATTCTCATTATATAGTATGTCCTGCTCATGTCCATTTCTTTTTCTTACTTGTTGTTAGAATATCCACTACTTTAGTTTACTTGGATATCTGTGTTTCTCTTTTTCTGTCTCTTGGTCATTATTCTATCCATAGCTCTAGTTGTAACTGGCTTATGTTCTAAGGCTTTAGTAAGGCTTTTCAAATTTCTGATGCATAAGTTAGTACTGATTATCTCCTTTTCTTTTTAGAGAAATTAGCACGTACTTTTCATAATCTTATTTTGTGCACGGGATATGACACGCCTGAACGCTTTTAGAAGTCTGGAAATGTAGCTGCCCTCACTTGGGACACTGTGAACATTCCAAGGTTACTCGGCCCGCACCAGGCCCAAACCCCTTGACTTCATCGGGACTCAACTCTGAAGTCGACTTTAAACTCAACACATTCCATTTTTGTTCCCTTTTTTCAACGTGTACTGCCAATTAACCATCAACTGCTTGTGTTGGTGTGGTACTGTTATAAACACACATTAGTGTTCTATCTCGTGTCTCTTCAATGTGATATAGATTTGTTGAACTTGTAGGTTACTTCTTCTGAATAAGTCTAGTTAAGTTAACTTTAAAAACAGTTTATTAGTAGCTCCATCATAGGAGTATGGATGGCTTGGTCGGATGACCATTCTGTATGACAATTGAAAATAGAACTAACAAAAATATAAGTTTTGGTGATAACGTTGTATGAGTTATCTCAGCATTTATTACAGATATGACTACGCAAGATTATTATCGGAAGCCATCTGGTTCCGTGCAAAGATCAAATAAGTCAACTGTTTCTCACGGGATGCTTGTGTTGTGTTTACTCTTCATACAAAATGTTACCTATGCAGTGATTTAGCTTGGTCTTGACTTTCGCATCCTGTTATGACTTGACGTTCACACACTCCTAACTTCTCCAATGATCCCTTGGGTCATGGGTTTATTATGTATATATTACATTAGCTCGGACAGCTACCTTCAAATATTTGAATAACTAAAATTACGTTAAAAATATGTTTTCTAGGAGTGTGACTGGATATATATATATATATATATATATATATATATATAAATATATATATATATATATATATATATATATATATATATATATATATATATATATATATATATATATATATATGTTTTTTAGCCATAAACAAGTGATTAAGGATGAATGTTCAAATAGGTACATTTAAAAAAATACATACGTAACGGATATTGTCAAAAATAAAGAAAAATGCATGAAAAATACAGATCTATATATGGTATATTGCTAGCAAATGATTATGTGGTACCAACCCCCCAAAAAAACCGATGTACATATGATTCGGTAACTTGTTAAAGAATAGTTGTCACCTTTGTCAAAAATACAGATTATTATAATACGGTAACTAATAAAGAATATTTGTTACCTTGGTAAAGACATAATTTCAGTGCACAAACAAACAAAAATTCCCGGTACGTACACGCACCATGGTTTCATATATATATATATATATATATATATATATATATATATATATATATGTGTGTGTGTGTATATATATATATATATATATATATATATATATATATATATATATATATATATATATATATATGTATATATGTATATATGGATATATATATATATATATATATATATATATATATAGGGCTTATATATTTTATTAGATGCCCAAAAGATACTTTTATTTTAACATATAAGGCTTATATATTTTATTAGGTGTCCAAAAAAACTTTTTTTTTTTTTTAAAATGCAAATGTCCTAGTCTCTTCAACTACATATTAATAGCGTACTAACCACTTTTCATGCACTTCACTATTCCAGACAATTTTACTCCTTCGAGTGAATGAAATGGCCAATTTCAAATGGCTCTAAATTGAAAAGTTTTCAAAAAATATGGAGTGTTGTCTGGACATGGCAAAACGTTCCTCTTGAGCTCTACCTGTCTTTGCCTTAACCTATTCCAAACAAAGATGTTAACGGCGATAAATATCATCACCGTAATGCCGATTGATGATAGCAACATGTAGAAACGAAGATCTGCATAAGTCGGTGACGGGTGGTCCATCTCGGTTAATTTCATCAACCAATTAGCCACTCGTGCGTTGTATGGGAGAGGTAAGGATGGGATTGTAGTGGTCCACGTGAAATTCGCAAAGTAGGCCCGTTCCCTGATGATAGTGTTAATTCCTTGGACCGTGTAATTCGTGGACATACCGATGCAACCATCTGCTGCAACGAAGATCTGGGAATAGGACGTGGATCCGTCCAGGCATGATACATTGAAGCCAGCCTTGTCGTATCATATCCACGAGCTGTTGTTCAATCTGCAATTGAATGTATTATCATCAAAAGGATAAAGTTTTTTCAGACAATTTTCATATGTATGGGAGAGAGCACTGTTTAGCACTATACCTAACTCGCATGAATCCATTGATTTTTTATGGAATTCAAAGGAGTCAGCTGTACATACTTTATTATTCATTGCCTCTGAACAGTGAGTTAATTTATCTAAGTCTTTAATGACCGTATATGTTTCCTTATCAGGGGAAATCAATAGTGTCCTGTCAGACTGGATATTACTGGACTTGAGTTATTTGTCATGAAAGTCGGGAATGGTGATATCTTGTATGATTGCCAGGCATCGGAAGAATCAAGGGGAACTGTAATCATGATCCTGTAATTTTCAACGCTTACTGTAATTAGGCTATAATAAAATTCTAACCTATGGGCGTCTAACAAAGGAACATAACCTATTTTCTCCCGTCCGTCCTCCAAAATTAACGTTAAGTCTTTTATTGGCAACAGATATGGTTATAGAACACCTTTAGTTGCTAACGTAATAGCTTCCACATAGTCTTTTGATTTCTCAATAAAATGTGCAATTTTAGTATGGATATGATCTATTTTTGAATTATAATACGTTAACGTTGCCAGAAAGTCTTGTACTTCCATAATCTGACTGATATTACTAGAATGTTCGTTCACCAAACTCATAATTTGATTAATTGATGTTAACTGATTCCTTAGTTCTGTTAAAACTAATTCGTTTTCATGTTCTAAAAACTCAATTTTCTTATTTTGATTACTGATTTTAAGACGATTTGAAATCCCTAAGCCTAAACTTGCAACAGATCCAAAGATGTTTAGTGCAGCAAAAATAAACGGTTTACGTCTTTCAAGATTAGTGTGTCTTACTGTTCACATCAGAAGGTCACGAGCCAAAGATTCTGCCTCGTAAGTCTTATTTTGCAAGTCTTGGGATAGCATTTCTGCTGCTCTTAGTGTCGGTGCAAGCGAATTCTCTGTATTAAAAGGAAAATGTCTTTAATGCATCTCATTTAATGAAGCAGCAAACCTTGAAATGTCGCTCTTTAAGCTAGTGACGTCATTCTCTGGGAGAAAAATAGCTTGCATGTTTACTTCTATAACTATATTGCTTGCAGTAATAAAAATGTCTTCTGTTCTTTCTACTATAGTACCATATCTAAAGTCTATACTTTTAGTTTCAGGGAACAATATCGCTCCTAACAATAAAAACTTCATTTTGGAAACCTGCAATGAGAAAAATATATGTAATTACTCCTGTATTAAGAAGAAAAAAAATGTTAACATACAAATATCATACAAGTTTCATAGATAAAAGAAAAAAAATCCCTCACTTCCTTCTCTCTTATTTTAATTTCCTATGTGAGCCAATGGTACAATTCTCTCATCAGTGGGTTGGGATACGTTTTGAACTCTAAATCTATTGGCCGTTAATGTTTCCAAAATGTTAAATGGGCCTTCAAACTTAGGTGTTAGTCTGTAATTGAGGCCTTTACATACATTTACCTGTATGTATACATTATCACCCATGGTATATATTTTAGTTGGCTTCGCTATTTTATTATGATTCCTTTTCATTATGATTTGTGATTCTTCTAAATTCTTTTGAAGGATATCATAACGACTTTTGCTTGCATTTATAACTTCCTTTAAAGGATTTGATAAATTAGTTGTAGGCGTTAATACATGGAAAGGCGTTCTAACTGGGGTACCATACAATGACTCGTGCGGCGACATTTTAATTGATACATGATATGAGTGATTCAGAGTACTTAGTACCTCAGGTATTGCAATATCCCAGTTGGGGTCTGATCCCCCTAGTGTTAATCTTAATATGTTTAAAACCTTCCTATTCGCTCTTTCCACTAGCCCATTCGACTCTGGGTGATAGATCATGGTATTGATTTTCTTGATGCTAAGGAATTCACACAGTGAGTTAAGGAAATGATTATTAAATTCTCCACCCGAGTCTGAGATTATCATGTGTGGAATTCCATGTTTACAAATGTAACACTCGTAAAACTTCCTAGTGCATTCAATCGCAGTTTTAGTTTTAAGCGCTATCAGTTCTGTATATCGAGTCAAAGCATCTACAATTACTAAGAGGTGCTTATTTCCTCTGTCTGACTCGTAAAATCCTGTTAATAAATCTAAATGTATTCTTTCAAAGGGTTGATTGGGCACGGGATAAGCCCCTATGCTGACAGGTGTTTTTGTGTGCCCTTTGTTTTCCTGACAAGTGCGACAATTAGCTATGTGTTTTTTATATCTGTAAGCATCGTATGCCAATAAAACAATGATTTGGCTTTCTGTGACATTATGGAGAACTCCGGGTGTCCATGCAATGAATTTTCATGCAAGCAATTTAGGGCAGTGGATATAAGTGAGATTGGTACCACTACCTGGTCGTTAGTCACATGTGGTGTATTTCTGGTTTTCCTTGTCACGGATCTACACAGACTATTGTCCTTGATTATATAATTCTGCTGCATATACTTTATATATTCCTTTTCCTTGGGATTTCCTTTCAAAGCATTTATAATTTTTTCTAATTTCTGATCTTTTCTTTGCTCAGTCTGTAATAATTCAGTGCTCTAACCCAGATCTTCCTATTCAGATACAGTTTTAACAATAGGCATGGATGTTGATATATCTATTAATTCAGCTAATGGCTCCGTACAAGATGACACGGAGTTGCGTGATAATGCATCAGCAATGATATTTGCTTTCCCTGGTAAATACCCGATCCTCGCGCTAAAGTCTTGGATGATTAAATGCCACCGAGTTCATTTGGGGCTGTGACTAAAGCCTTTAAAGAAGTCGGTTAGTGGTTTTGACAGGATAACCGTATAATATGAACTTAAAATGCACTAGTGAATTAACAATAGCCAGCCCTTCCTTGTCTATTACTGCATACTTACTTTCGGAAGTTCTCAGTTTACGTGAATAAAAAGCTATCGGGAAAAACTGTTTGTCATATTGCTGAACCAATACCCCACCTACTCCTAGGTCTGAGGCGTCTGTTGCAATGAAGAATTCCTTACCGAAGTCAGGAAATTTTAAGATAGGAGAACTACACAGTTCATCTTTCAAGGTATTAAACGCCTGTTGATGCTGCTCAGACCATATGAAATCTACGCCCTTCTTCGTAAGATCAGTTAGGGGAGCGGCTATTATTGAATAATTGCGTATAAAATGCTGTAATATCCACTACACCCCAGAAATTGCTGTATTCCCTTGACATTAGTAGGTATCGGGAAGTTACGGATAGCCGACACCTTATTGTGGACTACTTTAAGACCTTGGCTAGACACCGTAAAACCTAAATAGACTAATTCTGTCTTGAAGAATTCACACTTGCTAATCTTTACCCTTAAGTTATGCTGTCTTTGTCTCGGTAGTACTAGTTCCAGTTTACGTAGATGTTCTTCTAAGGTATTAGAAAAGATTACAAGGTCGTCCATATAGGCATGCAATATATCCCCTAGCAAGTCTCCAAACACTACGTTAATCTTTCTAGTAAATGTTATGGGAGCACAACGTAAACCAAAAGGCATCCGTAAAAATTCATAATGTCCCTTGGCTGTGCTAAAGGCAGTGTATGGGATACTATTTTCTTCTAATGATATCTGGTGAAAGCCTTTAAGTAAGTCCAAACTAGTAAAATATTTATTCTGACCTAACAAAGATAAAATATCGTAAATACATGGCACTGGGAATCGATCAGGGATCGTTTCCTCATTTAAGCGACGGAAGTCTACGCAGATACGCCATGTTCGATCTTTTTTCGGTACAACTATTAATGGAAAATTATACGGGCTGTTCGATTTCCTAATGACTCCTTCTTCTAGCATTTTACCTACTTCATCATTTATCTCATTCTGGAATTTCATAGGGAGTCTGTACGAGGGTACATAGATAATTTTCTGCTTGTCTTTTAACCTTATTTGATGTTCGATAACATCTGTTTTTTTCTAAGGATCCATCCGTAGTGGAGAAAACATCATGATATTCGGTTAAAAGTCCAAAAAATTTTTGTTGAATTTCCTCTTCTTGAATGTCTTTATTGATTTTATTTTTAATAGATTTCAGAAGGGATTCATCCGCAACTGATTGAGCGTGATTGATTTCAGCGACGGTAAGAATACGATGTTTATAAACTTCTACATCCAAGATATGTTGATTTTTGTGAATTACTAAAGTGGTATTTAAATGATTACAGACTTCAATATTACGTTGTTGTTGTGAGCCGACTGTGTGAATAGCTTGTGTGACGGACAATCCGTTAGTTTTCAAAGTGTCGGAAAGGATTAATATTTCAGATCCCGGTAACGTTTTCTTTACTCGCACTATTATATTCGAAGTTACGTTCGGTTCGATAGATTGCGTGCTAGATGATATTACGGGTGAACGAGAATTCTGTTGGGTCTCGTATATTATTTCTTTATTAATGAGACAAGTGATTGGTTCTTCAACGTACGTTACTGTTTTATTTGTCGTCTCCTTTTTATCCAAAACTGATTTTAAGGTATTAGAAGACTTATAGAATTTTCCTTTGATATACACGCCGTGCTTGGCAGGGGCTAAGATAATGTTTTGATTGCCCATAGACAGTTATCCTTTAATTACAGCTGGATACATATCAATGTTTTGTACAACGACAAAGGTATCGGCAAACGTGCGCTTACCGACCTTGTACTGAACATGAGTTACGCCTATTACATTTAATTCATTATTTCCTATACCCAAGAGCCTTACTCCGGACTTCTCTATAGGGAAATTCGAAAATAACAAATGATGAGTCCTCAAATCCATGATATTACGTGGACTACCAGAGTCAAAAAATAATGTAAAGGATCGGTGTTCTAAATTTACAGCATATAATGTTGGTCGTAACTCATTTTGGCTTATTATTGTGTGAATTTGTTGCAAATCTACTGGAGCCTGCACTGATTTATTTGATTAGGCCGTGTGTTTAATAGGAAAATCTATTGCCTCACAATGATCTGATGAAAAATTAAATGGAATATTTGATACTACTGATGTTGATACGAATGACCCAACATCACTCTCTTCCCCATTGGAGTTAATTATGTGGTATTTGCTTTGCTCTGCACATTCTGAAAATTAGTCTGACCTTGCGAGTTCTGGGTAGACGGCCCAGGAACAGAGTTATTTGAAGCACTATTTGTTTGTTTTTTATTTTGAACTGCATTGACGTTTGGCTGTTTCTTCTTATTGAACTGAGGATTTTTCTTTTTATTTCCATAGGGAATTGACTGTGTATTTCTAGGATTCTGTTGTTGATTACGCGAGTAGCATCGACCATATGAATGAGTTGAACTGTTATGTATTGAACAATATCGCGTTCTGCAGTCTGCGATCAAGTGACCTTGACGTTTGTAATTATAACACGTCATTCCTGCAACTTGATTATTATTGACTACATTTACTTGTTGTGGCTTAGTTTCATTTTTGCAAAAACTTGTGTAAACAAGGGATCAAGATCAGTACACTTAGACATGTGTTTCTTTATCTGTTTATATACATCTAATTCTGTACTTTGGGGCGTTAACTTTTTATCAAATCACCGCACTAAAGCTTCTGGCAACATAAGTGTCATGCAAGTTAAATACATTAATCGTAAGAAATCTTTCACGGCGATGTTATCTCTTGTAACCCATGTGGAATTACCTAAAATATCCTGATATTCATTTAGCCTATCAGCAATGAGAGCCGCTCTTTCTATAACATTAAGCTGAGTCATAGTGGCTTGATTAAGTGTATTTCTTAATGTTAAAATTACATCTAAGGTTTCCTCACCGCCATAGATCGCACGTAGCCTAACTTTGAAATCATCCCATGTAACTGCCTCTTGAAAAGAAACTCCCCTAAGATACGCACTTGCATCTCCTTTAGAAAAGTCTATAAAACTTTTAGCTTCTTTTAATTGTACAAATGGGTCTATGATATGTTTTGCATTTAAGTGAGCGTCAACTGATGAAATCCAAGACTCGACATTCTGAGGTAAGAACCCATTGACCCGACCTTGAAAAGGAAGGATAGCTGAACGTGCACTTACTAGGGTTACTACCGGAGCGGGGTTACTAGATCCGGGGGGGGGGGGGGGATACTTGGTCCGGGATTTATAGGAGGTGTCATGTTTACTTTAACTTTTTTTCTATCTCTTCAATTCCTTGCGATCGTATCAAAATCTCTATATGAATACAGACGTCCACTGCGTAAATGCATAAGCACTATACAATAAAGATATGTTGCAGATTATAACATAATCTCCCCAAAACAATGATACTAATGTAAAGATATTTCCCGAGAACTTCTTAAAGAAAACGGAATTAGCACAGAGAAAAAAAATCTAGACGAGAATTCGAAGTTGAATACAGTTTCCTTTAATGAAGGAAAAATGAAGATTTGCAAATAACTCACCCCAGCAATAATGGACGATCGACTCGTGACAACAAACACATCACTGCCTAAAACTGAATGAATAAAGAAATGTACTTAGCTTTCAGTATATATATATATATATATATATATATATATATATATATATATATATATATACATATATATGAATACATATATATATATATATATATATATATATATATATATATATATGATTACATATATATATATATATATATATATATATATATATATATATATATATATGAATACATATATATATATATATATATATATATATATATATATACTGTACATATATATATACTGTACATATATATATTTGTTATACTATAGTTCCGTGGTGTGGGAACCAAAATATAATATTACATATATTACGGCTGGCAAGCTACACAACCCTCTCGAGTTCCAATCTCACCTGTTTGTGTTTACATTAAATCTGTTACACGTGATAATATTAATACCCTAACTCTGAGAGAATTATATAACTCCCAGACACCTATATATAAAAGCAATGAATATCCAAAGGTCTCTTAATATACTCAAAACAAAACTGGGTAAATATTATTATGATCTATTCAAACAACTTCTTACTTCGATTCATTAACAGGATACGAGCGAGTATGAAATAAACAATGGTGATTGAAATAATACACTCTTTACAAAAATAAATATATTCTATAAAAATTACAATACGTTGAAAGAATTTACATAAAAAAAATCACTCGAAATATCAAGTCTGAACAAAACTTATATCAAAACCAAATCTGCATAAAACCTTAGACTGAGACAAAAGAAAGAATTACACTCTGAAAATTATATAATCCCTTGACTCGAAATATTAAGTCTGAATAAACCTTAGACTAAGACAAAAGAAATAATTTCACTCTAATGCTTAAACTCTTAAAGAGCTTACATAAAGTAACTGATAAACTTATCAACTTCACATATTTTACTTGCACAGGGCCAGTTACAATAATTTACTCTATGCCAACACTCACCACAACACAATGAATTTAAAATCACCTGCCATATTTACAGCAATGTCTCAACTCCCTACATACGATATATGCTGGGGCACAGAATCACTTTGGAGGCGACACACTAGCGAGAGAGAGCAGGAATTTTGGCTCTTTCACAGGACAGTTGTTTCTCTTCTTCCCCACGCATCCCTGGGGGTGCTTTTCTAATATTCTAATAGATTATACATATATACATATATGTATGTATATATATATATATACATATGTATTATATATATTATATATATTATATATATACAGTATATAAATAAATATATATATATATATATGTGTGTGTGTGTGTGTATTGTATATATATATATATATATTATATTATACTATATATATATGTATATATATATATATATATATATATATATATATATATATATATATATATATATATATAAAGAGAGAGAGAGAGAGAGAGAGAGAGAGAGAGAGAGAGAGAGAGAGAGAGAGAGAGAGAGAGAGAGAGAGAGAGAGAGAGTTCTTCAACTTTGTCAATATCACTGTATTACTAGGTCGGGCATTCGAGTCATCTTTTTCCATTTATTTCTATTCCTTGCATTTTCTTCTTCAGTCCCACTGCACCTGCCCTTACATCCTTCCTTACCACATACATCCATCTGATCCGCTGATGCCCCACAATCCTACTACCCCATCTTGACTGATTCCACCTCCTCTCTTCTTATTACATGGCCACAGTATCTCAGACTAACTTCCCTAACCTTCTTCTTACATTAGATATATCACACCTTATATTTCCAGGTAGGAACGTTTCCATTAGTTTACCACAAATAAGCATGTACTAGAAGTGTTAGCAAAGAAAAGCCATAACCAAAGAGGGGATCCAATGCCATTCTGTATGGCCACTTCTGAACAGATCCAGGCAGTGATTTTAGTCATCTGGAAGCATTTTAAACATTATGGATGTCTGAGCATAGATCTGGTGGTAATTTTAGTGTTCTGGAAGGGTTTTAAACCTTTTAGATGCCATCTGAGCAAATATCTGGTTTATATATACATATATATATATATATATATATATATATATATATATATATATATATATATATATATATATATATATATTCTTACGAAGTTGATCTGATATAAAAGCAGATTATTTTATACACATATTTCATTTGTGTGGGTGCCACTCATGTAGGATTAAGTAAAGGTATGCAAATTACATAAGACTGTCGTCATTAATTTAATTATATATTCATTCAGTTCCGTATTTTTAAATTTACGTTATTTCAAATAATTAAATTTTTATTTCGCGTAGTTTTGTTACGAAGTCTTATGTAAACTTGTTAAAAGGTGTGCTGTATGACACAAACCCTAGGGATTTAATCATGTTTCTACGTTGTTGGAAGTTGCATGAAAGTTCTCAAATAAACCTATTCTTTTTTTAATGTTACGAGAGGAGTTAGGCTGAATAAGCTGAGAGGGTTGCTATCGTCAGGCGACGATAGAACCATATTTCACACTGCCAAGTTGGTAACATTGACCAAGCGAGAGACCGCCCGGACCTTGCGCACAAGTAACGAATGTATTGCTTGAATTCACTGGAAGATTCCAGAATGAATTAGGATGACATATAAGGGTCCACCGTTTGCCTGGGAGGGAACGATCCAGCCAGACATTCCGACAGAGCCATACGTCTGACAGTCCTCTCACCAGCATTTATCCAGCCACTAACTGATTTCTCTCAAACGTGTGTAGTGTTTTAGAAATAAAGTCATTAATAAACTATGATATTTACTTTATACTAGACCAGCTTTGTAAGAATATATATATATATATATATATATATATATATATATATATATATATATATATATATATATATATATATATATACACCCACACACACACATACACACACACACCCACATACTACCGTCATATCTTCGGTGACTTGCTCTGTCCTTTATTCTGTCGACATCAGCAGTTGCAAAGGGCTACACTTTATACACTTCACAGTCTACATTATTCATTTAATTCACTTCATTGGGAATTGTGGCAGTTACAAATATGATAGAAGTTACCAATTAGTGAAATGGTAAAATTATACAGAATATCTGTAATACTCCATTAAAATGGGGATAGTATTTTTTTAGTAGAACAAAAAAGTGGGACAAACATGTTCACAGCGGTACATAACTCTCAAAAGTGAAAAATGCAGGACATTCTGTTAACTTTTAAAAAACGGGACAGATGTTGAAAAGGCGTTACTGTCAAGTCTAAAAGCGGGACTCTGGTCACATTAGATAAAATGGTTCATAAAAAAGAAAAAAAAAACATGTAGTGGTCAGTAGTAGTCAGTTTTGTTTGTGGGGAGAAAGATCATCGTGTGAATGAAGGAACAAAAGCCATCTAGATTAAATGTTATAAGTTTAATTACTTAGGCAACATCATATAGCAAAAGAGTGTGGATTTCAGGTTTCAGGGAGTGAGTTGAGAGTATGAAGTAATTATGGTCAGTAGGACCACTGTGATAGAAAGTGCAAGGCACCAAGAAGTGAATGTACAAACTGCGGAATGACAGGTCATTTAGTGAGTGTGTGCACGAGAATGGGTTGAACAGGAAAAGGAATGCTAGGAGTAAATGGAAATAGTGTTTAAAGCAATGCAAGAAAGGCTGGAAGACATAGGTGAGGGACTAAGTTAATCAGTGGATTTGGAATAGGTGAAGGGATGAGAGAGAGAGAGAGAGAGAGAGAGAGAGAGAAAGTTGGATGAATGTGAAGTTAAACTTAAAATGGAGGAGTAAATGGAATTGCATGAAAAGCCAAATTTTGGGCAAAAGGAATATGACAAAGAAAGTGCGTATACGAAAGACCATTGACCTGAAGTAGAGGTCTGATACCAAAGCATGAAAGGGTGTAGCAGAAGACAATATAAATGGGAGTACTAATGTTGGAGAGAATTGTAGAATGACACTGATAGGAAAATTTAGTAGTGAAATTTGGTGGTTTTTAATTAATATTACTTTATGAAGTATTGGCCTCCCATTCGCTAATTTCTACCAATTCTGTCTTATTTTGCTGGTTGAAGTGATTCAACGAGCGTTCTGATGTTAGGTTTTGCATAAATTTTGAGCCTGCTGAATGGCTTGTTTCACTGAGTATCGTTGCCTTAATTATGCCATTATGATTAAGAAATACAAATTATAAGGTATTACTAAGAGACTGCGTAAAAGAAAGAGCAGAGTGGCCAGAAGGGTAACGGTGCTTCATGTTGATGGGAAATGATTGATAGATCATGGGGAATAAGATATATTTCTGATACCTATGCTAATTTGGCTCAATATAACTAAATCCTGTACTTGGAAAAACATAAAATGCTACACTACAGATTGATCAAGGTATGCAGATTTATAATAAATAAGACAAGAGTAAATTGCTGGAATATACCCAGAGGTTTAATATCCTCCTTTCGTTCTGGATATATAAATTTGGTGAAATCCATGCATTGACCGTGGTAATGTACCATGATGCTCAAATTTACAAGAAGAATAAAAATTTACATTTGTAACGCAAAAGTCGCTACGTTTAAAAGGCTGGAGCGTGTAACAAGCCAAGTTCATCAGATTGAATTGAATGAATATAAAATTTAGGCCTTAAGCTAAGCACTGGGGCATCAAGGTGAACTGTCTGCAATAAGCAGCTTAATAAATATGAAAAATACTGTCACGAAATGCAGTTTCTGTCCCATGCAATTAACATTGAGGTTAATTGTTAGATAATAATTGGGGTAAAATTGTGATTGTCTGAAAGCAAATGGCATGAAAATGTGTAAAGTAAGTAGGGTATAAAATGAAGATCACCAGGTTGCCTGTGGGATATTCATCATTATCGAGGACTAAGCATAAATTGACACATTCTGCAAGAGGTACAATGGTTTTTGTGTACAGTGGTGGTCTGAAACCCCCTCTCCTATGAAGACAGATCAAACAATTTCAACATTTATATACTGTACTAACCGTGTGTCACACGATCGTACATAATTCATTTTGTATATATTATGCTTGTATCTTCGCTCTTCCCTCGCACTAAAAAGAACCAGAATAAACATGACTGCGTTTTTCCTCTGTAACATTGTCTGTTTTTCGAACATGAAATTTCCTGTTGCCTTGAGGTTTTGTATATAAAGGAGAGTATTCTATAATAAATTACTCAGTTGCTTTCAACCTGCCTTTGAGTCACACCTTCTCTCGGCCCGTCACATTGGTGACCCCGGAAGTCGATTCGCTCCCACCGCCTTCTACACCCACCCTCCTTGCCCCTCCATCGTTGGTACTATGGCGGACTCTACGGAAGTTGACGCTGCGGCTGCCCCATTGAAACTTTCATCATTCGCCAGCGGAGAGGCGTTTGCTTGGTTTCAGCGCGCAGAAGTCCAGTTTCACAGCAAGGGCGTGACTCGCTCAACCACCAAAGTAGATTATGTTCTCGCGGCGATACCCGAGGCCACCTTCCCGGAAATATCCGACTGGCTTTGTGAACAAAGAGACACCCCAATAGCGTACGACGCCCTCAAAACATACCTTCTGCAGCAGTACTCGCTGTCGCCAGCCGCCCGTATAGCAAACCTTTTTCAGCTCTCGCAACAACCGTTGGGGGACCAAAGGGCTTTGCTCGCCCTCAGGGAAATGACCAGTATCGCTCGCCTTCAACCTGCCACAGACGGCTCTCCTCGTGAAGTGAACCTACTTCGTACCCTTTGGATATGCCGTTTACCCGGACCTATACGCGTTACCATACCCGATGTCGATAGTTTACCCATAAAGGACATGATGACCAAAGCCGACGCCCTTATGGACAGACACTTCAAGACCTCCATCAACGCCTCCACCCCTGACGAAGAGGATGCCTATTCAACGACAACCGAAGCTGACATGAATGCCATAGGACATACACGCCTACCCCGTGACGTGTCGAAGCGGCGACAAAGCCACCCACCACCCACCAATCCCTCAGGCCCCAACAAACGACTTCTACAGCCACTTACTACCTCCCATCCGCCGCAGTTTTCCTACTACCACTTCAGATTCGGAGCAACCGCGAAGAAATGTGCCGAGGATTGTCAGTGGCCAAAAAACGTGTAAGTAGGCCATCGCTTGTGGCGGTGGCCTCCAGTGTTTCTAACCTTTTTTTTTTTTACATGATGCAGGAACGGGCGTGCGATTTTTGGTAGACACGGGTGCTTATCGTTCTCTTTTGCCAAGGGAACTCTTCAAGACGCGACGTAGTCTGTCTACATCTGCCGACGTCCGCTTGGTAGCTGCCAACGGATCTGCGATACCCACCTACGGTTACGAGAACCTCACTTTATCGTTCGGAAACGGTAAATTCAATTGGAAGTTTCTCGTTGCTGACGTCACATTGCCAATCCTCTGTGCGGATTTCCTCTCTCATTTCCACCTTCTGGTCGATGTTGCCCACCGACGATTGGTCAACGCAGACTTGTACTTGTCGACACCTCTTCAACCCGCCCCCTCTAACCTCACTCTCCACATCAGCGCACCCACGGATGCCTACGCCCACCTCCTCATGTCGTACCCGGAAGTTTTCCGTCCAGAGCTTTGCCAAACGCCCACTGTTCCTGCCAAGCACGGTATTTATCACCATATCAAGACTACGGGACCCCCGGTCTTCGCAAAATTCAGACGTCTGGCACCGGAACAATTGGCAGCTGCCTAACAGACGTTCGCCGAAATGGAGGAAATGGGCCTTTGCCAAAAGGCCACCAGCCCATGGTCGTCACCCTTACACATCGTTCTGAAGAAAGACGGCTCCCTCCGTCCGTGCGGGGATTACAGGCGCCTGAACATGCAAACAGAACCGGATCACTACCCCCTCCCAAACATTGCCGACGTGACCTCCTACCTGCACAAAGCGAAGGTTTTCTCTACGCTCAACCTCCTGAAGTGGTATTATCAGGTGCCTATGAACCCAGAAGACATCCCCAAGACCACCATCACCACTCCGTTTGGTACATACACCTTCAATTACTCCTGTTTTGGCCTTCGTAATGCTGGGGCCACGTTTCAACGTTTCATGGAGGGCATCTTAGGGGACCACCCTTTCTGTGTATATTACGTGGACGACATACTTGTGTTCTCCTCCTCAAAAGAGGAACACCTCCGTCACCTGCGCATCGTGCTCGACCGCCTGCAACAAAACGGCCTTGTAGTCCGGTACGACAAGTGTACCTTTGGCGCCAATGAAGTGTCGTTCTTAGGGCACCGCATCACCCCTGAAGGAGTCCATTCCCTCCCTGAGAAGGTAGCAGCCGTTCAGAACTTCCCCGCGCCCTCAACTGTCAAAGTTCTGCAGGAATTCTTGGGCATGATCAACAATTGTCACCGTTTTCTGCCAGCCATTGCCGCCACTCTTGTTCCCCTCTACGCCTCCCTCAAGGGCAAGCCAAAGGACCTGAAGTGGGGTCCCCTTCAAGAAGCAGCCTTCTGCAATGCAAAGAAGGCCCTATCAACTGCCGCGGCTCTCATTTTTCCTATCCCACATGCCCCTCTCCTTCTCTCCACCGATGCCAGCGATGTCACTATTGGTGCAGTACTCAAGCAGGTGGTCAATGGCTCGCCCCGCCCATTGGCCTTCTTCAGCAGTAAACTGTCCCAGGCAGAATCGGGTTATTCTACCTTCGATCGAAAATTGCTGGCGGTGCACTTGGCTGTCCGTCACTTTCGCCATTTCTTAGAAGGTACGCCCTTCGTCATTCGCACAGACCACATGCCTCTGGTGCACGCCTTTACTCGACAGTCTGATGCCTGGTCCGCCCGGCAACGCCGACATCTCTCTGCTGTGGATGAATATAATTGCACCCTTCAATACGTCCCTGGGAAAATTAATCCCATTGCCGATGCCCTGTCAAGAAACACGTTGGCTGCCGTTCAACTGGGATTGGATTACAACGCCCTGGCTGAAGGCCAACGACAGGATCTAGAGTATCAAGCATGTAGGACATCCTGCACGTCCCTCCGTTGGGAAAACTTCCCCCTAGAAGACTCCAACACCACCCTCCTCTGTGACGTCAGTGCTGGTAGACCGCGACCTTGGATCCCTTTTCCCATGCCTCAGCAGGTGTTTGATTTCATTCACGGCCTTTCACATCCCTCGTGCCGTTCTACTGCACAGCTGCTGAAGGCAAAGTTCATTTGGCACGGCATTTCTAAGGATGCTAAGGATTGGGTCCGCGCCTGTACTTCTTGCCAGACTTCCAAAGTACATCGACAAACGGATTCAGGAGTGGGCACTTTTCCTCAACCTCAGCGTCGTTTCACGCACATTCACGTCGACGTTGTAGGCCCGCTACCCACATCACAAGGACATCGTTACCTGTTTACTGTCATTGACCGCTCCACTCGTTGGCCTGAAGCCATTCCCATGGAAACTGCAACGTCCGCCGCATGTACGTCTGCCTTACTCTCTGGATGGATTTCAAGATTCGGTATCCCTGAGCATATTACTTCTGACAGGGAACCACTTTCACCTCTCAATTGTGGACATCATTAGCGAATCTCCTGGGCATCACCCTACATCAGACAACGGCCTACAACCCCGCTGCCAATGGAATGGATGAACGTTTTCATTGCACCCTCAAAGCAGCTTTGATGTCCCGCTGCAAGGATTGCAACTGGTTTACTCAGCTTCCCTGGGTCTTCCTGGGACTAAGGACCACTCCTAAAGACGCCCTCGACGTCTCGGCAGCTGAAATGGTGTATGACGACCCATTGGTCGTCCCTGCCGAATTCTTTCCTTCTGCAACCTCCTCCGATGATCTCCAGCGCATATGTCACGTGGGAAAATTTACTCCAAGCCGCCAGACTTACAAGCGCCCAGCGAAGCATCACATACCAACAGACTTGCACTCTGCAACGCACGTCTTCCTGCGCAACGACACTAGCAAGCCACTGCTAACGCCCCCTTACACAGGCCCTTTCCTTGTGATCCGACGCAGTCCGAAAGCATTCCTATTAAACATTCGTGGCAAAGAAGACTGGGTCTCCATTAAGCATCTAAAACCTGCTTATCTTCTGCCAGATGACCCGCCTACAGTTCGCCTCTCTAGATCAGGGTGCCCTATTTAACATGTAGTGTGTCATTTTTAGGGGGGTAGCCATGTACCAACCGTGTGTCACACGATTGTACATAATTCATTTTGTATATATTATGCTTGTATCTTCGCTCTTCCCTCGCACTAAAAAGAACCAGAAGAAACATGTCTTCGTTTTTCCTCTGTAACATTGTCTGTCTTTCGAACATGAAATTTCCTGTTGCCTTGAGGTTTTGTATATAAAGGAGAGTGTTCTATAATAAATTACTCAGTTGCTTTCAACCTGCCTTTGAGTCACACCTTCTCTCGGCCCGTCACAATACGCACAGCTGCATTTGTCTTGTGACTGACATTATTTTATTGCGGTAAGAGTTCCTTTTTATAGGTAAAGTCTAACATGAATATTGTTGCATTATGAGAAGTTAAATTTTTTTAAATGTTTGACATTGTTTTTCCTTAGGTGACAAGTCTTTGAAGGAGCCATTTCTTAGTCTATACAATGATCATTGGTAAATTCTTAAGCCTCTCCCTCTTCTTATGGGGTGTCGAGTTCTAAAATACTATAAGGATACCTGTTATCTCTCAAGAAAGCAAGTGGCCGATATCCTATAAAAGAAATCATAATGTTTCTCCCTCGCATGTTAATGTTTGATATATTCCTTACCAGTATACTAGCATTACTATATAACAGAGAATAAGGTTTAAAACAGAACTAGAATATTAAATGCAATTTAATAAAAGACACAAGGTACATTGGGTAGCATTAACAAACCTATGATAAGCAGTCTTTATTTATTTTGTTAAAAAATCTTTGGAAAAATATATACATTGTACATAAAACTTAAAGATAAATAAGAAACGTTTTTCACATCAGCAGTCATTGGATTCGACATGAATGTTTATGGAAGACGGTGACATGGCATAGATATAAGACACATTGAATAATACTAGAGTAGCGATAGGCAGCTAGACATTACTGTCAAATGTCCTGGCTGACATTATTATGCATATATTCTCGAAGCACCTGGTGGGTAAAATGTTTTAACTTGAGACATTCAGCTTCTTTTTCAGTTTCTTATTTTCCTCCATAAGTCCTGGCAGCTGTTGCTCCCAAGTTGTTAACAAGTTCTTTTGCCTTTTGCAATAATGCTTCGATGCTTCGTTATTCAAGTCGCGAATTCTCTGATACTTTTCCTCCTCTGTCAGTGTACTGTAGGAGACGCGTGGACGTCTCTGGCGGCCTTTTTTCTGCGTCTCCTCGCCACAACTGTCGCTGTAACCAGAGGACGAGGACATGGCAGGGCTTGGGACACCAAGTTCAGAAAGGTCAGAGAATTGAGGTTCATACCCTGGGGAGTAAGAACTAGATGTGGATGCATCATCAAGCTGGAGGTGACTGCTTGCTTGTGGAGTCTTGACCCTACGTTGCGATTTGCGCTGAGGCCTTGCTGAGCCTGTTGAGTTACTAGCCAGACTCAGGGAACTCTGTTCTGGGACAGGTGTCATTGTCTCATAGCTGGGTATAAATGGACAGCCTGCGCTGGTACCGAAGATGTCATCACCAGAAGGGCCGTCCTGTAAATAAAGGAAAACATGATTGTCCTTACGAGTGAATGCAAATAATTATAAAACTTTAATATGCGTTACATTGTTTGTCGAATTACTGCACTGTAACAACATACATATTTTAGTTAGTCCTTGAATGACGTAATTGGGCATGTTCTGCTATGTTTAACGAGATTAGGCTGTTAATATCCAGGTGGCCGTTTAAAATCATTGCACACATTTTGTTAAAAGATTTTTTTTTTTCTATTCAGCACAGTTACCTGTAAGACTTAAATTGACTTTATATCTAAATAATTCTCTTATAATTGATAACACTTAATCAACACTAACCATGAAAATTAACAGCTAACTGAATGAATAGCAAAAGAGAGAGAGAGAGAGAGAGAGAGAGAGAGAGAGAGAGAGAGGGGGGGGGGGGATAAAATTACTGAATATTTATAAAGGAAACCAATTAAAATTTGTTAAGTTACTTACATTGTCATCCAAATTTATGGCAGCAATGTCGATGTCAAACTGTGAGATTTCGAAGTGTGGATTATCACTGAGCGGGAATCCGTCGCTGTCCTGCAACAGAGACGTCACCATGTCGGCCAAATCTTGAAGTAACAGTGTGGAGGGCGTTTGTGGATTCGAAACAGAGTTTTCTGGGGTACTGGAGAAGTTGTATATTGGATTCAAACCCATAACACCCGTGTAAACACCGTCTTCAGTGACGTAATTGTGATCCATACTGAAATTCTCTCCTGAACAGTTCTTAAGACTGTCGAACTGAGAAGAACTTAGGAAATCCTCGTGGGGGAAATCTGCCTTTGTGAAGATGTGTTAACTCCAGACAGTTGGTACTTGAAGTTATCAGTGACGAAAGTAAGTTTTACTCCGAGACTGAACTGTTCAACTATAATGTTCGTTCAGAGACGGACATATGTTTATATACTCTCGATTGCGTCACGTGGCATCTCACCAAACGTTTCTCAAACTCAATTCATTGCCCACATTGTCGTACAGTGTCTATATTATTATTATTATTATTATTATTATTTGCTAAGCTACAACCCTAGTTGGAAAAGCAAGATGCTATAAGCCCAGGGCCCCTGAAGGGAAAATAGCCCAGTAAGGAAATGACACAAGGAAAAATTAAATATTTAAGATCAGTAACATTAAAATAAATATTTCCTATATAAACTATAAAAACTTTAACAAAACAAAAGGAAGAGAAATTAGATTGAATAAAGTGCCCGAGTGTACCCTCAAGAAAGAGAACTCTAACCCAAGACAGTGGAAGACCATGGTACAGAGGCTATGACACTACCCAAGACTAGAGAACGATGGTTTGATTTTGGAGTGTCCTTCTCCTAGAAGAGCTGCTTACCATAGCGCTAGAGTCTCTTCTACCCTTACCAAGAAGAAAGAAGTCACTGAACAATTACAGTGCAGAAGTGAACCTCTTGGGTGAAGAAGAATTGTTTGGTAATCTCAGTGTTGTCAGGTGTATGAGGACGGAGGAGAATCTGTTAAGAATAGGCCAGAGTATTCGGTGTATGTGTAGGCAAGGGGAAAGAACCGTAACTAGAGAGAAAGATGCAATGTAGTACTGTCTGGCTAGTCAAAGGACCCCATAACTCTCTTGCGGTAGTATCTCAATGGGAGGCTGGTGCCATGGCCAACCTACTACCTACAGATTAGAAGTTACCATTTTTTTTTTTTTTAATATTTGATGGCATGTTTTCATATTATATTATGCCAATATCATTGTGCTCTTTATCAATTGAATAATTCTCCAGTATGACCAACGTGAGTAAGTTTGTTTATCACTATGGTTACAGACTTTCTTTGTTGGAGAATTGGTGGATAGGATCTTCAATGCACTTTGCATGGTTACAAAATCTTGATGTAGGGACAAGGGCGGTTCCCCGATTTCATGTAGCACTTAGATGTTTGAGGAAGATCTAAATGTTCTACTACAAAGTCTCAGACCATGAATGGGTATCGGATCTAAAGACTTCAGAGTATCTTCAGATCCTGATCCATATATTAGATTACCGTAATCTGTCCTTGATAACACCAATGCTTTATAGATTATCATTGAAGTTAATCTCTTTACACACCATACTGCATCAGATAACTTTTTCATTAGATTTAGAGCATGATTACATTTAGATATCGTGTAAGATACGTGAGCTTTCCAATTAAGGTTTTTATCGAATATTAGTCTAAAAGTTTTAAACTTATCTTGAAATTGAATTTAAGATGTCTGTTATTATCCGCAAGTTACCCAGGAGAGGTTCATTTTGCACTTGTTTGGAATTGCTAATGTTACTCCATTAGGTAAATTAGTTTGTGGTAGCTCTGGTCCAGCTGATTACTGCCCAATTTCTATAATTTCCATATTATCTAATGTTTTTGAGACGTCTTTTGACAAAATATATAAATAGATATGCTGAAGGTAATAATCTGAGATTGTGTTGGCCTTTTGGAAACATCCCTGCATGGTGATCTGCTGAACTAGGGTTCAAGTCCCGTTCAAGCTCGATAATTTATTCTAATGTTTGCAATACCACCATCCTTGTGAGCTAAGAATGGGGGTTTTGGGGGAGCCTATAGGTCTACCTGCTAAGTCCTCAGTAGCTATTGCCTGACTCTCCCTGGTCCTAGTTAGCTTGGAGAAGGGGCTTGGGCGCTGATCGTATATATAAATGGTAATCCTCTAGGGCATTGTCCCGCTAGCTAGATCCTTGTCACTGTCCCTTGCCTCTGACATTCGTGAGTGGCCTTTAAACCTTTAAATGTAGTTTGCTGTTTGGCTTTTGCAAAGGGCTTTAAGCATGTGATGCTCCTCTTAAAATGTCTAATGCTGTACAGAAGTCCCTTGATTATGGTTAGGAAGTTCATGTAATTGGCCTTGATATTAGTGCCGCTTTTGACCGTTAATCAAGAACCTCTTGTTTTCAAACTTTTTTAGCATTATAATTAAATTTTTAATCAATGGATTGAAAGAATACAGTAGGTACAGATGTGCACCATAGTGAGTATAGGATTGTGATATCTGGTGTTCATCAGGGTAGTGTTCTTGGCCCATTACTTTTCATACTATATACACATGATATGTGGTTTGGCCTAGAAAACAAGCACCTTGCATATGCAGATGATGCTGTTCATTTGCATCTATTCCATCTCCTGAATGTAGACCTGGGTTGCTAAAATTAGTACATGGTGCAAATAATGAGGCATGAAATTGAACCCTAACAAACCTCAAAGTATGATTGTAAGTTTGTCCAGGGCAAGGGCTTCTCAACATACAGATTTCTGCATTGATAATGCTTCTCTAACTTTATATAACTCCTTTAAAATTGTAGGTGTGATTCTTGATTGCAAATTTACTTTTGAGAAGCACTTTTCGATTGTTTTTTATATAATTGCACAAAAAAGTAAGCTTATTAAGAAAATCCTTTAAGATTTTCGGTGATCGATCTATTCTGAAGAAGTGCTTTAATTCTTTCACTATACCTTGTTTCGAGTATTGTTCTCCTGTCCGGTCTTCAGCTACTGACCCTCGTCTTAATTTGTTGGACAAGACCTTGCCGTCTATTAAATTTCTTACTCCAGATCTTAATGTTAATATCTGGTACTATGGTTCATTTAGTTTTTATGCATGTTTCATAAGATTTTTCATAATTCTGACCATCCTTTGTATTCATATCTCCCCAGACTGTACCATCCTGTATGTATAACTAAGAATGCAGTTAATTCTAACAGGTTTGCCTTCTTCATAAACCTCAATACTACAGTGTTCTAGAAGTTTTATTCCATCTATGACCAGATTGTGCTATGGTCTTTCTTATTAGGTAGTTGAATTGATGGAACTTAAGATGTTCAAATTTGAACCAAATGTTTTCATGTTGAACGGGTTGACAGGATTCTAATATCCCTTCTTTGTGTATGTGTGACAAATCTATTTTAACGTTGTTACTGAACTTAAGATATTTCATATTTTTTTACTATTACTTAAAACATATAGTTTATTATTTCCTTATTCCCTTCCTCCCTGGGCTATTTCCCTGCTTTTCCAAATAGGGTAATAATAATAATAATAATAATAATAATAATAATAATAATAATAATAATAATAATAATTGCATCAAGCAGTTGAGATTGAGGAAGTACTCTTAACATGTGGGTCTTTTATGATTTTGCGGTTAAAGTATGAATTGGGCAGTGGCCATAGTTTTTTTTTTTTCCAAATCCACTTCCACTTATTGCAGACGGCTTTCCGATACCTTTAAAAAATATATATAACTAATGAAATGTAATGTGTATCAGTAAATTTTTTGTATTACATCGATAATATGTTGATGATAAATTTCACACATATTTGCCATTGTCCAGTAGTCCCAAGTCAGTTACCCCTATATTATTTCCAGGGGTTGGAGCACGACCTCTTTCTTTACCTCCCTCTACGGGGACAAAAAGAAGAACACACCCATCAAAAAAGAGAGAGGGATCTGTAATAACAACAGAAGATGATGAAAGGCAATGTTGGATAGAACATTTTAGTGAGGTCATGAATAGGAGATATGAGAGGAATAAATTGATTGATACACCTGAAGCTGATGAAGACCTTGATGTGCCCATGAATGAATCTAGTGTGTTTGAAGTCGAAGCCATCAATAAATAACTAAAGAAATGGAAAGCCCCTAGATACGATGGAGTAACTGCTGAGATGATACTGGCTGAAAATGAAGTGACTCCCAAAATACTTCAAAGGTTATTTTGGAGAATGGGTGTGAGAGTCAAAACCTGATGAATGGGAGCTAGGAGTGTCGGTGAAAAAAGGACATTTGATTAATTACAATAATTAAAGAGGCATTACACTTACGTCAGTTGTCATGAAAATATATAGTATGCTCATTCTAAAGAGAATAGAGAGAAAGATTGATGAAAAGCTGAGAGATGAACAAGCAAAATTTAGAAAAGGTAGAAGTTGTACTGACCAAATTTTCATTTAAGACATGTGGTACAGCATTGTGTAGAATATAGAAATACACTTTTGATGGCATTTTTGGACTATGAAAAAGCCTTTGATAGTGTTCACCGGCCAATTTTGTGAAGTCATGCATTATTATGGAGTTCCTTTTAAATATGTGAATTTGATTAAGTGTTCATGAGCATAGAAAGTGCAAAGTTAATGTTAGTGGAGTCCTATCAAATTACTTTCCAGTGAACAGTGGAGTACTCCAGGGGAATGAGTTGTCACCTATGTTCTTTATCTTCCTTATGGATGTTGTAATGCATAGAACAGTTGGGGATGGTGAAGAAGGATTGGTAACAGGAAATTAGCTGACCTAGCGTATGCTAATGACGCTGTCCTTTTCAGTAGAACACCACAGGACTTGCAAAGCTTGCTTACCAGAATGCATGAAATATCACAGGAAGTTGTGCTCAAGATAATTAGAAGAAAGACAAGAGATGATAAGAACAGAATATGCAATGGAAGATGAAATATTATTGGAAGGAGAAAGGATTAATGAGGTGAAATCATTCAAATATTTAGGAACTTTGATCTCTAATATAGGATCTTTAGGATTGGAATTTAATGAAAGATTGAAAAGAGCAAATCAGACTATGGCTAGGTTAAGTAAAATTTGAAAATCAAATCACCTGGAATTACATATAAAAATCAGACTATTTATCAGTTTAGTGAGATCGGTGTTACTGTATGGACATGAGTCATGGTATGCAGGTTAAGTAAAATTTGGAAATCAAATCACCTGGAATTACATGTAAAAATCAGACTATATACCAGTTTAGTGAGATCGTGGTATGACAATAAAACAATATCCAACAGATTTTGTAGATATGAGAATATAGCCCTCAGAAGAATATTGCAAGTTAAATGGCAGGACAGGATTAGAAATGAAACTATAAGAGGGATTACTCGAGTTCCATATGTTGATGAGATCATGGTGAGGGGGTTAGATGGGGATGGTTTGGGCATGCTCTTTGCACTTATTTCATCACACTTTCAATTGTGCTCCACAAGGCACTAGAAGAGTTGGAAGACCCAGGCCTATATGGCTGACGACTATGAAGTGCGAAGTAGAAGATGATGAATGGAGAAGTATTCCATTAAAAATTCAAGATAGAGACGACTGGCGAAATCTAACCGAGGCCCTTTGCGTTAATAGGCGTAGGAGATGATGATGATTGTATAAAACGAACTTGATACTTTTTTGCCCTTTCTATTAGTTGCTGTATCTAATATGTATCCGATTTCTGCATTGTGGGTTTACTTGAATTCAATCACATCGCTTCTTAGGCATCCCCGTACGAGTGGAGAAGGTTGACTTCTCCATTCATTATCTATTATATTCAACATATTTCAATGGCACCGGTTTCCTGGACAGGTGACACATCGCTCAGCTCAGGTAGGTCAAGACAAACAGTCAAGAGCATAAGATACAAGTCGTCTGTTTACTGACGTCTTCACGCGATCTTGACCTCGTGTTATATCAGTGACGTCAAAGAAGAAGTCACGAGCTTTTGTTTCAGATAGCAATGAGAAAACACTTCATAGAAGTACATTATCTTTCGTTTGAAAAAGGAAAGATAACCAAAAATATCCTTACAGAATTTTATCTCTGATATCTTTAGTGACGCAAAGATCTGCATAACGTTGTTGAGTTGATTTCGTGGTCAAGATTAACCGTTGAAGGAAGTACTCTCTTTTTCAGGCCGACGGCCTCGGTTCGATGCTCCTCCAGGACCAACAGTGGCCCTCGATTGATATCATTACTCGATACAATACCAACAACGAAATGATTTCAAATGTTTTTGGGAGCAACGTGTTTTGGAGATAGAAGTCCAACATTCCCTTCTCGCCAAAAAATGAAATACAGAAACGAAGTACAGTACTTCAAAATGTATGTCAGTGCGCAAGTTCTTTTGCAAAATGCATAGGTAATGGTGGGATCGAAAAGAGAAAATGGTGGCATAAATTAGAAACCAATTTTGCTATTACTAGTAGTTGTTAAAAGAATATATATAATAATGAAATAGAATATGTATTTATAATATAAGACAGTACAAAATTTTATTCATGCTCAGTTATGAAAGAATATAATTTCACTGGCCGATTTATATTGTTTTCGAATTTTTTATCATGTAAGAGCTTTTTATTCTGATTTTAATTTCTTGGACAAGTAGGCATGTAAACTATGTAATGTATAACTGCAAAAAGGTTTAAAAACGTTATTAAATTGAAGAAAACATTTGGAAATAGTAATGAAATTTACTATAAAACAACTTGTCTGGCAAGTGTTTTTTACATGCAAACTTAGAAAAGAAAAATCTAATGTTGAAAATTAAGGTATTCCCCATTAATGTTAATTCCTACATTTCCCAATCTAAAGTCTTAAAAACTTCTAGGCAAGCTGTGAATAATTTACGAGATGGATTCTTCCTTTTTAAGTTGCATTATTATTATTATTATTATTATTATTATTATTACTTGCAAAGCGACAATCCTAGTTGGAAAAGCAGGAGGCTATAAACCCGGGGGCTCCAACAGGGGAAATAGCCCAGTAAGGAAAGGTAACAAGGAAAAATAAAATCATTTTAAGAATAGTAGCAACATTTAAATAAATATTTCCTATATAAAATATAAAAGCTTAACAAAACAAGAGGAAGAGAAATAAGATATGAGAGTGTGCCCGAGCAAGAGAACTCTAACCCAAGACAGTGGAAGACCATGGTACAGAGGCTATGGCACTAACCAAGACTAGAGAACAATGGTTTTTTGGGAGTGTGTTTCTCCCTGAAGAACTGCTTACCAAAACTAAAGTCTCTTCCACCCTTACCAAGAGGAAAGTGGCCACTGAAGAATTACAGAGCAGTAGTTAATCCCTTGAGAGAAGAACTGTTTGGTAACCTCAGTGTTGTCAGGTGTATGAGGACACAGGAGAATGTGTAAAGAATAGGTCAGACTATTTGGTGTATGCGCTGGCAAAGGGAAAATGAACCGTAGCCAGAGAGAAGGATCCAATAATAATAATAATAATAATTATTATTATTATTATTATTATTATTATTATTAGCTAAGCTCATCCCTAATTGGTAAAGCAGAATGCTATAAGCCTAAATGCTCCAACAAGGGAAAATAGCACAGTGAGGTAAGGAAATAAATAAATAAATAAACCACATAAGAAGTAATGAACCATTGAAATAAAATATTTTAAGAACAGTAACAACATTTAAACAGATCTTTCATATATATACTACGAAAAGGGACTTTACGTCAGCTTGTTTACTTACCAAAAGCTGCTGTAAGTCCGAAATTTTGAAGTTCTACTGATTCAACTACTCTAAAGATTACTCCTCATCTTGGTCACAGCTGGAATGAAACTCCTAGAATACTGTATAAATTTACTATTGAACCTCATGATTGAGAAGGCACTTGTGCTAAAATTTTCTTCATTCCAACATGCGATAATTGCATAAATTGAATTTTCACTGATAGATAGAGCTCAACTTGAATTTCGAACGTTTTTCCATTGAAAAGTTTTCACATAAGAGAGAGAGAGAGAGAGAGAGAGAGAGAGAGAGAGAGAGAGAGAGAGAGAGAGAGAGAGAGAGAGAGAGATTCATAAACGATATGTACTCTCTCATAATAACCAAATGATTACGTATCGTTCATACTTTTGGGCCAAACAAATCCTATTTACGGAATGTCAATTCGAAGATTCTAGGTAACAATGTAACAGACAGAACGTTGACGCAACAGAGTGCAACTCGTTTCCACAAGTTGGCTAGTGGTGCAAGCAGTAGCTCTGGCGGCATTTGACGTCATACCAATACAGATTTGGGTATAAACGTTTAGGGAAAAACTTGTTAAGTTTTGTTTATTCTGAATTTTATGACAGAAATTAAATGTTGAATATCGTAGCCAATGTAATCATTGATAGAAAGAAATCCAAGAATTTGAAACACTCAACCCCCTTGCTCTTACGTCTGGCTTGTTCTCCCAGATGCGGTTTTGTTTATTAACGTAACTTAATCACGTTGGTCATAATGGAGAATTATTCAATTGATAAAGAGCACAATGATATTGGTATAATATAATATGGAAAAATGCCGTAATATATTAAAAAAAAAACTGGTAACTCTAGTGACGTCTATAGACACTGTACGACAATGTGGGCAATGAACTGAGTTTGAGAAAAACGTTTGGTGAGATGCCACGTGACGCAATCGAGAGTATATAAACATATGTCCAGCTCTGAACGAACATTATAGTTGAACAGTTCAGTCTCGGAGTAAAACTTACTTTCGTCACTGATAACTTCAAGTACCACCTGTCTGGAGTTAACACATCTTCACAATGGCAGATTTCCCCCACGACGATTTCTTAGTTTCTTCTCGTTTCGACAGTCTCAAGAGCAGTACAGGAGAGAATTTCAGTATGGATCACAATTACGTCACTGAAGACGGTGTTTACACGGGTGGTATGGGTGTGAATCCAATGTACAACTTCTCTAGTGCGCCAGAAAACTCTGTTTTGAATCCACAAACGCCCTCCACACAGTTACCACAAGATTTGGTCGACATGGTGACCTCTCTGTTGCAGGACAGCGACGGATTCCCGCTCAGTGATAATCCACACCTCGAAAGTTCACAGTTTGACATCGACATTGCTGCCATAAATTTGGAGGACAATGTAAGTAACTCAACTACTTTTAATTGATTTTCTTTATAAATATTCAGTAATTTTATCCCCCCCCCCTCTCTCTCTCTCTCTCTCTCTCTCTCTCTCTCTCTCTCTCTCTCTCTCTGTTGCTATTTATTCAGTTAACTGTTAATTTTCATGGTTAGTGTTGATTAAGTGCTATCAATTATATGAGAATTATCAAGATATAAAGTCAATTCAAGTCTTACAGGTAACTGTGCTGAATAGAAAAAAAAATCTTAACAAAATGTGTGCAATGATTTTAAACGGGCACCTGAATATTAACAGCCTAATCTTGTTAAACATAGCAGAACATGCCCAATTACGTCATTCAAGGACTATCTAAAATATGTATGTTGTTACAGTGCAGTAATTCGAATAACTTTATATTTTAACTTTATAACAATGTAACGCAAATAAGTTTTATAATTAATTGCATTGACTCGTAAGGACAATCATGTTTCCATTTATTTACAGGATGGCCCTTTTGGTGATGACATCTTCGGTACCAGTGCAGGCTGTCCATTTATACCCAGCTATGAGACACTGACACCTGTCCCAGAACAGAGTTCCCTGAGTCTGGCTAGTAACTCAACAGGCTCAGCAAGGCCTCAGCGCAAATCGCAACGTAGGGTCAAGACTCCACAAGCAAGCAGTCACCTCCAGCTCGATGATGCATCCACATCTAGTTCTTACTCCCCGGGGTATGAACCTCAGTACCCCGACCTTTCTGAACTTGGTGTCCCAAGCCCTGCCATGTCCTCGTCCTCCGGTTACAGCGACAGTTGTGGCGAGGAGATGCAGAAAAAATGCCGCCAGAGACGTCCACGCGTCTCCTACAGTACACTGACAGAGGAGGAAAAGTATCAGAGAATTCGCGACTTGAATAACGAAGCATCGAGGCATTATCGCGAAAGGCAGAAGAACTTGTTAACAACTTGGGACCAACAGCTGCCAGGACTTATGAAGGAAAATGAGAAACTGAAAAAGAAAGCTGAATGTCTCAAATTATATAGGGACAAGTTGGAGCATTTTACCCACCAGGTGCTTCGAGAATATATGCATAATAATGTCAGCCAGGACATTTGACAGTAATGTCTAGCTGCCTATCGCTACTCTAGTATTATTCAATGTGTCTTATATCTATGCCATGTCACCGTCTTCCATAAACATTCATGTCGAATCCAATGACTGCTGATGTGAAAAACTTTCCTTATTTATCTTTAAGTTTTATGTACAATGTATATATTTTTCCAAAGATTTTTTAACAAAATAAATAAAGACTGCTTATCATAGGTTTGTTAATGCTACCCAATGTACCTTGTGTCTTTTATTAAATTGCATTTAATATTCTAGTTCTGTTTTAAACCTTATTTTCTGTTATATAGTAATGCTAGTATACTGGTAAGGAATATATCAAACATTAACATGTGAGGGAGAAAAATTATGATTTATAGCATATCGGCCACTTGCTTTCTTGAGAGATAACAGGTATCCTTATAGTATTTTAGAACTCGCCACCCCATAAGAAAAGGGAGAGGCCTAAGAATTTACCAATGATCATTGTATAGACTAAGAAATGGCCCCTTCAAAGACTTGTCACCTAAGAAAAAACAATGTCAAACGTTTAGAAAAAATTAACTTCGCATAGTGCAACATTATTCATGTTAGAATTTACCTATGAAAAGGAACTCTTACCGCAATAAAATAATGTCAGTCACACGACAAATGCAGCTGTCCGTATACAAATGTAGAAATTGACTGATCTGTCTTCACAAGAGAGGAGGTTTCAGACCACCACGGTACTCCAAAAACCATTGTACCTCTCGCAGAAGGTGGAAGTTTACGCATAGTCCTCAATAATGATGAATATCCCACAGGCAACCTGGTGATCTTCATTTTATACCCTACTTACTTTACACATTTTCATGCCATTTGCTTTCAGACAATCACAATTTTACCCCAATTATTATCTAACAATTAACCTCAATGTTAATTGCATGGGACAGAAACTGCATTTCGTGACAGTATTTTTCATATTTATTAAGCTGCTTATTGCAGACAGTTCACCTTGATGCCCCAGTGCTTAGCTTAAGGCCTAAATTTTATATTCATTCAATTCAATCTGATGAACTTGGCTTGTTACACGCTCCAGCCTTTTAAACGTAGCGACTTTTGCGTTACAAATGTAAATTTTTATTCTTCTTGTAAATTTGAGCATCATGGTACATTACCACGGTCAATGCATGGATTTCACCAAATTTATATATCCAGAACGAAAGGAGGATATTAAACCTCTGGGTATATTCCAGCAATTTACTCTTGTCTTATTTATTATAAATCTGCATACCTTGATCAATCTGTAGTGTAGCATTTTATGTTTTTCCAAGTACAGGATTTAGTTATATTGAGCCAAATTAGCATAGGTATCAGAAATATATCTTATTCCCCATGATCTATCAATCATTTCCCATCAACATGAAGCACCGTTACCCTTCTGGCCACTCTGCTCTTTCTTTTACGCAGTCTCTTAGTAATACCTTATAATTTGTATTTCTTAATCATAATGGCATAATTAAGGCAACGATACTCAGTGAAACAAGCCATTCAGCAGGCTCAAAATTTATGCAAAACCTAACACCAGAACGCTCGTTGAATCACTTCAACCAGCAAAATAAGACAGAATTGGTAAAGTGATAATGAATTAAAAACCACCAAATTTCACTACTAAATTTTCCTATCAGTGTCATTCTACAATTCTCTCCAACAATAGTACTCCCATTTATATTGTCTTCTGCTACACCCTTTCATGTTTTGGTATCAGACCTCTTCTTCAGGTCAATGGTCTTTCGTACACACACTTTCTTTGTCATATTCTTTTTGCCCAAAATTTAGCTTTTCATGCAATTCCATTTACTCCTCCATTTTAAGTTTGACTTCACATTCATCCGACTCTCTCTCTCTCTCTCTCTCTCTCTCTCTCATCCCTTCACCTATTCCAAATCCACTGATTAACTTAGTCCCTCACCTATGTCTTCCAGCCTTTCTTGCATTGCTCTAAACACCATTTCCATTTACTCCTGGCATTCCTTTTCCTGTATGACCCATTCTCCTACACACACTTACTAAATGATCTGCCATTCCGCAGTTTGTACATTCACTTCTTGGTGTCTTGCACTTTCTATCACAGTGGTCCTACTAATCAAAGTTACTGCATACTCTCCAATTACTCCCTGAAATCCACACTCTTACACTATATGACGTTGCATAAGTAATTAAACTTATAACATTTAATCTAGATGGCTTTTGTTCCTTCATTCACACGATACCCTTTCTCTCCACAAACAAAACTGACTACTACTGACCACTACATGTTTTTTTTCCTTTTTATGAACTATTTTATTTAATGTGACCAGAGTACCACTTTTTCAACGTCTGTCTCGTTTTTTTTAAAGTAAACAGAATGTCCTGCTTTTTATTTAACTTTAGTGAGTTACGTACCGTTGTGTTCATGTTTGTCCCACTTTTTTGTTCTACTAAAACAAAACTGTCCCCATTTTTATGGAATATTACAGATATTATGTTTAATTTTACCCTTTTACTAACTGGTAACTTCTATCGTCTTTGTGACTGCCACGATACCCAATGAAGTGAATTAAATGAATACTATAGACTGTGAAATGTATAAAGTGCAGCCCTTTGCAACTGCTGATGTTGACAGAATAAAGGACAGAGCAAGTCACCGAAGATATGACGGTATTATGTGGGCGTGTGTGTGTGTGTGTATATATATATATATATATATATATATATATATATATATGTGTGTGTGTGTGTGTGTGTTCTTACGAAGCTGGTCTAGTATAGAGCAAATATCGTAGCTTATTAATTATTTTATTTATATTTTATTTGTGCATTGAAGAGAGGTTAGCCAGCTCTTAAGGTGAGTTCTCCTCGTATAGATTTAAGTATATTATGTAAATTACATAAGACCTTCGTCATTAATTTCATTGAATTGTTTATTCAAGTCAGTGTATGTAAATTTACATTATTTTTAAGAATTAACTTTATTTTATTTCACATAATATTGTTACAAAATCTTATGTAAGCTATTTGAGAGTGTTATGTGATCATTCACGACAGGAACAAAGGCTTATGTAATGTTCATTTATATTTCATGAGGTATTGCGTCATGTTTGTGAGAGAATACGCAGTGTACCATGTGCTTTGGAAAATTCTGTACCATGTGCATTACAAATTTTGCGAAGGACCTAGTGATAGGATGTTATCTATTTTTTATTTCGGAGATAAAGGGTGGGCTGAGGTAGCTGGCAGCGAGTTCCCTCGCTGTATGTGATAGTTGCCCATGAAACCCAGGTTTCGTCTCCCTGTTGCGTGAGAAAGTGTTCAAGAGAGCAATACTTGGTAACTCTGACGCCTTTTGCCCTGGCTCCTCACGCTTCCCAGTTCATTGAGAAATTTATGGAAGCAGCTAGGTTTTATATATAAAGGTAACACCAGGGTTAGAGACAGATAGAGAATTGCAGCCTTAAGATAGCCAACTTCCCCTCTACCTCTCTCACACGCAGGTGAGAGTATTGTTTTAAAAGTGTTCAGTACCTATAGTGTGTCCTCACCTAAGTGACTCTGTGCCCCAAAGCAAATTGTGTGTTGAAAAGATACGTGAGACGAAAGGGTGATTTTGAATTCATTGTATTAGGGTGAGTGTTGGCATTGTGTAAAGTTTTTGCAACTGGCCCTGTAGGAAGGTTAGGTATTTGTATTGTGATCTGGTTCTCTTTTTCTCATTAAGTGTCAAACTTATTATTGTATTCAGATTTAATTTCAAGTGAAACAAGTGATTGTATAATTTTCTTAAGTCTTATTTCTTTTCTTAGTCCAAGGTTTATTCAGATTTATCATTTAAAGTCAAGTAATTATGTAATTTTCAGATCGTAATATTTTTGTCTTAATCTAAGTTTTGTTCAGACTTAATATTTCTAGTAATTTAGTTGATTTATGTAAATTCTTTTCAAAGTGTTGCAATTTATATAGAATATATTTGTTTTTATAAATAGTGTATTATTCCAATCACCATTGTTTAGAATAGAATCCACTTGTACCCTGTTAAAGAGCTGTAGTAAGTTGTGAATAATTCTTAAGAGTAATAACCCAGTTTAGCTTTGATTGTACTTAAGAGACCTTTGGATATTCAGCATTTTATATATTGCTGTCTGGGAGTTATTTAGGTGTCTCAGAATTCGTGTAATAATATTTTAAAGTGTAACAGTTTTAATGTAAAAGCAAACATGTGAGTTTGGAATTCGCGAGGTTGATTAACTTGCCAGTCATAATACATATAATATTATATGTTTGGTTTCCAGTCACAAGCCACAGTATAATATATTTTGGTTCCCAGATCCAGGATCCATAATCATATGATATAATTTTGGTGCCCAGACCTAGGATCCATAATTGTATAATATATTTTTAGTGTCCAGACGTGGGAGCCATAATCGTATAATATATCCCTCCTAATGAGAGAATGCCTTGATGAAGTCATTGAGCTTCAGCACAGCATTTCATTCCCGTGCTGAAACTTGGTGACGGGCAAGAGGGCTCTCGAACTTGGGGAAAGTGCTCCCCCAGTTCGAATCTAAATTTCTCTTTTTCTCATCTTTTTCTTCCTTTTAATATTACTTCAACCTTTTCTTAATTTTATAAAGTTTCTTTCATGTTGCTGTCCCAACTCTATGAGTAAAATTTCCCATATGTATGTGTGTATATATTTACATATATATGTATGTCTTCTTTTTTTTAATAGCGTGGATGTTTTTACATCCGTTATTGTCACTGACGTGGATGTTTCTGCATCCATTATTGCTGTCTGCTGTGATGAATGGGAGGAGGTGTCATGGTTGGGAGGTATTTGTGGTCAAAGCTATATGTGAGAGTATTGGATGATCTCAGCCATCCCAAAGTTGGTTTGGACCTTTTTGGCGGAACTATTCTCAAGTATTGGGTCTATGGAATCCAGGGGGATCCAGTGCTTGGGGTAGGACTCTCGGTTTTTGGCCGGAAGCCCATCATTACAGATATGGGGAGGATGATTCCATAGTTTCTTGGTCTCAGTCCTAACAGGCGGGCTCAGCTTACACCTGTGCCTCTATATCTGTTTTGGTGCTATCCTTTGTGTAGGGTATGGAGTGGACCATCTGGGAAGGATACTCTCATTGTGCCAGTAGTGGAGAGTGCAAAATTTCTTTCCAACATGTGATGCCTTAATGTTCTCACGCAGGTGAATCAAACAATTTCAAATATCACATTTCTCTTTTCTTTTCTTCTCATGGATTCTTGTGACAACGACCCCCCCCCCCCCTCCCCTGGATATACTGACTCCCCCCCCCCAGCACTGTTGACGACCTCTGGCAATTCATTTAAAGAAAATTCCATTGACGACTTAGGAACTAAAAAGAACTAGTCTTTGAACATTCGAAAAAAGGGTAATTTGGGCAACGCAGGGAAATTGAAAATCCTGCATGTTACCCAAATCCCATTAGAAGCTAATTATGATGTGCTACATAATATATTTTAGTGCTACAGATTAATAAAAGAAATTAGAATGAATCTTCAAGGTGATAAATGGGATTCTTGGTAATCATTTAATTGTGATGAAGAAGCATTTAATGCAAGCCGTAACATTGTTAATATTAAAGTAGGTAATATGAGTATTAAGGGTGCTCTGAGTGATGGGGTATTTAAAGATCTGGATGTTTACAGACCAGCAGACTGGATTGATAAAGGCATAGAAATAGATATGCCATCCCAAAGAAAGCCAAAACCACCAATGTGGCTTGTTGCTCAATCTACAGGAGGTACAGAAAATTATTTTAAGATCTGAAAATTTCTTCAGAGGAAGGTAGGAACGATCGCACCTGGAGATATATCTTGATTCGGTAAGAAAAGTTACTTGATAAAGGCCAAGTCATACACACAGTTTGTTATCTTGTCAAATTTAAAGACAGTAAATGATATAGAATTGGACATCGAACCCCATCTAAATTTTAGCTATGGAAGGGGAGTGGTTTTCAATAGGGATCTATATGAATTTATGGAGGAGGAGATATTGGCTATGTGGAAAGTACATGAAGTACCTGGAACATTAATGATTGTCCTTACTTTCCAGGATGCTGATGTACCTTTCCACATACACGTAGAAAATGAAAGGATTAGAGTTCGACCTTTTAAGCAGAAACCACTGCAATGTTTTAATTGCTTTAAATTTGGGCATCCTTCCAAAGTTTGCATGAACAATAAAATTTGTAATACTTGCTCCAATCTTTACCATGAAGAATGTACACTTGAGGCAAGGTGCTTGAACTGCAACTCTAATCATAAATCTAATGATAGTAGCTGCCAGTTTTATAAGTTAGAAGAAGCTACCCTCAATAAAATCAATTATTGAACATGTAAGTGTGGGGCATGCCAAGAGATTATTAAATAAATTTACTACGAATGCAAAGACATTAAAAACAGGAGAAAAAGTTCCTCATAAATCATCTAACCTACCTACTAATGTAGGTAGTTCTCGAAAAAGAAATTCACTATCTACTGATAAAGTGCTGCATAATAAGACAAAAATATCTCCTCCTAAAGATTTACCGTTGAGTATCAAAAAAAGACATTGCCCACCACTATCCAATCTCTATTCCATATTACAAAGGATAGTACTAATATCTCCAAGGCCATGTCCTTGCCTGATTTAATGAAGATTCCACTTGAAACAAAGTTATCAGGTGCACCTGTAGTGGGGGAAGTACAAAAACCTGGTAGCTCGCAACCTATCAATCGGAAAAGAGAAAGACTTCCATCTCTCTCACCCCCTTCCATAGGAAACATTAGAGTTATGACATCAAATAAATATGATGTTTTGTCTGTTGATGTTTCTAATCATCCAGAAGACAATTTAAATAGATCAGAAATTCAAGTTGAGGTCCACCATCCCCCTCAACAATTAGATCAAAGGGACAAAAAGAAAATAAACAAAACCCAATTTATCAAGACCCTCTCTAAGAAAAACCACCGGGAAATAGTGTTAAATCAGAAATTGCTAATGGGAAGACTTCATCTAAAAGTTCTTCAAAAAAAATAAAGCCTAGTTTTTTCCTCCATTTTGCATGGAATTGGCAGGGTTTAAGGGCCAAATATGGAGAACTTAAGCTCTTAATTCATGAGCATTCCCCAATAATTATATGTCTACAAGAGAGCAAGCTTAATGCTAATACCCTTCGTCCTTGCGAATATATAAGCTATAGAACACCGTATGATCACCGAGTAGGGAGCCATGGCAGAAGTCTCATATACGTTCGTTGAGATGTTCCCCAAATACCCTTATCTAGTCACAAACCTCTGCAGGCAGTGGTTGTACAGATTGATATAGGGAGAAAATATACAATTTGTTCTCTGTACATGCCTCCAAATGATAACATATATGATAACTTAGTAGAGGTGATTCAACAGCTCTCTCAACCTTTTCTTTTATTTGGAGATTTGAATGGTAGACATCCTTTGTGGGGTGAGGTTTTAGCAAACTCGAGGGGAATATCATATCATCAATTGTGGGAAATGAAGATGTGGGACTCCTTAATACAGGAGAACCCACACACTTTCATGTCCAGATAGGTACCTTGTCATGTATTGACCTATCAATAGTAAGCTCTAATTGCCTTCTCGATTCCGATTGGAGGACATTAGATGATTGGTATACTAGTGATCATGCACCAATTATTATAAACACCAACAATGGTCCACCTTTAGAGAGATTATCACGATGGAATCTTGACAGGGCGGACTGGGATAAATTTTGTGAGGCAAGCGAAATTGCTGGGGATGCAGAACAGGTTAAAAATATTGATGATGCCATAGACTTACTGAGTGGAACTCTCCACACAGCAGGAGTCAATTCAATTCCAAAAACAACAGGGTTATTCAAACGATGACCCTGGTGGTCTTCAGAACTGACTACCCTGCACAAATCCACAAGAAGATCTCTAACATGATTGCGTAGATGCCGAACTGATGAGAATTTAATTATATACAAGAAATGTAGAGCACAGTTCCGTCGTGCCATGAAAGAAGCTAGGTGCCAGTCATGGATGTCTTTTGTTTCCTCCATTAACAGTAGAACACCACTATCTTCTGTGTGGAGGAAAGTAAATAAGATCGCTGGCAAATTCACCCCAAACCCACCACCAGTGAATGGTCAGTATGGAACTGAAGCAAATGATGTTAGCAATGCCCTGGCTGATTATTTTTCAAATGTATCTAGCAAGTGTGAAGGAGCTCCTGGTCACCAGTATAGGAGCATTGAATAAAAAAAATTTTAAAGTTTGCAACAGGAAGGGAAGAGTCGTATAATTTTCCTTTTACTGAAAGAGAATTTGATTCCGCACTTGCTCATTGCAACGATACAGCCCCTGGACCTGATGGAATTCCATATGCAATGATTGAACATGTACATTTTAATACAAAGTTAGTTGTGTGTTTTTTTATATTAGAAAAGATAAGTTCTAAGCTTTTTATTATTCATCTATTTATTATCAAACTTATTTGGCTGTCATTATAGACGCTAGTTTACAAGTAATGTCCATTTACATTGAAAAGAAAAAAATCACACTACCTTAGTATTTATTGAAATCTAAATGAAAGATATAATAAACACTTCCTTCAGTACTTAGTCTTTGTTTAGTGATCTTTTAAAACCATTTCATGAAGAATGCAGTGAAATTTCTAACCAAAAAGTTTATAATTCTGCAATTCTTCGTCGTTTCTCTTCCTAACTTGGCTTTTATATTCTCTTAATTTGTCCCTTCACTGAAATTTTATTACAGAAAATGAACATTGCCCAACGTGAAACACTCAGGGAGAAGTCCAAAAAGTAAAAGTAATTACGTTCATTGCTCCTCTTGCAATTCTGAAAGGTTATTTAAAGAAGAAAAAGCTTGTATAATTTATTAAAGTAAAAAAAGACTTACACACATCTCAACCTAACAATACGTTTTTCCATTAATTTGAAATAATAACAGTATTCTTAACTGAGTTTAACTAATTAAAAAAAAAATAATTTTAAGCACAAATATATTCCTGACTATAAGACTTTCGTTTAACGTCTGCGAAATGTCTCAAACCACAACAAACGTTATTATGATTTTGTACTTCATCACTAATAATACATTTTTAAAATTTAGTACATAGTGCATACCAAATATTTGAGATTACTACTAATTGCATATGCAAATTCCTTATAGACATCATAAACATTGACAATAAACTAATAAAGCAAATATTAACAATGACATGATGAGTCTAATCTTATTTTATTTGGTCATATTAAAATTTTGGCACAGTGTCTCATCTACCATTCATAGCCCCATCAGTAAGTTTACTGTTTACTGACAACGCTTTAACAACAATATTTGTGATTATATGTGTTATTTATGCAATGCTGTAAACGTTAGCCTAGTGCAGGCTGAAGGGGTGGAAAAGGGGGCGGAAGCCACAGCTTAGAGACATCACTTACACATGTCTTGGAATGGGAACATATTTCGCAACGGCACTGGCAATGTCACACAAGCACCTCATACTTTGTTGAGAGAAACATGTGTACCTGACCTTACATCTTCAGCGGTTTGACCCAAAGGCTGCAATGTGGGTCATGCTCTACGGATAAGTATACCCATTACCAAAGGAATGAGTGAGGAAGAGAGAATTGAAAGAAGAAAGGAAAGATTTGGAAGCCTTGTCACAGGAAAGGGCATAGAGTCGGCTGGTGTCATGCAGACAAGGGAATTTCTGATCCTATGTAAACAGGACACCAAATGTTTTTAGCTCGGGTTTTGATTGGTTCCACCTCTTCCACATACATCGTGGGTGTGAACAGGAGCCAATTTGTACAGATTTGGACCTTTATGAATGTAATCAGACCGCTATGCAGTGAGTACGATGTTGACGCGATAAGATACAATGATGATGAGCTTCCCTGCCCTTATCTTTTAGATTACATTACAGCGGATCAGATGGATGGAAGTAGTGAGGGGGGATGTGGTGGGTGGGACTGGGGGGGGGGGAATATGCTAGGAATAGAAATACATGAGAAGTTGACATGCCCGCCTGACCTTGATATACAGTGGGACTTATAAGGTCGAAAGAAGATACTCATTATGATTGATGATAATAAACA
>NC_090727.1:118053406-118063406 GCF_036898095.1 Palaemon carinicauda | reverse complement strand
TGATAGTACTTACAGCTAACGAGAAAAGTAACTAAGGAGAGAGAGAGAGAGAGAGAGAGAGAGAGAGAGAGAGAGAGAGAGAGAGAGAGAGAGAGAGAGAGAGAGAGATTACGGAACATTTATATGGCCAATTAAAAGTAGTTAAGTTACTTACATTGTCCTCCAGATTTATGGCAGCAATGTCGATGTCAAACTGTGAAATTTCGAAGTGTGGATTATCACTGAGCGGGAATCCGTCGCTGTCCTGCAACAGAGAGGTCACCATAGCCTCTAAATATTGTGGTAACTGTGTGGAGGGCGTTTGTGGATTCGAAACAGAGTTTTCTGGCGCACTGACGTAGTTGTACATTGGATTCACACCAATACCACTCGTGTAAACACCGTCTTCAGTGACGTAATTGTGGTCCATAATGTAATTCTCTCCTGTACTGCTCTTGAGACTGTCTATCTGAGAAGAACATAAGAAACTGTCTAAGAGGAAATCTGCCATTGTAACAACGTATTAATTCAAGTCAAGACAGACGGTTCTCCAAGTGATCAGTGGAAAGCAAACTGACGCTTATCCCAAAAGTTACTTTGAGCACGTTTCAGTCGATTCTGAGTCTGGCAGGCGAACACAAGGTATATAAAGGCTCTCGATTGCGTCACGTGAACTTCACACCACACCAAACGTTTCGTTTCTCCCTCCAAGCACAAACTTTCCAGATTGTTGTTCAGTGTTATTATTATATTATTTGTTTTGTAGAAATTTTATTGACATTATGGAGAAAGATTAGGTCAAAATCACGTATTCCTTATTTCTGAACCAGTTACCAATTATTCAGAATATATTTTCCATTAATTTTGTTAAATGGCCGCGCCAGACGTATGAGTACAGTTTAGGAGAGCGAAAGTTACCAACGCTTGAATTAATTATCTTCCATAAACATGTTTGCTTCGATGATTAGATTTCGTCATAGGTTTCATAGCCAAATAATAATGCATCCATTTTTATTTAGACCTTATAATACTGTCAACTTATTAGGTTTTACAGTATTTGTCAATGAGACATATGACGTCATATTGGCGTCATCCCCCTCTGCTTCTACCACAGCGCCAACCAACTTGTCGAAACGGGTTGGAGTTTGTTCTCAACGTTGTTCCTTATACTGTTCACTATAATGTTGTAGGGCCGCTCCACTAAATGGAGGCATTAATAAGAAAGTCAATGATATTTCATTGATTGATTATTATAAGAGAGATCGATATGAAACGTTTATGGTTCTCTCTCTCTCTCTCTCTCTCTCTCTCTCTCTCTCTCTCTCTCTCTCTAAACTTAACAGCTAAACTAAATTGATATATATATATATATATATATATATATATATATATATATATATATATATATATATATATATATGCGTAAAAATCACAGGAAAACGTGATGCTCAGATGCAGAAGAACCACAGGGAAAATGAAAATACGAAATATACACTTAAGTCCTGACTAGTTTCGTGATACTTCCTCAGGACTTAAGTGTATATTTCTTATTTTCATTTTCCCTGTGGTTCTTCTGTAATATATATATATATATATATATATATATATATATATATATATATATATATATATCGAATATTCTTTTCCTATATTTAATATTTAATGCGTGTAATCTTAGACTGAAAACTATATATATATATATATATATATATATATATATATATATATATATATATATATATATATATATATATATATATATATATATATATACTGTATATATATGTGTGTGTGTGTGGGTGTGTATTTATATATATATATATATATATATATATATATATATATATATATATATATATATATATATTTATATATATATATAATATTTTCAGTCTAAGATTAGACTCTGTGTGTGTGTGTGTGTGTATGGTAAACAAAATGAGAATATGAATATTGAATACCGCTTTCTCTTAAAAGAAAAGTATTTTATCTGGTGGTCCTACCAGTATCAACTTATGCATAAATAATTTGGAGCCTTACTAAAGAATAGATTACATAAGCTAGTTATAACATAAAATGCTGTGGAAAGACTAATGATGGGAATAACACTGAGACAGAAAAAGAGCAAACTAAAGTAGAGGATATTCTAACAACGTTTAAGAAAAAGAAATGGACATGGGCAGGACATATGAGAATAGCAAATAACAGATGGTCATTAAGAATAATATAATGGGACTCGAGAGATTGCAAAAGAAGCAGGGGTAGTTAGAGAAGACAATGGATTGACGAGCTAGGAACATTTGCGGGTATAGATTGGCATGTAAGGACCATAAGAAGGTGGGAGTGGAAGGACATGTCCGATGTCTTTGTCCTGAAGTGGATTATTTATTGCTAGTGATATATATATATATATATATATATATATATATATATATATGTATGTATGTATGTATGTATATATGCATATATATAGGCTACAGTAGCCTATAATGTATGTATATATGCATAAATATAGGCTACAGTAGTCTATATATATATATATATATATATATATATATATATATATATATATATATGTATATATATATATGTGTGTATATATATATACAGTATATATATATATATATATATATATATATATATATATATATGTGTGTTTTTTCAAAAAGGCCCATAAAAGAAACACAGGAAATATGAATAAATCACACTATATTTCGGTCAATAAACATCGACCCTCTTTTACTTCACATCCTGAAGAGGGTCGATGTTTATTGACCGAAATATAGTGTGGTTTATTCATATTTCCTGTGTTTCTTTTATGGGCCTTTTTGAAAAAACATGTTAAACTGTTCGATTACAGTTATAAATAAGACATATATATATATATATATATATATATATATATATATATATATATAGTATACATATATATATATATATATATATATATATATATATATATATATATATATATATATATATATATATATATATATAAGCTACAGCCTAGTTGGAAAAGCGAGATGCTAGAAGCCCAAGGGCTTCAATAGAGAAAATAGCCCAGTGAGGAAAGGAAATAATGAAGTAAATAAATGATATGAGAAAGATTTAACAATAAAATGTTTTAAAAACAGTATCGTCAAATCAGATATGCCATATAAACTATAAAAAGACTTTTGTCAGCCTTTTCAAAAAAGAAAAAAAAAACATTTATTGCAACTTTGAACTATTGAAGTTTCACCGATCAAGTACCCGATTAGAAACATCATATTTAAAAAAAAAAAATTCAACTTTAATTGATATGTCATAAGGAATAAGCAATTTTGTGGTAGACGCAAGTCTGTGGACTGTGTCATGCCATAACTCAAAGCAACTTAGACCGAAAATTTGTATTTCATTGATTACAAAGAAAATTAAATATAAGAAAACGGAAGTTATTCAAAATATTTACATAAGGTATTTACAAAATAATAAAGTTCTAATAACAAACAATATAGTGTAATCATATTTTTCCATCAAAATTTGTCTTTTTGGAGATCTTTTGTAAAAATAAAGTACTAAATGAATGAATTAATATATATATATATTTTTTTTATGAACTGTAATGACAAAATAGTATCTTGTTTTTATATAGTGATTTTAAATATGATTACTAAGGTAAAAATAAATAATTGTTGATTATGAATATAATGTTTGTAACGATAATCCAATATTGGATTTCTTAGTTTCGTCTTTTATCAGGATTACGTTAAACTCTCTCTCTCTCTCTCTCTCTCTCTCTCTCTCTCTCTCTCTCTCTCTCTCTCTCTCTCTCTCTCTCTATATATATATATATATATATATATATATATATATATATATATATATATATATATATATATATATATATATATATATATATATATATATATATAGCCGTGTGTGTAAGTGCGCGCACTCGTACCTTGCATACTAAAAAAACGTATGTGGGAACGTACTTCTGTACGATATCAGTAGTGCAGTACAATTTGAGGAGCGAGTTTTCCTTCCCCAGTCGGCGGGTGCCTGAGTCATCTGCCCTGCCATTGATGACGTTAATCAGGTCCACAGTTGAGTCGTACATATCCGCTGTTTAGGATTCCTTTCCTTTTCAAAATTGGCGAGTATTTTCTTTTCCTTTTTTTTATATATTAGCGATTGGTCTTATTTTTAACAGAATGTTATCCATATGTTATTTTTTTATATTTTATTTGAAAAAAAAAACCTTATTGTAGGTAGTAAGTTACCAGCCACCCGTTGAGATACTACCGCTAGAGAGTTTTTGGGTCCTTTGGTTAAACAGAGCTACATTGGATCCCTTTCTCTAGTTATTGTTCATTTTTTCCAAGACTGCTTTATTCTTTCTATATTCTCCTCTGTCCTCATACACCTGACATCACTAAGGTTACCTAACAATTCTTCTTGGCTAAAGGGGTTGCCTACTGCACTGGTAGTTGTTCAGCACATACTTTCCTCTTGGTATTGGTAGAAGAGACTTCAGCTGTGGCAAGGAGCGCTTCTAGGAGAAAGACACTCCAAAATTAAACATTGTTCTCTAGTCACATACAGTATATAACACATGCATATTGCGTATTGCCATAGCATCTGTACCATGGGCTCCCACTGTTTTGTGGTAAAGTTTTTTTTTTTTCGCTTGAGGGTAAACTCAACCACATTTGAAATAGTTTATTCATCTCTCTCTGGTTTTGTGAAGTTTTTATAATTTATATATATGAAAGATTTATTCTAATGTTGTGGCTGTTCTTTAAACATTCTATTTCGATTTTTCATTACTTCTCTTGTACTTATTTATTTCCTTATTTCCTTTCCTCACTGAGCTATTTTTCCTTGGAGCCCTTGGGCATATACCAGTCTGCTTTTCCAATTGGAGTTGTAGCTTGGCCAATAATAATAATAATAGATATATTTGCATCGCAGCAAGAGCCAACATATACAATGACTATAAATGATCAGGCGAACAACTAGAAAGAGAGAGAAAAAAAAATATAATCAGATGAATAAAGTGATTTGATACAATCATTTAACTCGAATTTTATGCTCTATGATTTTTTGTGTGAATAATTTGATAGAATATTTTCATATATAATTTTTAACACCTACCTGTAATAGCAAAATTTACTTTTAATATGTAATAATTTATTTTTTTCAATACCTTATTATTTTTTACTAATCCTAGGCATTTTGCAAAAAAAAAACTTGCAAACTGACATGCATTTTGAAGTACTGTACTTCGTTTCTGTATTTCATTGCTGGCGAGAAGGGAATGTTGGACTTCTAACTCCAAAACACGTTGCTCCCAAAAACATTTGAAATCATTTCGTTGTTGGTATTGTACCGAGTAATGATATCAATCGAGGGCCACTGTTGGTCCTGGAGGAGCATCGAACCGAGGCCGTCGGCCTGAAAAAGAGAGAACTTCCTTCAACGGTTAATCTTGACCGCGAAATCAACTCTGAATGCAACGTTATGCAGATCTTTGCGTCACTAAAGATATCAGAGATAAAATTCTGTAAGGATATTTTTGGTTATCTTTCCTTTTTCAAACGAAAGATAATGTACTTATATGAAGTGTTTTCTCATTGCTATCTGAAACAAAAGCTCGTGACTTCTTCTTTGACGTCACGGATATAACACGAGGTCAAGATCGCGTGAAGACGTCAGTAAACAGACGACTTGTGTCTTATGCTCTTGACTGTTTGTCTTGACCTACCTGCGCTGAGCGATGTGTCACCTGTCCAGGAAACCGGTGCAATTGAAATATGTTGAATATAATAGATAATGAATGGAGAAGTCAACCTTCTGCACTCGTACGGGGATGCTTCAGGGATCTATTCAGAAGCAATGTGATTGAATTCAAGGTAGTAGCTTGGCCAGGGCACCAGCTATCCGTTGAGATACTACTGATAGAGAGTTATGGGGTCCTTTCACTGGCCAGATAGTACTACATTGGATCCTTCTCTCTGATTACGGTTCATTTTCCCTTTGCCTACACACACATCGAATAGTCTGGCATATTCTTACATAGTCTCCTCTGTCCTCATACACCTGACAACACTGAGATTACCAAACAATTCTTCTTCACCCAAGGGATTATTGCACTGTAATTGTTCAGTGGCCACTTTCCTCTTAGTAAGGGTAGAGGAGACTCTTCAGCTATGGAAAGGAGTTCTTCTAGAAGTGCCATAGCCTCTGTACCATGGTCTTCCTCTGTCATGGGTTAGAGTTCTCTTGCTTGAGGGTACACTTGGGCACGCTATTCTATCTTGTTTTTCTTCCTCTTGTTCTGTTCAAGTTTTCATAGTTTATATAGAAGATATTTATTTTAATACTACTGTTCTTAAAATATTTTACTTTTCCTTGTTTTCCTCATTTCTAGACCTTGCTGACTTTATTAGCCCTTACTCTTGTTCTTAGACTTTGCTATTGTTTCTAGTCCTTACTATTTTCATCGACCTTGTTATCATTCCTAGACCTTGCTGTTGTTCATAGTCCTTACTATTGTTCTGAGACCTTGCTAGCATTCTTAGACCTTGTTGACATTCTTGGTCCTTACTCTTGTTCTTAGACCTTGGTATTGTTACTAGACTTTGCTATCATTCGTAGTCATTACTAATGTTTTTAGACCTTGCTATCATCCGTAGACCTTGCTGACATTCCTAGTCCTTGTTCTTGTTCTTAGACCTTGCTGTTGTTCCTAGACTTTGCTCTCGTTCTTAGTCCTTACTATTGTTCTTAAACCTTGCTATCATTCCTAGACCTTGCTGACGTTCCTAGTACTTGCTCTTGTTTTTAGGCCTTACTATTATTCCAAGGCTTTGCTATCGTTCCTAGTCCTTACTTTTGTTCTCAGACCTTGATATCATTCTTAGACCTTGCTGACGTTCCTAGTTCTTACTCTTGTTCTTAGACCTTGCTATTGTTCCTAGACTTTGCTATTGTTCCTAGCCCTTACCATTGTTCTTGGACCTTGCTGCCGTTCCTAGTCCTTTCTATTGTTCTTAGACCTTGCTATCATTCGTAGACCTTGCTGTCATTCCTTGCCCTTACTATTTTTCTTAGACCTTGCTATTACTCCTATACTTTGCTTTTGTTCCTACTCCTTACTATCGTTCTTAGACCTTGCTATCATTCCTAGACCTTGTTGTCATTCCTAGTCTTTACTATTGTTCTTAGACCTCCCTTATTGATCGTATAGTCCACGGTAGAATCACACACACACACACACACACACACACACACACATATATATATATATATATATATATATATATATATATATATATATATATATATCTATATATATATATATATATTAAACACCATGGGCTACAGTCTTGTGATCTCAGCAAACATATACAGATGAAATTACAAGCTTCATGTTCCTCTTGCCCTTTAGAGATACTGTTACAATTTCAATTTACCTTGAGCAATCGATGTACTCAGCGACGTTAGCCCAAAGTTGCACCAGTGAGTCACGGCACCCACTCACTAATGGCTGATTGCGTTAGGTGTATGAATAGAAGAAATGATAACAGATTTGATAATGGTGAAGCTGAAGATGTTTTCTGAGCGCGAGCGGACCTTAGTTCTGACATAACTTTGATACATATATATATATATATATATATATATATATATATATATATATATATATATATATATATATATATATATATATATATGAGAGAGAGAGAGAGAGAGAGAGAGAGAGAGAGAGAGAGAGAGAGAGAGAGAGAGAGAGAGAGAGAGAGATTTTTTGTGTTTATGCCCGTATATATTGTAGTACTATGAGCTACTGTATGTCGATTTCGTAGAAATGAGTCATTTTGTTGGATAGCGATACCTTCCATATTTTCAATCTTGAATGCGGCCTCAGCGACTAACAGGAGGTTGCGTAACAGGATAAGGTTCGACGTAGAGTTTGCGATTTCATTGACGAAAGTTGTGTCATTGCTAAGGGAATCTTCGACATTAAATTTAACAACAAGACATTTCTTGTAGATACAGCACCCAGGGAGTTACTTGGCCAGAGGCGTGCTATGCAATTTATGCAGTAACACTGTTGAAGAAAGATTAAGAATTACAAATCCAAAATGAACAACCTATAACCTTATATAGTTGCACTGTTCAATTTGATAGCATTGGGGATCTGGATGTCCGACTTCTTGAAGAGGTTAAAAAAAAAAAAAAAAAAAAAAAAAAACTTTTGAACGATGTTTGAGATTGCCTACAGACAACTCAAATTTCGTTTTGATCGCAGGAAATAGTAGATAAAAGAAAACAAATATCACAAGTTACTTTCAAAAATAAGTAAATATGTTGTTTACATATGAATTTATCTTTAAAACTAGAGGGGTACTCAGTAGAGCGCAGACCTCCCCCGCAGCAGCTTATTTCTTGACCTTTTGCTCGACCTTGACCTTTCACCTTAACATGTATTAATTGGCGTGGATTTTTATACACTTAAATATGAACCAAGTTTGAGGTCTTTGTGACAAGGATGTCCAAACTTATGGCTGATTACGTGAATTGAACATTTTTCTTGACCATGACCTTGACCTTCCAAAATTTAATCATTTCTAGCTGTTTACATAATAGTTAATCCCTGCAAGTTTCATTTCTCTAGGAATAAAACTGGGGCCAGTAAGCTGTTCACAAACAAACACACATAGCCTACAAACAAACACAAACAAGGGTGGAAACATAATCTCCTTACAACTTCGTTGGCGGAGGTAATAAGGTAAATATGTTATGATAAAAATTCGTTGAGACGCGAATGCTATTTTTCAATGTGTATCATATATATATATATATATATATATATATATATATATATATATATATATATATATATATATATATATATATATATATGTGTGTGTGTTAGTGATGAATTTATTTTGGATTAGTATGATATTTGTAAAATTAAGTTATTTTCTACCGAAAATATTAATAGAATCAAGTTGATATGCAAAGGCATTTTTCTCTTAACTCGAATATGTTTTGTATCAAGACATATGCAGTTGGGATTCGTTAATCTTATTTACGATATAACGATTTAAATTTGTATTTTAGGATAATATAGTTTGGTGCGGTTTATTATAAGGTGGTCTTGTGTTAGCACATTCTCTAAAAATTCTTGGAGTTGGATGGGCCAAAAATCTGTATTTGCTTTTCTAAATACACTCATAACAACTTTGTAATTTATAAAGGGGAAAGAATCTCGAAGAGCAACTGTTTAAAACGTGATTCTGTACCGTGGTCTTCCACTGTCTGGGGTTAGGGTTCTCTTGCCTGAGGGTACCACTCAGTCACACAATTCTGCCTTATTTCTCTTCTACTTGTTTTTTTTTTCTAAAGTTTTTATAGTTTTTATATTAAAGATTTATTATAATGTTGTTACTGTTCTTAAAATGTTTTATTTTAATTATTAATTACTTCTTTTGAAGTTTATTTATTTTCTTATTTCCATTCCTCACTGGGCTATTTTTCTAGTTAGAGCACTTGGGCTTATAGCATGCTGCTTTTCCAACTAGGGCTGTAGCTTAGCAAGTAATAATAATAATAATAATAATAATAATAATGGCGTTATACTTGTATGTTATTTCATTACGATACAAGAACACAAGGTCATGGCTAATCAGGGCAGATTCGATGAGGTATATTGTAGGTGGTAACAGTTATTTTAAATGTATTGAAATGGAATTTCCAATGCTTTTATCCTTTTGCTGGACGATTCGGCGAATTGTAAGATTAAACGCTTATACGTTGCTGTGCATAGACGTTCGGACACGTGTGTGGGCTCGGGGGAATGTGAGCAGTGAAACGATTTTGCCATCATCCCTCCCCCCCCTCACCCCTTATGTCGTTCGTAGCGGCCTGCGGGGAAGAGGCATCAGGCATTTCCTCTTTCACCCTTCCTGCGATGCTAACACTGGCTGAACGTATTTTCCCCACTCGGACGTACGGTATTTCGAGAGTC
>NC_090727.1:118023406-118045906 GCF_036898095.1 Palaemon carinicauda | reverse complement strand
TAATAACCACTACATTTTACAGAGAGAGGAATTATTATTATCATTATTATTATTATTATCACTAGATAAACTACAATTCTAGCTGGAAAAGCAAGATGCTATAAGCCCAAGGGCTCCAACAGGGAAAAAATAGCCCAGTGAGGAAAGGAAATAAGGAAATATATAAACGATATAACTAATGAACAATTAGAATAAAATATTTTAAAAACAATAACAACATTAAAACAGATATTTCATATATAAACTATAAAAACAAACTTATGTTAGCCTGGTCAACATAAAAACATTTGCTGCAACGTTGAACTTTTGAAGTTCTACTGATTCAACTACCCGATTAGGAAGATCATTCCACAACTTGTCACAGTTGGAATAAAAATTCTAGAATACTGTGTAGTATTGAGCCTCATGATGGAGAAGGCCTGACTATTAAAATTAACTGCCTGCCTAGTATTACGAACAGGATGGAAATGTCCGGGAAGATCTGAGTGTGCAGTATGGTCAGAATTATAAAAAATCTTATGCAACATGCATAATGAGGTAATTGAACGACGGTTTCAGAGATTAGCATTTAGATCAGGAATAAGAAATTTAATAGACCGTAAGTTCCTGTCCAACAAATTAAGATGAGAATCAGCAGCTGAAGACCAGACAGGAGAACAATACTCGAAACAAGGTAGAATGAAAGAATTAAAACACTTCTTCAGAATAGATTGATCACCGAAAATATTGAGACTTTCCTAATAAGCCATTTTTTTTTTTTGTGAAATTGAAGAAGACACAGACCTAATGTGTTTCTCAAAAGTAAATTTGCTTTCGAGAATAACACCTAAAATTTTTGGTCATACAGAGTTAAAGAAACATTATCAGTGCTGAGATCCGATGTTGAGGAGCCACTGTCCTTGACTTACTTACAATCATACTTTGAGTTTTGTTAGTTTTCAACTGTATACCCCATAATTTGCACCATGCACTAATTTAAAGGATTCAACAACCCCAGATCTACATTCAGGAGATGGAATTGATGCAAAGAGAGTAGCATCATCAGCATAGCGCAACAAGCTTGTTTTCTAGGCCAAACCACATATCATGTGTATATAGTATGAAAAGTAATGGGCCAAGAACACTACCCTAAGGAACACCAGATATCACATTCCTATACTCATTATGGTGCCTATCAACAACAACTCTTTGCGATCTATTGAAAAGTCAATAATGATACTAGGAAACGACCCACCCACTCCCAACTGTTTGAGTTTGAAAACAAGGCCCTCATGATTAATACGTCAAAGGCAGCAGTAAAATCAAGGCCTATCATACGAACTTCCTTACCACAGTCAAGGGATTTCTGCACAGCATTGGAGATTGTAAGAAGGGCATCACATGCTCCAAAGCCTTTACGAAAACCAAATTGCAAGCTAGGGAACATATGATTACGTTCAGCAAACCTGTTTGGCCGTTTTGCCAAAAGACGTTCAAAAACTGTGCTACCACAAACAAATGTAACATTTGGATAATGTTGATCTGTAAAATTACATAAAAGGTTTAAAGGCTGCTCATGAATGGCAGAGGTAAGGGGCAGTGACATTGCCCTATCAAGCAGAACTATGCCCTAGAGACTTACCATATATACATGTGATCAGCGCCCACGCCCCCCCCCCTCCCCACCCAAGCTAGGACCAAGGAGGGCCAGGCAATGGCTGCTGATGACTTGTTAGATAGACATATAGGCTCCCATATCCTTAGTTCAGAAGGATGGTCAAGTTGCAGTGACCAAAGAAACTAACGAGTTTGAGCTGGACTCGAACCCCAGTCTAGTGTTCACCAGTCAGGAACGTTACCACATCGGCCACCACATTGTATGACATCTTCTCCATGTAATTTATTATGTATGCCTATTGTTTGTTCCAAATTTTAGAGAAGGCCAGTTTAAAATTTAAAGGTCACCCATGAATGGCTGAAGCAAAGGGAAGGACAATGTCCTTGCTGACCATATACACATTTGATCAACGTCCAAGCCCCTCTCCTTCGAGCTAGGACCAGAAAGGGCCAGGTAATGGCTGCTGAGTCCTCAGGTAGGTTTGTTGACTCCCCAAACCCGCAATCCCTTGCTCACAAGGATAGTGAGGTTATAGACACTGGGTCTCGAATTCCTGCTCAACAGATTGCAAGGCAGGAAGGTTTCCAATGATCCACCTCAACCCCATTACATCCTGAGTTGCTTTTAGAGTTAATGCTTAGTCAAAAGCTCAGTAGTTTAGAGCGGTCAATGTGTATAAAGCTCTCTTGAAAATTAAAAACAAAATATTATCTCTGACGCCAAATTTATGCTTGTTTGTGCTGTCATAGTGCAAGCCTCGATATCATGGTATTAAGAATTACAAGGTGAAATAGACTGTTTAATTTAGGGGAGAGAGAGAGAGAGAGAGAGAGAGAGAGAGAGAGAGAGACGGGGGTCAAAACATGATAGTAACTTTTAACAGAAAGATATTGCTATTGACACTGAATAAAAAAAAATAACAATACTTTTTAGATGTACGAATACTGCTTTCATCAGTTTTTCAACCGTGTTGCGAACCATCGTAGTCGACTCATTCTCGGTACATATTTCAGTAGGATTCGATCTTGGACCCTTTGGCTTGGTAGGCGAAATGCTCCAGATCTCGCAATGAGATGCCTATCGTTATTAATCATTATCTTGGCCGTTCTCACAATCGCACAGAAAAACTTGAGAGTGGGAGCTTATTGACATGATGTCATGTCATCTAAGGTAATGATATGCATAATGATGCTTTACGAAGTGTGTTCCACTCTCATCGAATATACAAAAGTTCTTTTTTTGATAATAGGTTACAACATGTGATCAACCAAGACATATCATGGTGGATGGCAAATCAGACCCGCTTGCGTTTAAAGGTTTAAAGACCACTCATAAATGGCAGAGGCAAGGGACAGTAACATTGCCATGTCAAGCAGGATAATGCCCTAGAGACTGACCATATATACATATGATCAGCGCCCAATCCCCCTCTCCACCCAAGCTAGGGCCAAGGAAGGCCAGGTATTGGCTGCTGTGACTCAGCAGATAGACCTACTGTATAGGGTCCCCAAACCCCCCATCCTTAGTTCAGAAGGATAATTAGGTTGCAGTGACCAAAGAAACTAACTAATTTGAGCGGGACTTGAACTCCAGTCTGATGTTCACCAGTCAGGGATGTTACTACATGTTCGGTGGAAAAACTCTTGTTTTAGCCAGTTTAGATCAGAATTTGTGACAGGGATTCAATATTCAAGTTACGTTACCGTAACTTCAAGGAAAGGGATCACTATAAATTAAATGACGGTTATATGTAGATAAAATTTAGGCCTATCTATCTTATGTTATAAGACCCGTGAGAGAGGTTTGATTTTACATGTTAAACGTTGATATTAAGATTAAAAAAAGTAGAGAACAAATGGTTTGATTTTGGAATGCCCCTCTCCTAGAAGAGCTGCTTACCATACCTAAAGAGTCTTCTACCCTTACCAAGAGGAAAGTGGCCATTGAAGAATTACAGTGCAGTAGTTAACCCATTGAGTGAAGAAGAATTGTTTGGTAATCTCAGTGTTATCAGGTGTATGAGGACAGAGGAAAATATGTAAAGAATAGGCCTGACTCTTCGGTGTGCGTGTAGGCAAAGGGAAAATGAACCGTAATCAGAGAGAAGGATCTAATGTATTACTGTCTGGCCAGTCAATGGGCCCCAGAACTCTCTAGCGGTAGGTAGTATCTCAATGTGTGGCTGGCGCTCAACCTACTACCTTTTCTTGTGAAACGTAGATAGATAATAACAAGGCTTTCACTCTTGGTTCAGTGGAATTTGATTCTAATTCAACAAGGATTGAGCTTATGGTTTAAATATCGAATAGAGAACATTTGAACACCGAAATTAATACAATTTCCTATTGCAATACAAAATAACTTCATGTATTCCAAATAACTTCAATATTCTGTAGCAGATAAGAATGAACACCAATTTATTATTTTACAAAATTTCAAGAGCACATTACATTTCCGAATTTTGAATTATAAAGCAAGTATGAATTTTATGTATGCTGTAAAGGTTTAAAGGTCAGAGACAAAAAAAAAAAAAATGATAGTGTAGTGCCCTTTCAGATCAATGCCGTATATACATATGATTAGCGCCCAAACCCCCTCTCCACCCAAGCTAGGACCAAGGAGGGCCAGGCAATTACTGCTAATGACACAGCAGGTAGACATATATTCCCAGATATTCCCAGACAATACCACCCTGTTCGCAATTCTAGGTATGCAGTTAATTCTAAGTCAGGCTTCCTCTATCACGAGGCTTAATACTGCACAGTATTCTAGAAGTTTTATTCTAGCTATGACCAAATTGTGGAATGATTTTCGTAATCTGTTAGTTGGATCGGTAGAACTTCAAAAGTTCAAACTTGCTGCAAATGTTCTTATGTTGAACAGGCAGACATGGGTCTCTTTTTATAGTTTAAACATGAAAGCTCTGTTTTAATGTTTCAACTGTTCTTAAAAGATTTATTTCAATTGTTTATTAATTTTCATATAGTTTATTTATTTCCTTATTTCCTTTCCTCGCTTGGCCATTTTTCCCAGTTGGAGCCCATGGGCTTATAGCATCTTGCTTTTCCAACTAGGGTTGTAGCTTAGATGATAATAATAATAATAATAATAATAATAATAATAATAATAATAATAATAATAATGTTTGATAATGACAATAAAAATAACTCTATTATAATAATAATTTTATAAAATATTGTGCATAATTGATTTTTATATCTGCAGTATATAAAAGATTAAGTTATGCTACGTATAAGACTGTCAGTTTTCTTAGTAAAAGAAAGCCCTGCCCAAGGTCGAAAGATCCTCCTATACGCTCTAAAGTAAATCTCAGCCCTACCCATCTCTTGGCCAACAGATATCTACTCCTTTAAAAGGCACAGGAAGAATTTCGATAGAGGAAAAAAAGAATCATACGTTCAGTGAATTAATTAATTGGAATATGATAACAAGCAAGTCTCTTGTGAAGGTTGGAAGCAAGTCTGATTCCGGCAAATTGTCTAAGTGGCAACTTCTCACCTGTGACGCAAGAGAGGCAGGCTGCTGTGCGTCAACGTTATCGGAAGTAACGTACAAGCGGATGAAACGTATAAGCGGATGAAATGGCAAGGTTTGTCTCCCAGAATTTTGCAGTTGTTCCTGTCACACGATCGCTTGGCTTTTTAACACCCTCCCATGATTTCCGGTTTTCTTTTTTATTTGATTTTATTTTTAACTTACGGATTCAAAGAATATATTTTGAAATCGTCTGTGATGCGTTTGGCCTTTTACATATTCCAATTAACACCAAACTATGGTGACCGGATATGAATTTCTCAGTTCTAATTGCTTACATGACTTTATCTCTACTCTATAGTATGTTTTCCTCTTGTTAAATATTACCTTTCGAATTTTTGTTAAATGTTTGTCAACTTATCCTTTAACAGAGCATAATGATATTTTAGAGTATAAATATAATGGGCTATTGCTATTCAGAAACACACACACATATCTCCCATATATAATAAAGAGCAAGTGTGTCTATATATATATATATATATATATATATATATATATATATATATATATATATATATATATATATATATATATACATATATATATATATATATATATATATATATATATATATATATATATATATATATATATATATATATATATATATATATATATATATATATATATATATATATATATATACATATATATATATATATATATATATATATATATATATATATATGTATATATATATATTTGCGTGTCTGTGTGTATGTATGTGTATTGTTTTCTTTCCGTTCATGATCAACAGCATTTCCTGACGTATAATTATTGGGTGTCTTTCCTTCGTTAAGGTAGGAGGAAAAGTGAGTAGTCATACTCTGGTGAAGGGTTGTAATTAGGGAATGAGGAGAGGGTGGGAAGGGTTGAATCATTGTAAGTGCGTGTTTTGGAGTCATTTTTGAAGGGTCATACAAATGAGTATATGTATTCTTACGAATCTGCTCTTCATGAGAGTAAAATATTTTATTCACATATTTTATTTGTGTATTTAAGAGATATATAGCCAGCTGTTAAGGTGGGTCCCACTCACGTAGGATTAAGTAATGTATGTTAATTACATAAGAATGTCGTCATTAATTTATTTGTATTTTCGTTCAGTTCCGTATATGTAAATTTACGTTATTTTAAAGAATTAGATTTTTATTTAACGTAGTTTTTTTTACGAAGTCTCATGTAAACTTGTTAAAAGGTATACTGTATGACACACCCGCTTGGGATTACATCATGTTTCCAAATGGTTGGAAGTTGCATGAATGGTCTAGATTAAAGTCTATTCTTATTTTAATGTTACGAGAGGAGGTGGGTGGAGTTAGCTGAAAGAGTTGCCTCGCCAAACAACGATAGTACCCCTTCTTCAAATTGCTAAGTTGGCAACCTTACACTGATAGAGCTATGCCTCCAGACCACTAGAATGATTTGCGAGAAGTTACTAGAATGAATTAAGTTTATATATAAAGACCTTGCAATACATACGAGACAGAGAGATCCAGCCTAACCCTCAGAAGAGCCATCGTCCAACAGTCCTATCTAGCATCTATTCAGCCACTACCTATCTCCTCTCTAACGTGCATAGTGATTTCTCTCCAACGTATACCGTGTATGGTGTTGTTCAAAAGTTGGTGATATTATTGGGTGATTGATTAAAAGTGAAGTGTGTTAATGTAAGTACATTTTATATGATAGATTTTTTGTGACTGGCCCTGTGTAATTAGGTTATAAAGTGAAGTGTATTTATTTTGCTTAACCCCTCAGTAACCTTGTGTGAGCCAAAGGACATAAGAGTATCAGTTTAGTATATGTAAGTGCAATTTGATTTAGTTTCTATAGTGTTAAAGTGTTAGCTTTCATCATTAATGTCCAAATTTGATACATTCATGAATTAATTTCTAGTAAAACAAGTGATTGTATAATATTTTATAGAGTGTCATTTTGTCTTAGTCTAAGGTTTAGTTCAGATTTAATATTTTGAGTGATTTATTTTCGGTGTTAATTTTTTTCTTATATTGTTATTTTTTATAGAATATATTTATTTTTGTAAAGTGTGTATTATTGCGATCACCAATACTTTTCTCAGAGCTTTGCTCGTATCCCCCAACTAAGAACCAAAGTAAGAGGTTGATATAAGAATAGTTCCCGTTAAAAGCAAAGTAATCACCTAGTTTTGTTTTGAGTGTAAAGTAAAGAGAACTTTTAAATACTCAGCGTTCATATATATTATTGTCTGGGAGTTACGCATCATTCTCAGAGCTCAGAAGTATTTCTCTTATGTATCAGCTTATGTAATATAAAGCTGGTGAGTATTGGACCTCAGGAATTTACGTAATTCGCTGGTCGTAATATTTTTTTTTTGTTGCCCAGACCCTGGGATCGAGCGAGTCTGTTTTAAATATTGGTGATAACAGAGCCGTGTTTTGATGAAAGGTTTGACTGGTTTAGTGTTGATAGGATTCCGTGTATTTTTAGGATATAATTTTGGGAGAGGTATAATTTTTTTGTAAAGTACAAAATGGCACTGTTAAATGTACAGGAGTTTTTAGAAAACTCAATTTTTCAGAAATTGTCGGAAGCTAATGCAACTAAAGCTCAGTTGCTCGCTATTTTAATGGCATGTGGTGCCCATGCAACTGTAGGATGATAAAGCCCAAATCAAGTGTCTAGCCTTGAAAACATTGATAAGCTCAGGAAAGTAACCAGAAGAAGATATTGCAGCAGCTCGCGACGTTTTGGAGAAGGCTGAAGCAGAATTCGTAGGGAAGCAAGTATCAGATGACCCACAAACTGAAGGAACAAAAGCAGAAGCGAATTTAGAGGCTGAGATTAGACAAATTGCAGTGGAAGAGAATTTGATTAAGTTGAAGATGATGGCAGAACGGAGAGAAAGAGAGAGAGAGAAGTGGCAAGAAAAATTGTAACCTTGCAAGGGAAATGGAAGCAAGAGAGATTACAAGACGGGAAGAAAGAGAGAGAAGCAAGGCATGTGATGGAAATGGAAGGAAGGGAGAGAGAAGAAGCAAGAGAAGTTGCAAGACATACAGGGGAAATGAAAGCAAGAGAAATAACAAGATGGGAGGAAAGAGATGGAGAACAAGCAAGACATGTAAGGGAATTGGAACTGTTGAATGCTAGTGTAATGTTGTCACCAACTCAGACAGGTGTGACCCCATTATGCACGATCCCATGTTTAACGTGGCAAAGGCACTGAGGTAGATCCTAAGATTCGTGGAAGAAGCTCCCGACAAGTTCTTTGATAATTTTGAAATGGTCGTGTCGATGATGGAAGGGCCAGAAGATAAATGGTCTATGTTATTGCAAAGTGTCCTTATTGGAAAAGGACGCAGTGCATATCTTGCCTTATCTGAGGACCAGAGGAAAGAGTATCAAGAAATGAAGAGGAGCCTGCTAAAAGCGTATCAGATGACCCCTGGATACCATAATTAAAGTTTCCAAATTTTGTGGGACAAAAAAATGACTTTTTCCCGGATTGCGCTTATAAGGTACGACGATGTTCTAAGAGATGGTTAGAGGCTGCTAAAATGAGAGAGATGGCTGATTTAGAAGAAACGATAGTGCTGGAACAATATTTACGGGGAATTCTTAAACATATTCGAACATACTCGAGAGAGAGAGAGGTAAAGACACTTGATAAAATTATCAGTCATAAACCCTCCTCGGGTATGAAGTTTCAACAGTCGTTCCGACCAAGTGTTTTAAGTGTGGCTAAAAAGGCCATATCTGTAAGGAATGTTAGTCTAACCAACCGAAAGCAGTCACCAAAGTGGTTAAGGATAATTCAACTCCACAGAATACAGAGAAGAAGAATCAAATGGGAAAGGTCGACAATGAAAATAAACCAGCTAACGTTTACATGACGAACAGGACAACCCCAAACAGTTTGGATGCCTTTAAACCGTATAGTTATGGATGGGAGTGAGCAGATCCCGGTCAAGATATTGCATGACACAGGATCTAATCATAGCGTGGTGACACGAGGTGTACACCTGTAGGTGGAACAGTCTCTCACAGGAGATTTGGTCATTTTGAAGGGGATAGAAGGTGAGGAGGTTACTCTTATTTGCCTTTTGAAACTGTCATGCGAGTTGGTGACAGGTCATTTTGATTTTGCTGTGAAGGATTCACTGGCTGCGGAAGGATTGGAAGTCCTACTGGGAAATTGAGGTTGGTGGAGCGCCGTTTGTGCCTTGTCCCATTGTAACGGGGAAACCTTTGGAGTATAGTCCTATGACTGAACTCGAGAAGGACTACCCGACTCTTTTTCTTAGTTGTGTGACAACTAGGAGTAGGATGAAGAAAGTGGCTGCAGAAGAAGACAGAGAAACCGAAGGGGCAATGAACTTGGAAGATTTATTTACAGAAGAAGAGGTTTTCCATGATAGTAAGGAAGAGGAGAGCTCCCAAGAGAGCCCGAGAGAAGAGGAATGACGGACGAATGAACAATAAGACAAGGAAGCAATGGACTTGGAAGAAATAGAAAATTCAGCGTTAGAAGTAGGACAAGTGAGTCGGAAAAGGCTGATAGGATTGCAACAGAAGGATACGATGTTAACAGAATTAATGTACTGTGTGGTGGATGAGATGAAGGTGCAGTAGTCTCCCACGTGTTATTACCTCAAGGGTAGATTGCTTATGAGGGAGCATAGACCTGCCAATATCCCTTGGAATGCTAAATGGGCATATACTGTTAGATATTGATTCCCGCACCACTGAGAAGACAGGTGATCACCATAGCGCATGAGATGGGACACATGGGAATAAGAAAGACGACGGAGAAAGTAATGAAAAACTTTTTCTGGCCTGGTATGCATAAGGATGTAGAACGGTTTTGCTGTGCATGTCACCTTTTTCAGATGGCTGGAAAGCCTAACGAGTACATCAAGAAAGCTCCCTTACACCCAATTGAAGTATGAGGAGAACCCTTCAGCAAGGTATCGATCGACATTGTGGGATGTTAATGAGGACAAAGAAAGTCCACAAATATGTCCAGTGACAAGATACCCAGAAGCCATACCAGTCAAGATCATCAGTGCCAAAGTAATTGCTGAGAAGTTAGAAGACTTTTTTACCAAATTTGGTATTCCGGAAATCATTCAGTGACCAAGGAACAAATTTCACGTCAAAATTGTTTCAGGACGTGATGAAACTATTGGATGTGATACAACTGTCTACTGCTTATCACCCGGAGACTCAAGGTGCAATAGAGAGATTTCATCAAACCCTAAAGAGTATGTTAACCAAGTACTGCAACAAAACAGGAAATTAATGGGACATCGGACTACCGTTAATGTTATTTGAGATAGGCAATGCTTATCAAGAAAGCATGGGATGTTGCCCGAATGAAATGGTGTTCGGACGAGAAGTAAAAGGACCAATTAAAATGTTGGCAGAAAAATGAAAAGATCAAGAGGAAACGGATGGAGAATATGTCAAGAATTTAAGGAAAAGGATCGGCGAGATAAGAAAATTTACCCTTGAAAACCTGGAAACGAGCCAGGGAAAAATGATGAAGAGGTTTGGTATGAAAAGTAAGAACAGACAGGTTGTGGTAAGACAAGAGGTGTTGGTTTTCTTACCGATAAGGAGATTCTCACTCACCAACAAGTTCCAAGGAACATTTCGTATTTTGGAAAAGATCAGTGACTGGACCTACGTTATCGAAGTACCAAGAAGAAGGAAAAGTCAAAGGAAGGTAAACGTCGTTACTTCGTCGAAACCAATACTGCAAGCACCGGATTTCAATAAGAAATTCCTTATCCAAGTGGATGCATCTGACAATGGGATTGGGGCTGTCCTATTGCAAGAAGGTAAAGAAGGAATTCTTCAACCTGTCTGTTTTATATCGTTGAAGCTGAAGAAGCATCAACGAGCCTACCCGACAGTTGAAAACGAACTGCTACCGCTAATCACAGCGATAAGGAAGTTTAAAGTTTATATGAATAGACCACAGAATGAAAGAAAATTACGGTTTTTTTCAGATCACAATTCTTTAAATTTTGTTAATAAAATAAAGAATAGTAATCAAAGGTTAAGGGGCCTGGCTAGTATGCCAATATATGGGGGTATAGGATGAAAAACACAAAATCCTGAAAAAATTTGCTGAGGTACGTATGGCAGTGGAGTATGCATACACGAAATATTTTGTCAAAATTCCTCTTACGTTCATAGTTAGAGGGTAATTAGTAAAAGTAACTCTATAGGCCGAAAAGATTGGTCCCTACAAGAAAATGCAGTATTTCTTCTGTTATCCTAAATTTTTATAATTATAACATTTTAATATAAAAGATTCTAAGTAATGGCAAGTATATAGACTCCATGAGTAACAAGAAGAAGTATTACACCCTTCGGTCTTCAATGCTAGGACAAACCTCAGGAAGAGTACACATTTGAGTTTGATCTCTGATATTCACTCGTTTTTGCGGTTTTTTTTTTTTTTTTTTTTTTTTTTTTTTTTTTTTTTTTGGGGGCAAGAATTTCCTCATGCCAAAGAGGAAAAGACAATTTCAACATCTCGCTAACATAAGGAAGAAGAAAATTGGCTTCATTAAGAATTCAGAAGTGGGTAATATCGGCAAAATTAGCTGAGTTAGTGATGGAGGGAGAGACAGTGGTGTGGATGGAGAAACGGCCGCCTTGCCTGACAGGAACTTAAAGAAGCAAGATATTGAGCAAAGGGATCTTCATTTATGATTAAGTCATGATAAATAATATTGTTTTAGTTTATTATTATCCCCCCAAAATTCATAATTAATATTGTCTTTGTAAAAATACAAAGGAAAGCTTTGAACGCCCGTATCTCAAAACTAAACTTATTAACCTTCAGATTCTATCTTCTCCCTAGTTTTGAAGATATAACTTTGAAATTTTGTATATAGCTTAGAAAGACATTATAAAACAATAAAATTAAGCCCCTTTTCCCATTTTTAGTTTCATTTTTTTTCTTATTTTCCCCCCTGATTTATAGGGTTTTATTTTTTTCCATACTGAAAAAATTCATATCTAGCAAAAAAATGACTTCTGGAAAAAAAAACTTAATTTGATTGGAGGTCTACATCAGGCCTATAAAGGGTAATAATCCTAGGTCTTAATATTAATTATGAAGAGAGGAGATAGAATTTGAAAAACACTCATTTTTAGGATAAATTTGCCTGCCGTAGCAAAACTGAAGGTCAGAGGCAAAAATACTCTGTAGTTTGGAGATGTCGTAAGTCACATTATTAAGTGGTATGAATGTCAAAGTCCTGTCCTTAAAAAAGAGAATTAGCCAGCAGGCCCCCTCAGCTAGATGGTCATTATGTTTGTAACCATATTATATTAATGTAATGCATATAGCAGGTAAAGATAACGTGGTTGCAGATTATTTATTCCGGGCTGAATCAGTGGATTCAGGCCCGGGATAAATAAATAATCTTCAAGAGAGTAGAATATTTTATTTACGTATTTTATTTATGTATTTAAGAGATGTATAGCCAGATCGTAAGGTGAGTTCCACTCTCGTAGGATTAGGTAATGTATGTAAATTACATAAGACTGTCGCCATTCCTTTAGTTTTATTTTCGTTTAGTTCCGTATATGCAAATTTACGGTATGTTAAAGAATTGAATTTTTATTTCACTTAGTTTTGTTACGAAGTCTCATGTAATCTTGTTAAAAGGTATCCTGTATGACACACATGGTAGGGATTGCATCATGTTTCCACGTGGTTGGAAGTTGCATGAAGGTTCTAGACTATAGTCTATTCTTTTTTCAATGTTATGAGGGTGTCAGCTTTTATCATTAACAGTCAAAATTAAATATTTTCATAAATTAATTTCTAGTGAAACAAGTGATTGCGTTATTTTTTTTAAGAGTGTCATTTTGTCTTAGTCTAAGGTTTAGTTCAGATTTAATATTTTGAGCGAATTATTTTTGGTGATGATTTTTTTTATATTGTTAATTTTTTTTATAGAATGTATTTATTTTTGTAAAGTGTGTATTATTTCGACCAATAATTTTCTCAGTGCTTTGCTCGTATCCCCTGAATAAGAACCCAAGCAAGAGGTTGATTTAAGAATAGTTCCCGTTAAAAGTAAAGTAATCACCCAGTTTTGTTTTGAGTGTAAAGTAAAGACATTATTTAGATATTGTGTTCAAAATTATTATTGTCTGGGAGTTGCTTATTATTCTCAGAGCTCGGAGCAATTTCTCTTGTGTATCAGACTATGTAATATAAAGCAGGTGAGTTTTGGAGCTTGGGAGTTTACGTAATTTGCTAGTCGTAATATATATGCATATATATATATATATATATATATATATATATATATATATATATGTGTGTGTGTGTGTGTATTCTTACGAAGCTGGTCTAGTGTAAAGTAAATAAATTATTTATGTATTTCATATGTGTATTTAAGAGGGGAATAGCCAGCTCACAAGGTGAGTTCCTCTCATGTAGGTGTGAGTATTGTGTGAAAATTACGTAAGACTTTCGTCATTCATCTCATTGTTTTCTTCATTGAAATCAGTATATTTAAATTTACGTTATTTTTAAGAATTAACTTTTTATTTCACATATTTTTTATGAAGTCTTACTTAAACTGTTTAAGAGTGCTATGGGAACTATGATATATGAACGAGCACTTTTATAATTTTTTATGTTTTCATGAGGTATTGCGTCATGTTTGTGAGAAAATACGCAATTTTTATATTTGCCACATGTTTGGAAGGTTCTCGAAAAACCCAGAGTTAGTCTATATCTTTTTTTTTATTTCCAAGAACAGTAGGGGGCGGAGCTAGTTGAGAGAGAGAGTCATCTCGCTGATGCACTAATATGTGTCCAAGAGAGTAATAGTTGGTAACTCTTACGTTGCTAAGCCAGCCCCCAAGCTTCCAGATCTCTGACCTAGAACAATATAGAAGTTACCAAGTTCATATATATATATATATATATATATATATATATATATATATATATATATATATATATGTGTGTGTGTGTGTGTGTGTGTGTGTGTGTGTGTGCCCATAGTGATGTGTAGGACAGAAGAGAAACAGCCTGTCCTGTGAAAGAGCCAAAGTTCATCCTCTCTCTCTCTCAAGTGCCTCGAGAGTGTCTTCTCCAAAGTGTAAAGTTTAATTACCACATATATCTTGTGTAGCCTGTTGAAATGTTACGGAAGACATTAAAGATGATTTAAATTTATTGTGTCATTATGCGTGATGGTGTTATATAAATATTTGTAACTGGCCTGTGCAAGTAAGAAACGTGAAGTTTATTTATTTTGGCTTTACTTCGTGTGAGCTAAAACTTGTAAGTTATCCATTATTTTATGTATTTTCTGCAAGAGTTTAATCCTTAGAGTGTTAAAGGTTATCTATTTTCATTAATTATAAAGACTAAGTATTTGTGAAAAATTTAATTTCCAGTGAAACAAGTGATTATATAATTTTCAGAGTGTAAAAAAAAATTTTTTTTTTTGTCTTAATCTGTAATTGCTCAGACTTATTATTTCGAGTTATTTAATTTTTGATGTAAATTCTTTCAAAGTGATATGGTTTTTATAGAATATATTTATTTTTGTAAAGAGTATTATTTCGATCACCAGTGTTTATTTCAGAACTCTCTCGTATCCCTGTTAAAGAATCGAAGTAAGAGGATGTTTTGAATAGTTCTTAGTAATAATTACCCAGTGTTGTTTTGAGTGTACTTAAGAGACCTTTGTATATTCAGTGATTTATGTATTGCCGTCTGGGAGTTATATAATTTTCTCAGAATTCGGGTATTATTCAAATATAACAGATTTATGTAAAAAAAAAAAGGTAAGTTTGAAACTCAAGAGGTTGTGTAGCTGGCCAGCCATAATATATGAATATATAATAATATGTAAAAGCCTATATTTGTATATGTATATATAGGCCTGTCTAAATATTCCCTCTAGTCATTCCAGGCTTTATTAATTGTCTGCTCTTCGACTCTTAAATTCTGTAAGACTGCAAATTGATTCCTACATTCAATAGCAAATGTTTCTCTGTGCTTGTCTTCATTTCTATTGGTTGCTTTCAGTTTTAATTTCAATGTGGCAGTGAGGCGATGGTGATAACTACCCATATTTGCACCTCTATAGCTTTTTACATTTCTCAGAGTTCTTCTTTTTTTTATAATGGCTTTGTGATCCACTTGATTTTTGTAATTGCCACATGGTGAACTCCATGTAAATTTGTAGATGTCCTTGTGCTGAAGACTATGTCTAATAACAAGATTGTTTGTAGAACAAAAACTTATAAAATGTGCCCCATTTTCATTTGCAACTTTACCAAGACCCTCAACACCCATCACATTCTCTATACCTTGATTATTCCTTCCAACTTAAGCACTGAAGTCACCCTTCAAAATTTTCATATTTTTGCTTTCGTAACAATTGTACTGTATCATGTGTAATATTACGTTACATCATTAGCCATGGGTCCCAAGAAGGTCGGTGATGTCAAGGGAAAGATGAGGTTGATGCTTTCCATGGTGATGAAGATGGAAGTAATCAAGGAATACGAAACTGGCATGTGGTAAAGTGTGCTGGCGAAGAAATATGGCCAAAATCCGTCTACGATAGGAACGATCCTGAAGCTGAGGGAAGCTATCAAAGTAGCAACACTTTCTAAGGGCATAACTGTTTTCTCTAGCAAGAGAAGTGTCCACGATGAGATGGAGAGACTGCTGCTTGTCTGGATAAAGGACAAACAAATGTCTGGAGACACTATCATCGAAGCGATAATTTGCCAGAAAGCCAGCGCCATTTACAGTGATCTCGCGCATGCTCAGACCTAAGCCGATGCAGCAGAAGGAACATCGAAGCAGGCACCCCCAGAGTTCAAGGCTCCTCGTGGGTGGTTTGAAAATTTAAGAGACGCTCAGGCATTCATTCGGTGGTACGTCATAGGGAGGCTGCAAGCTCAAACACGAAAGCGGCCGAAGCCTTTGTTAAGACGTTCGACGAGTTGACTGTCTGGGAAGGCTACAGTCCCCAGCAAGTCTTCAATTGTGATGAGATTGGGCTTTTTTTGGAAAAAAATGCCTCGTCGAACGTACGTCATGGCAGAAGAAAAGGGGCTACTTGGGCATAAGCCTATAAAGGACAGGCTTACCTTTGCACTCTGTGCAAATGCCAGCGGGGATTGCAAGGTGAAACCCCTGCTGGTGTATCACCCGATACTCCTCAACCCTTCAAGACCCACAAAGTCACTAAGGAAAATCTTCACGTGTTATGGAGGGCCAATGGAAAAGCCTGGGTAACAAGATAATTGTTCATCGAGTGGATAAATATTTGTTTCGACGTGATTGTGAAAAAGTATTTGGAAGAGAGGCGCCTCCCTATGAAATGCCTGCTGATGCTGGACAATTCCCCTGTTCAACCTCCTGCCCTTGAGGAAGATATTGTAGCAGAATATTCCTTCATCAAGGTTCTCTATCTTCCACCGAACACTACCCCTCGCCTTCAGCCCATGGACCAGCAAGTAATTTCATATTTTAAGATGCTTTAGACAAAATATCTCTTCAAGAGATTTTTTCGATATCACTGAGAGCACAAACCTCACCCTTCATCAATTTTGGAAGGAGCATTTTTATATTGTCACATGTCTCAAAATCATCGATCAAGCTTGGCAGAAGGTTTCGAGGCGCACCTTGAACTCTTTTTGAAAGAAGCTGTTGCCTGCTCCCATCTCTGCATGAGATTTCAAGGGCTTCCACTCAGACCAAGCTGAAGACGATACCAAAAATGTTGATGATCATGAACCTGTTGCTCAATCTGAAGTTGCCGAGATCATTACACTCAGGAGGTCCATGAGTCTGGAAGTTGATGAAGTCGACATTGATGAGCTTATTGAGGAGCACCAAGAGGAACTTTCGACGGATGACCTGAAGGAGTTGGAGGCTATGCGAGTGAACGTCGTTCATTAAGAGTAAAGGGGGGGGGGGGTGGATGACCCACTGACAATGGCAGAAATTAAGGTGGCTCTTGTAGAAAAGAGACACCCAGAAAAATTCTCATAGGTCGTGCTTTTGAGTACTGTAATGAAGTCATTTCAGGAAAATTTTAAGAAGCAGGCAGAAACAAACTTCTTTGGACGATTATTTTAGAAAGAGGCCTTCGGTAGAAGCAGACCAAGCGCCAGCTAAAAAACGAAAGAAAAGTGGCTGTGATGAAGAAAATGCGTAGTGTAATTAAATTTAGAAAATACAAAATGTAAAGTAAAAGAAAAAATTAGACAATAAATAAAAAACAAAAAGAAATTTTATTTTAAGTTTATCGTAAAGTTAAGTGTTACTATTTCCTCCCATTTGTAAATGTGTTTCCTAAAATTAAGTGTTAATGTTTTCTGCCATTTATACATCTGTTTTGTAAAGTTAAATGTTTACGATTCCTGCCACTTGTGAATGTTTTTCGCCGTTTTTCTTCCTCCTTTTCCGCCCTGCACTTCACTCTCGGATATCACCTCACTCCAAAGGTTAGGTTCCACATTTTTGTTACTGTATTTCTACTGTTTGCTCTAATCATACAATTCTTTTACAGGTTACCTATGGTTTATTTATTAGTAGATGATCAAAATACAGTACTTTTCATACATTTAGTATTCAGTGGTGTGTATCCTTTTTATAATAATTTAATGTGGTGTTTTTGTAGGGTCTGAAACGAATTAGACTATTTACATGTAAAAGGCGACTCAGAAGACGAAAAAATCCCTTTACAAAAGTCATTACGGAACTAATTAATTTCGTGTTGCGAGGCATTACTGTATATATATATATAAATATATATATATATATATATATATATATATATATATATATATATGTATATATATATGCATATATATATATACATATATATATGTATGTATATATATGTATAAATATATATATATATATATATATATATATATATATATACATATGTATATATATGTGTATGTATATACTGTATATACATATATATATGTGTGTGTATATATACATATATATATATATATATATATATATATATATACTGTATATATATATTTCCTTGATGTAAGATTTCCTTACCACTACCCTTACAACGTGTATCACGTTTGGCCAAGATATCCGAACTATATTTCATAAAATGATTCTTACCTTGCCATAACTTTCCAATCTAATTCAAGTTTCAAACATTTCTAATGAACAATTTTCAATTTTTCATTAGCATTTATAAAGTGGTAGATTTTTAGCACCTGCTACCCCCGGAACTGAGGGCCATTTTATGCTAGGGCCTATCTAAGGTAAATGACACATGCCGTTCCATACTAATTCCAGTAAGATCATCCACTAGGCATCAGGAGTAGAAGCTGAAATGACATCTTGTCTATTGCCTTAAACCGAAATTGTCACCCTGCTGCCAGTGACTTGATCGAGATTTAGGGGGCATTTCCTTTACACCCAAGGTTCTCGTTTCTTCACCAGGCTGCTTATCTGCTTATATAACCATTGGCAAACAATGATTGCTAAGATATACCACCAGCGTGATGTTTATACATATATAGTATTATTAATTGCTAAGCTACAACCCTAGTAGGAAAAGCAGAATGCTATAGGCCCAGGGGCTCCAACTGGGAAAATAGACCAGTGAGGAAAGTAAACAAGGAAAAATAAAATGTTTTATAAACAGTGACATTAAAAATATATCCCATATGATAAAAAACTTTAACAGAACAAGAGGAAGAGAAATAAGATAGAATAGTGTGCCTGAGTGTACCCTCAAGCAGAGAACTCTAACCCAAGACAGTGGAAGACTTTGGTATAGAGGCTATGGCACTACTCAAGACTAGAGGAAAGTGACCCGCTAAAAATTACAGTGCAGCAGTTAACCCCTTGGGTGAAGAAGAATGGTTTGGTATTCTCAGAGTTTTCAGGTGTATGAGGACAGAAGAGAATATGTAAAGAATAGGCCATACTATTCGGTGTGTGTGTTTGTAGGCAAAGGGAAAATGAACTAATTTATAACCGGAGAGAAGGATCCAATGTAGAACTGCCTTCCCAGCCAAAGGACCTCATAACTCTCTAGCGGTAGTATATATATTCTTACGAAGCTGGTCTAGCGTAGAGTAAATATTTTATTCAGTATATGTAGATTTACGTTATTGTTAAGAATTGACTTTTTATTTCACGTATTTCGTTATGAAGTCTTATGTAATCTCGATTAAGTGTGCTTTACGAATCATGCGAGTTATGAACGAGGGCTTATGTAATTTATTTTATGAGGTATTGCATCATGTTATATTTCCACGTGGTTGGAATGTTCTTGAAAACCACAGAGTTAGTTTTATCTTTTATCTATTTCGAGGAGGTAGGTGGCCAGAGTTAGCTGAGAGAGAGTTGGCTTGCTTGTGCGTTGGTATTCGTCTGATACTTGAATTGTTGGCAACCTTAAACCGTATGGCCTTACCCCCAAGCTACGAGAATCGTATACTAGAATCTTCTAGAAGTTTTTAAGTCAATATATATGTGCTTCTAGGACATCGTAAGCATCAGAAGAAATCCAGCCTATCCCTCTCTCTCACTAGTACCTCGAGCGTGTGCCTTCTCCAAATTGAATAAGTTTTTATTCAACATATATCGTGTTAAGTGTGTTCAAATGTTGGTAAAGCAATTGAATAATATTTCAAGTGTAATGTATTAATATGAATATATGTGTAATATAAATTTTTCAACTGGCCCTGTGAGTTTAGGTTAAAACAGTGAAGTGCATTTATTCTGCGTATCTGTTCGATTACCTCGTGAGTCAAAACACGTAAGTGTATTAATTACTTTTATGAAAATTTCATTTAGTATTTACCCTTTATATTGATTGATTGGTTTTCTGGCATCCTGATGTCTAAGGTCATGACACCGATATCGTTTATTGTAAATAAAAAAAAAAGAATATTCAATTAAAACCATAAAATGTCATTTTAAAAGAAAAATATCTTTCAAAAGACCTGCGTCTTAAATAAAGCTAAAAATGCCACTAGCATGGTAAGACACATCATGTCCAAGAATCTTGGCAAGGATGAACCTGCCATCTTCACCTCGAGCCTCAAACAGATATTCATTTCTTTCACTACTATATGTGGGGCATTTGGTCAACTAATGCCTCACTGTCAATGTCACCAAACAGTCATTGCAATATGTTTGATGTTGGCAAGCCAGAAAAAACTCATGTGTCAGCTGAATGTAACCAATGCAGAGACGACAAAAAGTAGTCTCCGACTTTTGGGGCATCCCGTTATACCTCCAAGGGGATATAGCATTAGTTATTTCTCTCATCTTATTTTCAAGTAACCTATCCTAATGCTGTTGCCAGTTATTATTAATAAAATTCTTAATTGTAGGTAAAAATTCATTACTAGGAATGGGATACTTTCTTGGTAGCAACTCACCTGCAGCATTCTTAGCCAGTGAATCGGCCTTCTCATTTCCAGACACACCTACGTGTGCCGGTGCCCAACAAAATCAAGCTGTTATACCTTTCCAACCGATAATTAGAAACCACTCTAAAATCTTTAAACCTAAAGGATTATTGGAATTAAAAACTTCTAAAGTTTGTAGGACACTTCTTGCATCACAAAAAATTATAAAATTGCCCTCGTCTTGTAACGCTATTTTCTCAATAGCGGTTAGTATCCCATATAGTTTGGCTGTATATATGGAACCTGTTAGAGGAAGTGCACCTCTACAATTAAAAACATTTTCAAATACTCCAAATCCAACGCCGGCATCGGATTTGGAGCCATCAGTACATATAAAAGTCGATTCCTTATGGTCTGCAACATGTTCCATAAAAAGAGAGCTGGCTTCTATGTCAGTTATATTCTTTTAACTCTAATGCAATACTTACAAAATGATACCTCTGGTAATTTCCACGGAGGCGTTGATGATACCGTAAATGGAAGCACCTTAGTTCTACCTGTATCAAGACTGTCTATCAGTTGTTTCACCCGAAAACTTTAAGGTTGAGGGGACTTTGGGTGCATCTTAAAGTATGTTGAGTGCTTTACAAAGCTTGCAGTCTGACAGGCTAATGAATTAGGAAACCTTTGCAACCTAAACCAATACCGAATAATAGAAGACTTTCGGTAAAGGTCTGAAGGTAATTCTCCAGCGTCAACAAGAAAGCTTGGAATAGGCGAAGTTCTAAATGCTCCTGTTGCCAATATGATACCATCATGGTGTATAAAATCTAAAATGAGTGTTAAAGTGTTAACTATTTTCATTAATTATCAAAATTAAATATTTGTGTAAAATTTAATTTCCAGTGAAACAAGTGATTATATAATTACCAGAGTATAATATTCTTAGTCTAAGGTTTTGTTCAGATTTAATATTTGGAGTCAAGTGATTATATAATTTTCAGAGTGATATTTTCTTGTTTTAGTCTAACATTTTGTTCATATGTAATATTTCAAGTAATTCATTTTGGTAATAATGGTTTGATATTAATGTTGTAAAAAAAGTTTTATAGAGCATATATTTTTTTTTTCTAAAGTTTGTATTATTTTGATCACCAGTATTTATTACAGAGCTCTCATAATCCCTGACTAAGTATCAAAGTAAGAGGTTGTTTTGAATAGTTCAAGTAATTGATAACGCAGTTTTGTTTTGAGTGTACTTAAGAGACCTTTGGATATTCAGTGTTTTTATATATTGCCATCTGGGAGTTGCATAATTTCTCAGAGCTTGGGTATTATTAAAGTGTAACAGATTTATGTAGAAACAAAAAGGTAAGTTTGGAACTTGGGAGGTTTTGTAATTTGCCAGCCGTAATGTATAATATATTTTTGGTGCTCAGACCCGGGACCATATAATATATATATATATATATATATATATATATATATATATATATATATATATATATATATATATATATATATATGTATATATATATGTATGTATGTATATATATAAATATATATATATATATATATATATATATATATATATATATATATATAGTATATATATATGTATATATATATGTATGTATGTATATATATAAATATATATATATATATATATATATATATATATATATATATATATATATATATATTATACTATGGCTAGTATCTTGGAACTGAACATATATTATTATACATACTACGGGTGGCAAGCTAAACAATCTCTCTAGTTCCAAAATTACCTGTTTGCTTTTACATAAAATCTGTTACACTTGGAAGTATTAATACCTGAACTCTGACACAGTTTAATAACTCCCAGACAGCACTATATAAAACACTGAATATCCAAAGGTATCTTAAGTACTCTCAAAGCTAAACTGGGTAATTATTCT
>NC_090727.1:118003406-118018406 GCF_036898095.1 Palaemon carinicauda | reverse complement strand
ACCTAAACACCATCGAGGACGATCCCCTGCGCGTCAAGTCTGGGTTTTTGTCTTGGTTGTTATTAGCACATCTTCAGCAATGGGATGTATGGAAATAGTGGAACACAAGGACCAGGAGACACTTCTGCCAATAATAGAAAAAGTAGTGAGACATGGATCAACTATTCACAGTGATGAATGGAAATATAGAAATATAGCTATAGTCAAAACTACCAGCAGAGAACAGTGAACCACTCTTTGTACTTCGTTGACCCGCAGACAGGCATCCACATTCAGTATATTTTTCTTCCATCAATATAGTAATCGTTTACATTTCCAACATGTTTTTTCCTCATTTACGATCTCTATATTTCCTTCATAGTCCAGAACATATCATGTCAAGATTAGCGAACCCAACTATCACCGGATTCGTTATTCTTGACATGAGGTTAATTGGGTTCGCTCTTCTTTACATGTGGAAAATTGGGTTCGATATTCTTTACATGTGGAAAATTGGGTTCGATATTCTTTACATGTGGAAAATTGGGTTCCTTGATCTTGACATGGAAATGTTGGGTTCGCTAATCTTGACAAGATCCTATATATATATATATATATATATATATATATATATATATATATATATATATATATATATATATATATATACACACACATTATATATATATATACACACACACACATATATATATATATATATATATATATATATATATATATATATATATATATAATGGTGTATATCATATTCACTCAGATAAAGATGTAAAAATAATAAAGACACCTGCGCCTTGTTTTTAAATGCATTAGGGACTTTAAATCTATTCCAATTTCTTTTCCATTGGCCGCTTGAGAAAAATAGCCGAAAAGGGAATTATATCCGGGATAATGATCGACAAAACTGCCCCACCTTTAAGACCTTAATCCATCCTCTGCTTTAGGGCTTTGTACCAACCGTGTGTCACACGATCGTACATAATTCATTTTGTGTATATATTATGCTTGTATCTTCGCTCTTCCCTCGCACTAAAATGAGCCAGAATAAACATGTCTGCTTTTTTCATCTGTAACAGTGTCTGTTTTTCGAACATGAAATTTCTTGTCGCTTTGAGCTCTTGTATATAAAGGAGAGTGTTCTATAATAAACTCACCCAGTTGCTTTCATACTGTCTTTGAGTCACAACCTTCTCTCGGCCTGTCACATTGGTGACCTCGGAGTGACCTACATCAGACAACGGCCTACAACCCAGCTGCCAATGGAATGGTTGAACGTTTTCATCGCACCCTCAAAGTAGCTTTGATGTCCCGCTGCAAGGATTCCAACTGGTTTACCCAGCTTCCCTGGGTCCTCCTGGGACTAAGGACCACTCCTAAAGACGCCCTCGACGTCTTGGCAGCTGAAATGGTGTATGGCGACCCGTTGGTTTTCCCTGCCGAATTTTTTCCTTCTACAACCTCCTCCAACGATCTCCAGCGCATACGTCATGTCGTGGGAAAATTTACTCCATGCCACCAGACTTAAAGCCCCCAGCGAAGCATCACATACCAACAGACTTGCACTCTGCAACGCACGTCTTCCTGCGCAACGACACTAGCAAGCCACCGCTAACACGCCCTTACACGGGCCCTTTCCTTGTGATACGACGCAGTCCGAAAGCATTCCTTCTAAACATTCGTGGCAAAGAAGACTGGGTCTCCATTGATCGTCTAAAACCTGCTTATCTCCTGCCAGATGACCCGCCTACAGTTTGCCTCTTTAGATCAGGGCACCCTATTTAACATGTACAGTATGTCATTTTTAGGGGGGAAGCCATGTACCAACCGTGTGTCACACGATCGTACATAGTTCATTTTGTGTATATATTATGCTTGTATCTTCGTTCTTCCCTCGCACTAAAAAGAACCAGAATAAACGTGTCTGCTTTTTTCATCTGTAACAGTGTCTGTTTTTCGAACATGAAATTTCTTGTCGCTTTGAGCTTTTGTATATAAAGGAGTGTTCTATAATAAACTCCCCCAGTTGCTTTCATACTGTCTTTGAGTCACAACCTTCTCTCGGCCCGTCACAGCTTCTCCAGGTAAAATGACCGAAATATTTAAGATTCGATGTGAAAAAATAAGCTCTCAGCTGCCACTTTCGTTTGGTAAGAGACTTGCTTTATTGTATATTCCTTGATGATGTACTTTATAAGTTTATAGCATTGAATTACTCATAGCTATAATTGGAAATCACATACATCGTGACCAAATGTATTATTATTTTAAAGACCAATAAACCAATCTCCGAAAACACTAGAAAGGGAAAAATTTTTCAAGTAAAATCGATTCTAATTATTTTTTATTCTCTTATGCAATTTCTATTAGTATAGTATTCAGCATGTACAGTAGCCAGCATATGATTATCAAGTGTTGTATATATAATCACCTACATTATTCATTTGAGCTGTATTAACTTCATTCGCTTAAAAAAATCAACCAAATTTTATTGAAGAGACAAAACGTTAAACTATAGTCCCTCCAACTTACGTGTATGTCATCCCTTAAATAGAGCTAAACCAAACTCTATTAGGTGTTGTCATTAATGATAATTTCCCCTTACAAATATAAATGAATAGTTTAGTGACAATTGATTTTTCCCCTCTTCATTTCTTCTGTCTCCTCTCTACCCTTCTTTAAATTCAAGTTAAAGTTGTCTGGTTTCAGTTCCAATTTCATTTGTAGATACTCATCAGAAGGTCAGCCGGGCAAGCCCAACCCCCCTCCCTATCCTGGTACCCAACCATAACAGTAACTTTTCTAGTAAACAGCTTAAACTTACGGTCCAAGGTATCACTTTATCTGCTCTCCACGTGAATACAAGACTAGTACTCTAGCATTGGACTAGCCAGAAGGCTACTTCATATCGCATGTGGTGAAAATTGTAGGATAAAGTGGACTGTATAACTTTTTTTGTTACTGACTAAAAAGCTGCTTCAAACGCCTTTTCATAACAAACACCACAGCTCCCTTTGCGGCTTCTAAGGTATTGCAGGGAGATATCTCTGCAATAATATAATTCCGTTTGTCAATTACCTGACAAACGACAATTCTCAATAATAGTTGATAATTTCTATAAAACATGCAATACCAACAACCTTGCAGTAAGAGGTAAGGTTATGGTAATACAGATGAATACACAAAAACGTTATAATTGTTGCCAGAAGAATTTCTCACAGTGCATATGTAGGTAATCCAATTTTATGAGGTGTTTCCTATATTGAGACATCAGGCAGGAACACTGTCTGTAACACTGTTCAATAAACGCCTCCAAACTTGGAAGTTTGATTTGTTTTACATTCCTTAGTGAAACATGGTGGCAATAGCTAAAATACCTCTGACTGCTGTGGTCGAAATACTCTTACTTGTTGACTAAAGCTGCTTTTCCATGTACGTTCAAACTGCTGGAATATCTCCAAGGAGGGAAATTCCCTAATTCTAAACTTTGGAGATTTTTACTCACTTCTCTACTGACCTGACTACTACTGTGGAACTGCCAAAAGGCAAGCTAATGGAAACACTCAAATTCTGCCTGGCACATATCTCCTCAAGCCCTTGCTGTTAATGCTGTTTAAAACTAGAAAATCTTTAAAGTATACCATACTTGCCAAGGTAGGTGCTCTTGAATTGGAAACTACTTTGGCATTGCTAACAAATTGTGTAGCGGATGATATCCTTAAAGCTCATAATAACTTCACTTATTCTACTGAGGAAGATGCCTGAACTGTTGGGAAAATTATTGAAAACAATATGATGAATTTGTTTTTGGTGAAATTAACATGTGATACGAAAAGTTATTGTTAAACACTGATAACCAGGATGAGAATAATCCCATAAGACCCTACTTTCCTGTCTGATCTAAGTACTCTTATAAAGGCTTGTTATCTATATTTGAACTAAGTGCCATTTATGTTGTGTGATCATATTGTACTGAATAATTTATCAAATGACACACTCACTGATATTCTCAACGAAAGAAAACCGACTTAAAAAAATGTATTTATATCTGTAATACTGGTGAAAGGGCTGCAGCTCAGAATAGCACACCCAATCAGACTAAAGCTGTCCACAAAATCTCTTGCCAAAAGCATTCATCCAAACATTGGAATGACAGGAAGAAGCCTGACGAGATGATTCACTGTCGAAGTTGTCAAACTAACACCCACACATCTGAAGAGAGATCCTTTAAATTCTATAACTATCACCATATAGTGAAGTAAAGTTCCTATCCTGCATAAGGAAAATCCTTTGAATCTTGCCAGAGGAAAAAGGATTTCACTTCTAAGTGTCCGAATGACAAGATCAAGCGAGAGTCCAAGCAAATCCACAATGTTATTGAGGTGCACAACAATTACAGTGGCCTTGCAACATGTTATCAGGAAGAATGAAGGGCTAGATAAGTATGTGATGAAGCAACTCCAATGCAAATTCCTTATTGACAAAAAAAGGAGTCAATTTCCAAGTGGATTCTGAGGTATTTGTGTACGTTCTGCCAAAATAATATGCCAGTGTTATTGCTCCTGCAGATAATAATCTGTAAATGTTGAACAGCACTACTCCTACTGTTGTCTCCTGTAGCAAAGTTGTGTAAAATCTAAGAATGGAAAGAATTGCTGTTAAGTTTTTGTTGTCAAAGGCATGATAACTCCTTTGATTGGCCCCAGTCATGCAGATCTGATGGAACTGTTCTAGATCATTGACAAAAATTTTGCACAATTATTCACTGCGAATCAGACTGATTTTGACTCCTTCCCAACTCTCTTTGATGATGAAAATGACACTCCTCCTGGCCAGGTGAGTTAGCTTTTAAGAGATGATGCTGTCCATGTTGCCATGCTTTTGATGTCTGCTTTTCCCGTCCCATACAGCATGGAAACCCCACTCTCTACAGGACCACCACTGTCATTTTACCTTGTTCGTTCAGAGTATTTAACATTTCATATCATATAATGTTCATTTACTGTTATATCGTCACTGTCAAAAGACTCAGGAAATAAGAAAGTCTTCAGTTTCCTCTTGAAAGCCTTAATGTCGTCAATCATTCGAATCTTTCATTGGAGCTTATTATATAGTCTCGGGGCCGCATATTATAAAGGCTCTGGAGCCTAAAGTAAACATATATCTAGGTTCCAACAGTTTGAAGCCATCTGTAACTATTCTCGTGTCGATAAGATTTGTTGGCTGCGCAATGTGTAGCAATTCTTTTTGAGTATTTTGAATGCCCGGTTCTGATAACTTAGTGGGTTATTGTACATATTTTAAATTCAATTCTCGCTTTAATCGGCAGCCAGTATAAGTCGATTAGTATAAGGGTGATCCTTTCTCTAGGTGGGACACCTTTTATCAGTCTTGCCCCTCTGTTTATTATGTTTTGTAATTTCGTAAGTTGCACTTTTGGTAAATTGTAGTAGATAGAGTTGCAGTAGTCAATCCTGGTAATAACACAGTTTATCACAAGTTTCTTTACAGAATTTTCGTCCAGGCTCTTTTTTTTATAAACGCAATATTTCTTACATGATAACCAGCAGTTTTTATTACATTATTTATTTGAGCATTTAGAGACAGGTTACAGTCAAGAAATACACCTAGATCTCGAACTTTACTAGATATTGGCACTGAGTCATTATTTATATTCATTTGAATATCACCTAAGTTTCTCACGCTGCTTTTCTTGCCCACCACCATGAATTCAGTTTTGTACTTATTCAATTTTAGTTGTTTAAATGTCATCCATTCTCTAACACTATCTAGGATTTGGTTTATAGTTTCAGTAGTGTCATGTATATCATTTATTGTGTGTCATCTGCAAATAGTTTAAACTTCACGCCATGCCTTTGTAGCATTTTTGATAGACCAATAGTATAGATGCAGAGTAAGATTGGGCCAAGTACACTCCCTGGGGTACCCCTCTGTTTAAGGGTTCATATGATGAATAAGAGTTTCCAATTTGTACACAGTAATTTCTACCAACCAAGTAGTCTTTTAGGTATTCGAAGGCTTGATCTTCAACGCCGATGTACCGTAGATCATTTAGTAGCAGTTCATGCACCGCTGTATCAAAAGCAGCACTGAGATCGAGCAGTATTAAGATACCACATTTATTTTCATCCATCATTTCTAGCATATCATTTACAACAGAGGAGATGTCTGTCTCCGTGGAGTGTAGTTTTCTGTAAGCAGATTGGTTGTCAGGCAAAGCTTCTATTACTTCTAAGTGGCTGACTAGTTGTTCAAGAATTACATATTCAAGCACTTTTGAGACAAAGGATAGATTTGAAATAGGTCTATATGAGCTTAATTCCTGGTAGTTCAGTGCATTTTTCAGAACTGGTGTGACTATAGCTATTTTCTAGGAAACTTACATTCATCAATGCTTGCATTTGCTATTCTCATTATTATTTCGGCTAGACTAGAAAAGTCTCTCTCTCTAATTACTTCAGATAGTAGCATAGGATCGATCACACAGTTTGTTTTCTTTGCTCTCTTGATAATTCTGGTGATGTCATCTTGTGTTATGTTGTTAAATCGTATTAATTTTGTCTGTGTGCCTGGTGTCTCATTAATATGATGTTAAGTATTTACAAATGACCTGGTTATGTTTTCAATTTTGTTTTTAAAGAATACTAGAAAATTATTTGCTAGTTCCTGGTCACTGTATCCATCAGGTAGCTTCTTTCCTTTTACATTTCCCATTATACCATTCAATAGATGATATAACTTATTTATGTCTGTTGCTGCTTCGAGGATCATTCTCTTATAGTATTCAATTTTTTTCCTTCTTAGTAGGCAGTTATATTGACACGCAGCAGTTTTGTATTCTACCCAAGTACTTTCAGTTTTTAACCTATTCCACTTTCTTTCTTTACGTTTTTTTTCCCCATTTTTTTTTTACCAAAGTCTCCATCAAACCAAGGAGATTGGTCTTTTACGGTTATAGTCTTTTCCATCGGTGGGCACATGGTATCATATTCACTTTTACTCACTTTATTGTAAGTGGTCATAAGACAGTTAGCACACTTAGCTCTTAACAGACGTTGGTCATCATGATCACAGGGAATGTTGATAGCATAATTTTTTTCTTTGTAGGAGAAAAATTTGATTTATATCTTAAGTTTATTTTCTTTACTAATGCATGTTTCTGTAGAGGTAGACTAAACGTAATAAGTTTGTGTACTGGGGAGATAGTACATTTCTCTTCGACTTTTATATCAGATACAATATTATTCATGTCATCACTTATAACTAAGTCTAGTGTATGCCCAGTTAAAGTAGTTGTGCAGTCGACATTATTCAATAGTCTTTATGATTATAGTAACTCACTAAATGCCAAAGCGTCAGGGTTTGATGCGTCATACATCCAAAAATTGAAGTCTCCACAGATAACTAATTCGTTTTTCTCCATGATAATCATCTCAATGAGAGCACCGAATTCTTCAAAAAAGATGCTAGAGTTTGTTGTAGGAGGTTTGTAGATTGTTACAAAGGATATTCTTCTATTTTTTGGCGTAAATTTTATTTCCATATATTCAAAGCTTGTTACACTAATTCTTTTCAATGTTTTGAGATTTGAGTAACTTTTATGAATAAAGAGTCCGACAACCCCACCAGACCTACCTTCTCTCGGTATGTGAAAGAAGGCATGTGTGGGGGGCGTCATTTCAGTGATCTTTGCCTTGTCCAAGTTATTTAGCTATGTTTCAGATAATGCTAGTATATCTAAATATTTCTCGTTTATCAATTCTCGAATTTGAACAGTCTTTTTATCTACAGATTGTATATTTACATAGCCACAGTTTATGATATCCCTAGTAACCATGATCAGTATTTTCCGCAAGTCTTTTCAATTCCAAATCAAAAGCATTGCAGTCTCTAGAATTTACTATATGGTCACTTGGTCTGTTTACCTTTGTGCTGTGTATACACTTTGACACTTCCGAATTACACTTCCTGTTGGAGTGTCTCCCTGAACATTTCCCACAAACATTATTTTCATTTTTAGACTTGCAATCTTTTTCAAAATGGCAATACCTCTGACAGTGGTAGCAGGTGATCACGTGATACCTATCACGTATGTTATAGATACCCCATCGTAACGAAACGAAACGTAACGAAACTTGATTGGTAGATAAATTGCTATCCACATTCATGAGAACGTGCAATCTGAACTCAACCGGATGAAAGAACATGTGTTATCCACAAAATTACTGAACCGACCCTTTGGGTCAACCAAATCGTGGTTGTCCACAAGAAATCTGGTGACATAAGAGTCTGCGTCAATCCAAGAGAACTGAACAAAATCCTACTGAGAGAGCATTTATCTATGATAGTCTACTAGAGTATAAACTGCACAAAAAGGGTAAGACTACTTTCGACTAGAAAGCTGGATACTGGCAAGTATGTCTGCAGTAGGAGTCGAGTCTTCTCACAACCTTTCAATTGTGCAATGGTTGTTATTGTTTCTTATAGGTCTCTTTCCAACTTATGAGGTATTGTCTGCATTGTCAATGATGTGGTAATTCATTACAAGCATCTACAAGAGCATTAATCCAACTTGCTTGTCAATTGGGATTAAACTGAAGAAATCCAACATGAAGCATTGCAAATCTGAGACTATGTTCATCAGTATGAATGGACTTCAAACTGATCGTGAAAGGTAGTAGCAATTCTTGTTATAGCTAACCCAACAGTGTGTTGGCTTTTAGAAAATGTTTAAAACCATCAACTACTATGGTAAGTTCCTACCTAACTAACCTGATGTTCCAACATCCTTTACCAATCTACTCAAAAGTATTCTTTTCTGGAACTGGGTCATACCAAAAAGTCTACATTCACTAAGGTCAAAGAATTGCTAACTTTTGCACATACTCTATCTTCCCACAATCATGCCTATGGTCATGGCATTGCTGTCTACCAAGATGGCAAACTAATTGTGCAAGCCAAACACTTAATCTTGCAGAAATAAGATATATATGCTCAAATTGAAAAGGAAAAGCTTGGTATCTGATTTGGTGCATCTAAGTTTCATCACTCTACTTATGTTTGTGATGTGACTGTAATCATTATCACAGACCAAAATTTGTTGTTTATGCTTATAGCTGTGATGTGACTACAATCACAGGCCATAAGCCTCTGGTTGCCATCATCAATAAACCTCTTGACAAAGCTCTCAAGTTTCTACAAAATCTGGTCTTTTGTGGTATGGAGTACAACTTCAATCTAATCTACTTTGTAGGGAAAGACATTCATATAACAGATGCTCTATCAAGAAGTCCAATACCTGTCTGCTCTACCTAGGAAGTTGTCCACGCTATGTACACTGCTCTAATATGTATGAATTGTCTTCAGGAAATCAGGATTGCAAACAAATCCAATGACTTACTAATATCTTTCAATATGTCATCATGAACAGATGGCCAGCACGCAAATATAGAGTGGATTCTTCAATCCAGAAATACTTCAACCCTGAAATCAAACTGTAACTTCAGGATATGATGATCCTTGGAAGAAAAAAGGCAGCAATTCCTAAATCACTTCAACGCAATGTTAAAGTGTCTGTGCCTGCTGACCATGTGCCTTCAAAAATTTGTTGAACCCTGCTCTGTCTGCAATATGTACACTTTTAGAACTCTATCTGAACCTCGGATTATAGAGGAAGTACCTGATCTGCCCTGCCCTTCAGTACTGTTGCTCTTGACTTTTATCATGTTAGAGGGTAGGAATAGCTTGTACTAGTGGATTGGCACAGTAACTTTATCAAAATGTATCAAATGGAGACTTCAGCATCTTATGATTTAAATCACATGGTGTAACAGTGCTTTGCCATTGACAGTAGTCCACAATATGCTTCATCAGCATTTAAAAAGTTTCCCCTAAGATTGTCATTATAAACATGTAATTTTTAGCCTTAAAAATTCACATTCAAATTTAGCTGGAGAAGTTAATGTCAGTAACATAATAATCAAGTGGTATAGCAGCAGAAGGTGTGGACATAAGGCCTAGTCGATGTCTGCTATATTGTCAAACGGTAATGTTTGTTCCAGTCTTGTATAGTGCTCTCCTACCAAAAACTCCACCTAATGTGAAATCTTATATTGATAGAAAGAACAAACTGCACAATGCCTTCAGAACCAGGAAAATTAGAAATGACAGCAAATTTGAGACTGTTCACCTGCAATTGGACCAAATCTGAAAAACTACATGGGAAAAGTCTCATTGCTAATGATATTTTGGGACAATCATATGATGTTATCACTGGCAAAGGATATGTCCTAAAACGTAGTTGTCAACTGCTATACAATGTCAACATGTCAAGGTCAACACCCAAGTCCCCTGTGTGTGATTACCCCCTCGTCTCATGTCCCAAATTTATGGACACCTCAAGACAGCAAGCTCTAATGAAGCCATCAAGGTTTGCTGACGAATTAACTCTGTAAGAGACTATACTTATATAGCAAAAATTTCATAATCTGTAAGGATATATGATACTGTAAATTGTAATGGCATTGTTATTTATCTTCTTTTGTATTTTTTTAATACTCATATACCATATTTGATCTGTTCCTTAACTGCTATATCTACAGTAATTGACTAATTTTATTGTTCTCAAAATTATCGTAAAAAGGGGGAGAATGTTGCATGGTTTATACGGTAGATGTCTCCACTATAAAGACATCAGGCTTAAGCATGGAGCTTCTGCTTGATGTTTCAATAGTGGCAACTTAGTTAAATAGTTAATTCAATGCTTCTAAACTTGAGTACCATGGGGGTGAGGCCAAGGGTTTCAAAGGGAGGTGCCTTGATAACCTTAATAGATATCCCCTCTTCTCTTGTCGGCCCTGGGATCTTTGCTTCTTCATTGAATGCTAATATTGTAAGGTGGGGAGGCATGGTTCTTCCCCTTTGATCGTTTTCTGAGACCTGTGCCCCCTCGGCTTTACGTTGTTTTATTTTTTTTCAGGTAAAACTGGGAGATTTGAGACCAGGACTGACAGGAGCTCTAGTGATGGGATTCTAGGTAGGCCACTCTGCTCATAAATGCTCACCTTCCCCTCAGTTGCTGACCATAATCTCCTATTTCCCAGATTGTAGGCTGTTTCCCACTGCATCTTGTCATCGTTGTCCTTGGTTGTAAATAGCACACCTGGAACTTTTTTTTTTCAGGCTATCTATAATAATATGTATGGGCCAAGTTCAGTTGTCGTGAAGTAAATATCCAGATAAATAAGGATTTACTAACTTCATAATGTGCTTATGAGCAATTCCCTCCTTATCACCCTAGAGTAGGTTAGAGGTCTTGAGTGCAAAGTTATTTTATTCCCTTTAAATACAGGTTGTGAAACTGAGGACGGATTCTTCTACCCAAATTTTCAGTAGATAGTTCTCCCCCATATCCCCTTTTCTCGTGTCAGGCAAAAGGGGAAGAAATAGCAAAGACTTTGCCAGTCTTCCATGCATTCACTGGTGTTGAAAACACTGGACGATTCTCTCATATAGGAAAAGCAACCTAGCGGCAAGTATACATGAAGGCAGATATAGCTGTAATAAATTCTCTTTAGATACTTCCAACAGAGTTAGAAGTGACCAAAGTTATGTTGACCTCTCTGACTAGCTTCAAATCTGAGACCTACTCCCTCAAGGGCATCTACATCAATACCACATTCGAATTAAGATCGCATATCTTCTGCAAGCATATGGAAGAAAGTGACAAGCTACCTTCTACCTCTAGAACTCCGAGACACGTCCTAAGAGTCCATATCCAAGGCAGAGTGTTAGATCCCCTGCAGAATGGCTACCACAGGAAGGCTGATGGCCAGCTGAAACCAACTATGATAGATGCCCTTTCAACTCTATAGGCCATCATTGAAATGGTTAGCTGCCAATAAAAAACAGGCAGTTTTCTGCCAGATGATCTTGCAGAACAAAGAACTTATTCTGCAATGATCTTTGGCATTTTGGCAGTGAGGGCTAAAGGATAAGGACATACAGAACAAGTATGAAACTGTTGACGACAATGATGGTGATGAAATGTAGACTCTTTGGTTTCTTTAAAGATTAAACCCATTTTTGCCATGAGGAGCACTGAAACATCAATGTCTGATCACTTGTAAAAAATCAATAGAAAGGAATACTTCAATCAAATACGTTTTTGGTTGAATCTTGCATATTTATCTTGATACCATTGGATTCCTTAGTCCTGCAAATGGTGGTTTAGCTGTCAAATTCATGTTCCTGGGTTATTTAGAAGTTGAGATATTGAGGAGAAGGTTTTTTTAATGGCAACCTCAGCCCCCCCCCCCCTTTTTTTCTAAATCTAAGAGGGTGGTTGTATAAGTATTAGGACAAATTGATTTTTTTTTTCTAATTCGCTATATAATAAATTTGTCAAAAGTTTATATTTCTAATACTTTCCACAGAAATCTGGAAAGTTGCAAAGTGAATCCTAGTAGTTGTAGTTTTGTTCCTGTCAGCATTCTATGTTACTTTGCTCCTGGGTATTTACACCATGAATTAGTAACTTCAATTTCTTGGTCACCATTTCGTAGTCGCCTAAAGGAATTCCCGTCATAGGCCCTTTCCCTAAACGTATCTAATTCGAATATCCCCATTGATAAACAACTTCAGAAACTGGTGACCTTTTTTCCATCGCTGACGTTTGTAAAACTTGGCTTCATCTCTCACCCATTAAAGCCCTGCTTACTCCATCTCAACTTCTTAGCGATAGGAAGTTTATTATTATTATTATCATTATTATTATTATTATTATTATTATTATTATGTGCCGATGCCTTGAATATAGAATGGAGCAGAGATATAATGCATTGTAAACAAGAACTTAGCTTATAGCCTGCACAACAGAATATCGTAAAAGCTTGTTGGAACGTCATAACGCCGGTGGTCCTATCTGATTTTTTTTTTTGTTTTTCGTTACCAAACCTTCCTTGAATAATGATTTACCTTACATCGGCTGAGTATGAATTTCATCTCTCTCAACAGTTGCGAGATTCAAATGGAGTTGTTAAGACATCCTATCATTAATAAATAATGGCAAAAAGTGTGAGCGATGCTGTCTAACAGCGTTATCTTCACAATGAGCGAGTTGACCTTTGCATTTGGTTTCCCAGCATCGCGTGGCACGATTCTTCGATATTATTTACTCTCTCTCTCTCTCTCTCTCTCTCTCTCTCTCTCTCTCTCTCTCTCTCTCTCTCTCTCTCTCTCTCTCTCTCTCAATACGGCTTATTTTCTGGATGATTTTTTATAATTCAAACCACGTAGTATTATTTATGACTTAGCCTACACATGCAGAAATATGCATAGATTGCCTAGAGAGCGTCACAAGTGTGCTTGGTAAAGTAAATCCTTTTAGGAAAACCAATCTGTTATTTTAGGAGTTTCAACTAGATTTACTTCTGCTTCTATTTCTTTACTGATAACATATCTATATCAAAAGTGTGACGTCGTCTGATCGTTGGTGTTTCATTACTATCAAGCGTAATTAGAAATTACTTTGAACTTGTGTCAGACAATGATACGTTTCAGATGTGATTAGTAAAGAAAATGATCTCTATGAAATCCACGTGTATCGTACAAGTTCTGTGTAACCGCTTCCGTTTTTGTTTCATGGAAAGTTTGACGGTGACAAAACTAATTGTTCATATCAAGGGTTTTCTTTGTTTCCAGGCTTCATACACACACACACACACACACACACACACATATATAGATGATTTTGCACATTAATACGTGTTTTTTCAATATATTCATATAAGCCATATACACCTTAATATCTGGATTCTCTATCTCGGGGTCAGAGATCCAAATGGGAATCAACTCAAAGATAATAGCTTTTGGCAGGTCAGAAAATCGAACCCGGACCCGAGAAATTGAGGTTTCAGTGATATCAACCACTCAGCTACAAAGAGAGATGAAATTTGATTAGCATTCTCCCATACTTATTCCTGTTGAATTCAGGTTTTTGTAGGCTAATTAAGAATCGAAATCAACCCTTCTTCACCATTGTACCTTGTTAGTAAGTTTGCAGTACTAGGCTATGATTAATTAAATAAAGTTTTATCTCTTTTTGTGGCTGAGTGGTTAAAGTCAGTGGAACCTCAGTTTCTTGGGCCCGGGTTCGATTCCCCGGCCGACCAGAAACTCTTATCAAAATTAATCTCCCTTTGGGTCTCTGAGCCCGAGGTAGAGAGAATGCAGCTATTAAGAGGCATATATGGCTTATATATACAGTATATATGTATATATATATATATATATATATATATATATATATATATGTATATATATATAAATGTATATATCCTTAGTATATATACACACATGTATATGTATAGTATATGTACACACACACACACACACACACATATATATATATATATATATATATATATATATATATATATATATATATATATATATAATGATAATCTTAGAAACACCTAGAACACTTCTCATCTCCATTACATTGTTTACACATAACCATTTCGAAAGTCTGTCTCAAATATCCTAATGCCTTTCCCTTATTCTTGTAAGTATCATTTACCCTAATCAGGCAACCCACCTCCACACCATTACACATTACCAAAGTGGATGGTAGGCCCTACTCACGCCACTTCCTCTCTGGTTAGTCGGTTGTTTATTCAATGTTTATGTCATTTCTTTGCTTATTTTCTTTCGAGTATTGTAGTTTTCCGTCACATCTCATGAAAGTAAGTCCGACCAATGACCTATGTTACCTTTCAGTTTTTAATTATGTTATTAATTGTCTATACTATATTTGGGTTATAATTGTTAAGGACCTCAGTTGGTCATAGACTTTTATATACATAGTTTTTTGTAATAATTTATTTAGCAAAGTATTAATTTTCTATATTATGCTTATTTACAAGATTTTAAAGTAAAATCGCAAGATTGAATTGGATGTCTAATGTAAATATATCATCATGTTAT
>NC_090727.1:117943406-117998406 GCF_036898095.1 Palaemon carinicauda | reverse complement strand
TCCAAGAGTTTTTAAGTAACCCAAATGTTCAGCAATTGTCAGAAATTAATGTAACTAAAGCTCAGTGGCTCTCTATTTAAATGGCATGTTGTGGCCATGCAACAAGTGGGATGATTAAAGCCCAAATCAAGTGTCTAGCCTTAGAAGCGTTATTGAACTCGGGAAAGTTGTCGGACGAAAATATTGTGGAAGCTCTTGAACTGTTGGAGGAAGCTCTGGAAGAATTATTAGCGAAGCAAGGACCAGTTGATCCACAAACTGAAGGCATGAAAGCAGAGAGGGATGTTGAGATGGAGATTCGACGAATTGCAGCGGAGGAGAATTTGCTTAAGTTGAAGATGATGGCAGAAAGAGAAAAAACGTGAAGAAATAGAAGCAAGAGGGAAAGAAAGAGAGAAGGAAATATAAGTAAGAGAGAGATCGCAAGACATGCGAGGGAAGAGGCAAGAGAGATTGCACGACATGCGAGGTAGTTGGAGCTGTTGAATGATCTTGCACAGTTGGCAACGTAGACAGAGGCGACCCCTGCTAGGCACGATCCCGTGTTTAATGTGTCAGATGCCCAGAGGTTAATTACCAGATTCATTTTGAAATGGTCGCATCGACGATGAATCGGCTAGAAGATAAACGGTCTGTATTATTGCAGTGTACTGTTTGGGAAAGGACGCAGTGCTTACTTATCCCTATCTGAGGACCAAAGGACGAAGTATTAATAAATGACGAGGAGCTTGCTGCAAGTGTATCAGATGACCAATGAATATTGTAATGAAAGGTTCCAAAGTTTGAGGAAGGACGAGAAAATGACTCTCCTGGATTACGCTTATAAGGTACGACGATGTTTTAAGAGATGGTCAGAGGCTGCTAACGTGAAGGAGATGGCTGATTTAGAAGAATTGATAATACCAGAACAATATCTACGAGGAATTCCTGAACATATTCGAATGTACTTGAGAGAGTGAGAGATGAAGAAACTTGATAAAGCCGCTTCACTGAGTGAAGATTATAATATTATCAGTGGTAAACCCTCTTTGGGCTCGAAGTTTCAACCGTCGTTCCGACCAAGTGTCTAGTATTCGCTGAACCATGGAAATATATATATATATATATATATATATATATATATATATATATATATATATATATATATTGTGGAACCTCTACATACGATCTTGATTCGTTCTGGGACCTAGTTCTTGTGTTAAAACGATTGTATGTTGGAGCGAATATTCCCATAATAATACGCCATAATTTGTATAATTCGTTCTACAGCCCAAAAACTCCTTAATAAATTACTATACCTAATTACACATTGCAATAATACAATTGCATTATATAATAGAGATGTAAAAAAGAATAATTATATAGAAATAATAAATAAAAAAGGTGTTTTTATTGTCACTTTACCTTAGAGACAGGCCAACGCAGGTGTAGGCTTTGCTATGTAGGAGGATACGGACAGTCGGCGAGGAGGTAGAGATGGTGATTGTGATAACTTATCGTAACTTACTCTAACTTACACTACATGAACTTATAACGTAACTTAGCTTATTTATTTTTATTGAATTTATATATTTTATATTTTTTTCACATTTTCTTTTTTTCTTTTTGATTTTTAATTTTCATTTCTTTCACTCACTTCAATCTTAGTTTTCTTTGCTTCACTTTCTTTCTCTTCATCACGATCACTAGACCGCTTCGTAGATTTTTAAAGAAACTATCGAGAGAGAGAGTTGCCAGTTATGGCTTTTCAGAATTTTTCTGAAATGGGTTAAGCAGACATCATCGAATTGCGAAACTACACGGCAAACCTGAAGTTTCTGTGGGCGATACTTATCAATGAAGTCAACCACGTGTTGATGATGTGCTAACATCTCTTTTATTGCAGCCGAACTTAAGATGTGCTCTACCTCCTCGATGTCCTCCAACTCACTCAACTGCGCTTGGAACTCATCATGCTGCATGGCATGCAGCTCCTTGAGTTCCTCGGTGGTGAGCTCTTCATGATGCTCCTCAAAGAGTTCGGTAATGTCATCTTCATTGACCTCTAGACCACCCAGGACTTGCTAAGGGATACATTCTCTTCTACGTTTTCCTCTACGGCAAGCACAGGTTTAGGTTCGGGCCAAAACCTTCAAAATCTCTGGGAGAAACAGCATCAGGCCAAAGCTTCTTCCAAGCTGAATTCAGTATCCATCGAGTTACTCCCTCCCAAGCCTGATCTATGATCTTCAAGCAGTACACAATATTGAAATGGCTCCTCCAAAATTCACGCAAAGTTAAGTTGGTGCTTTGCGTGACATTAAAGCACTGCTTAAATAAGTGTTGGTGTAGAGCTTCTTAAAATTAGAGATGACTTGCTGGTCCATGGGTTGGAGGATAGGGGGGGGGGTGTTCGGTGGAAGATACAGCACTCCGATGAACTTGAACTGGTCGATGATATCATCTTCGAGTCCTGGGAGGTGAGCAGGAGCATTATCCAAGCAAAACAAGCACTTTAAAGGAAAATTCATCTCCTGAAGGTACTTCTTGACAGCAGGGCCAAAAACTTGGTTTACCCAGTCAACAAAGAAGTGCCTAGTATCCCAAGCCTTAGAATTAGCACGCCAGAAAACATGCATCAGGTCTTTATTGACTCTATGGGCCTTAAATGCTCTAGGATTTTCGGAATGATAAACCAATAACAGCTTTATTTTGCAGTCCCCGCTGGCGTTGGCACATAGGGCAAGAGTCAACCGATCCTTCATAGGTTTATGTGTAGGCATTTTCTTTTCTTCGGCGGTGATGTATGTTCGACACGAATCTTTTTCCAAACAGACCGGTTTCATCACAATTGAAAACTTGCTGCTCTTAGTAGCCTTCATCCTCCACGATCTTTTCGAACTTCTTAACAAAATCATTAGCAGCCTTGGTGTCCGAACTTGAAGCCTCTCCGTGCCGAACAAATGAATGAATCCCAGTCCGTTTCTTAAATTTCTCGAACCAACCGCGAGACGCCTTAAATTCCTACGTCGTAGAATTGGTTGAACTCTCCCCCGCGTCACTCAAGAGCCTGCTGCCTTCAAGTCACAATATATAATGCTGGCCTTCTCACAAATGATCGTTTCAGTGATTATATTGCAAACAATCTCTGTCCTTTATCCACATTAACAAAAGGTGTTCCATCTCTTCCAGGGTAGGGCTGTGATGTTTTGAAATAATGGTGATCCCCTTCAATGGTTTGACTGCTTTAATGGCTTCCTTCTGCTTGATGATCGAGATCGTAGACATATTGCGGCCATATTGTTTAGCCAGATCACTCACACACACACACCGCTCAAGTTTTTTATAATTTCTCGCCTCAGTTCTAATGAAAGTATTGCCTTCTTCCTTTTCTCACCACTTCTAATACCTGTACCGAAACTAAGCTTCTTAGGATCCATGATTATACGTAAAATCAAATATGAAATGTGAAAAAAAGAAAGATGTACAGCACTGTTAATAACGGACTGAACAGGATACAACTACACGATGCACACAAGAACAGAGAACTGACCGACGCGACGCTTACTGGCGTCCCTCTGATGTGCTGCCGTCTACCGGCGTAAACAAGAAACTACAACCAAGTATGGTCTACGTCGGATGTTGGAGCATGACGTCGGGTGTCGAGACGAGAATTCGATGGAATTTTACGTCGGATGTTGTAACAATCTGATGTAAAGGCAATTGTATGTAGAGGTTCCACTGTATATATATATATATATATATATATATATATATATATATATGTATATTTATATATATATATATATATATATATATATATATATATATATATATATATACAGTAATACCTTGAGATACGAGTTTAATGCGTTCTGGGACCGAGCTTGTATGTCAATTTGTTAGTATCTCAGATGAATTTTTCCCATATAAAATAACTAGAAAAAATTAATCCATTCCCACCCTTTGAAAAAAAACCCTGAAAACAGTATATTACACTGGAAAAACATGTTTTTAATTGTTCTAATCAACATTCTATGCTAACAAAATAACAAAAACCTATGAACTGGTTATGATGCTCAATAAAATGTAACATTATTATGGAGTTCTTACCTTCGAGACAGACGGTAGCAGCTAACGGCGGTGTGTGCGGAGGAGGAAGAGGGAGAGAGGATGGGGAGGCAAGAGATTTGAGGTAACACGTTCGGTATGCAACACTTTTGTAACACTATGTAACATAACTTTAACTTTAGATTTATCATAAATGAAATTAGCAACTTTAAATTTAACTTAAATGAAATTAGCTTACTCTACTCACACTTAAAAATAAAATGTTAATCTTACTTTACACTAAACCTAATTCTAATTTTGTTTTCATTTTCATTTTTTTACTTTTCTTCTTCTTCCGGCTTGGCTCTTTTTGCCTCGCTTTCACTTTCACTTTTTGACGGCCTTTTTAAAAGGAACCTATCTAGAGATGTTTGCTTTTGTCTCCCCTTCAAAATGTTGCGAAAATGATGCACACAAGTGTCATCACAATGGGCTAACACACGACCACTCGCCAACTTGTCCGTGTGCCTCTTTTCCATAAAATTAGAAAACTCCTGCCTCTTCGCTAACATGTCTTTGATTTCTGCCGTCGAAAGGCAGCCCTCGTCTTCCACTTCCTCCTCGCTACTGAGCTCCTGCAACACCTCTGAATGTAGCATCTGTTGGAGCTCTTATCAATTCCTGTGTCGTGAGCTCTTCCTGATGCTCCTCAACAAGGTCGTTCACGTCTGCCTCGTCTACCTCCAGCCCCATGGACTTTCCAAGAGAGACGTTTCATCCATCACAATAGGTTCGGGGTCATCAGGGTCTGTCGTATCGAACCCTTCAAAGTCCCTCTCAGCGACGGAAGCTGGCCACAATTTCTTCCATGCTGAATTAAGAGTTCGTCTTGTGACACCCTGCCATACATCGTCAATGATTTTTAAGCAATGGACGATACTGAAATATTCCTTGCAAAATTCACAAAGGGTGAGATTGGTGTTGTCTGTGACATCGAAGCATTTCTTGAACAAGTGCTTCGTGTACAGTTTTTTGAAGTTGGAAACAACTTGTAGCTCCATGGGCTGGAGGAGTGGCGTGGTGTTGGGCGGGAGAGAAAGGACTTTGATGAACCTGAACTCATCAAGAATGTCCTCTTCGAGACCAGGAGGGTGACCAGGAGCATTGTTAGGGACCAGGAGACTTTTCATTGGCAGATTTTCTCGGCCAAATATCTTTTGACTGCCGGACCAAAGCACAGATTAACCCATTCTGTGAAGAAATGCCGCGCAACCCAAGCCTTAGCATTAGCGCGCCACATCACTTGCAGTTTTTCTTTCAAGATCCTTTGTCTCTTGAAAGCATGTGGGTTTTCCAAGTGGTACACCAGCAGTGGCTTGACCTTACAGTCTGCGCTGTCATTGGTACACAAGGCTAGAGTTAACCGGTCCTTCATGGGTTTATGGCCCGGTAGTCTCTTCTCCTCTGCCGTGATAAAAGTCCTCCTGGGCATCTTCTTCCAGAAAAGGCCAGTCTTATTGCAGTTGAAGACTTGTTGGGGGATGAAGCCATGTTGGGCGATAACAGAGGCAAAGGTTGTGACGAAGTCCGCCATGGCTTTCGAGTCGGAACTTGCTGCTTCCCCATGCCTCACAACCGATTGTATCCCAGTCCGTTTTTTTGAAATTATCCAACCAGCAATGACTGGCTTTGAAGGTTTCCACTGGCGTCGAAGTTTCCCCTCTCTCGGCTGCTTGCTTCCCTTTCAAGTCACCATAGATTCTGCTGGTTTTTTTCACATATGATTGACTCGGTCACGCTATCTCCCGCCAACTGTTTCTCCTTTTTCCATAATAAAAGAAGCCTCTCTATCTCGTTGTGAATATCACTGCGCAGCTTGGAAAAGATGGTTACTCCTTTGGAAGGCTTGATGCTCTTTATAACATCCTTCTGCTTGAGGATGGTACATATTGTTGATGTACTCCTCATATTGGCGCGCCAGCTCAGTCACTCTTTCGCCATTCTCATGTTTTTCGATTATTTCATGCTTCATCTCCATTGTCATCATACACTTTTTCTTTTCACTACCCTTGTTTGCACTCGCTTGCTTTGGAGCCATTGCTTATTCACTGAATTCTGCACTGATTAACGCAAAAAATGCGTAAAAAAGCAAGCACTACGGCCGATGCTCGGAGATAACTTTACGCGATGGAGATCCGACAGGAAAGACCGAACGATGCTGTCCTGGTGAGAAAAAGATAAAATCTAGCTGGAAATGAAAAAAAGATAAAATTTAGCCCTGGGGTTTTCAAGAACTTTCCAAAACCCGTGTCAAATATAAGAATTGCGTATTTTCTCACAAACATGATGCAATACTTCATAAAAATATGTAAAACATTTATATAAGCCCTTGTTCATATCTCGTATGTCTCTTATAACACTCTTAAACAGTTACGTAAGACTTCGTAACAAAATACTTGAAACAAAAAGTTAATTCTTAAAAATATCGTAAATTTACATATACTGACTTGAATAAAGACTACAAATGAATTAACAACGAAAGTTTACTTAATTTACTTAACAAACTTATACGTACATGAGAGGAACTCATGTTAAGAGGTGGCTAGTCACGTCTTCAATGCGCATATGAAAGCATGAATAAAATACCTGAATAACTTATTTACTCTACACTAGACCAGCTTTGTAAGAATATATATATATATATATATATATATATATATATATATATATATATGTGTGTGTGTGTGTGTGTGTTTGTGTGTGTATATATATATATACATATATATATATATATATATATATATATATATATATATATATATATACAGTATGTGTGTCTTTATATATTATTTATATGCATATGATTAAATGAATGCATGTATATATATATATATATATATATATATATATATGCCTACTGTATATATAATTATGCATACATATATGTATAGTGTATATATATGCATATATATGTGTGTATACATCATGATCATCATCAGCTTTTGATAGCCCCTGCAGGATAAAGGCCTTAGCTTAGACAAATCCTTCCACTCCCGTGTGTTTATTTTCTTTCCATGTCAGTATATAAAAGCAACTTTTTTGCTCATTCCTCATCCTCTCTCCCTTCCCCTGCTTCGTTTGCAATCTCCTGGGGCCCATTGAGTTATTATTTTGTACATCTATGTTACATGTTGTTAAAATTTTCTCTACTTTAGTCTCCTCTCGTATCCATCTTGGTGTGTTTTCTGTCTCTTAGTTTTAACCCTATCATTATTTTTAAAATAGCTATTTGAGTTGTAACTAGCTTATGTTTTAATTCTTTAGTAAGACTACAAGTTTCTGATGCATAGGTTAATATTGTCAGGACCATCTGATTAAATACTTTTCTTTTTTGAGAAAGTGGCATTTTACTTTTCATAATCTCATTTTATTTAACAAAATCTCTCCATACCATGTTATCCTTCTTTTAATTTCGGTCTCATTTCTTGGGGAAACCGTTACTGTCTGTACATATATTCATTAACAATAACCAGAGGTTTGTCCTTAACTCTTATTTGTTATCTCTGCATTTCATTAAAAATTATTTTAGTTTCCCTCTTCTTCATTTTCAGTCCTACATTTCTGCTTTATCTATTCAAATCTTCTATTATCTATCACAATTCCTCAAATGATTCACTAAACAGAACCATGTCATCTGATAATTTCAATTTGTTAATGTTAATTGCTGCATTTTCCCAATCTATATTCTTGAAAACTTCTATGTACGCTGTGAATAATTTAGGAGAGATGAGGTCTCGTTGTCTAACTCCTAACTCCTTTCTCAGTCTAAATTTTCTCACTATAATTGTTGTTTTAGGATTGCTTTACTACCCGTATAGATATCGTCAAATGTTCTAACATGATATTCATCTATTCCTTGCTTTTGAAGGGCTATCAGTGCTGTTAAAGTTTTGTCAAACCCAAAATCTTTCTCACAGTCTTTAGTGCTGCCTTTGATCGTTTTAATCATGAAGCCCTTGTTTTCAAAGTCAAACAGTTGGGGTGGAACCTTTCTTATCAGAATTATTGAATTTTTTAGTGATAGATTGCAAAGAGTTCTTATTGATGGAAACCATAGTGAACACAAGAGTGTGATATATTGTATTCGTCAGGGTAGCGTTCTTGGTCCATTACTTCTTATACTAATTTATATACACGTGACATGTAGTTTGACATCGAAAACAAGCTCGTTGCAAATGCAGATGATGCTACTCTCTTTGCAGCAATTCCATCGCCTGAATGTAGGTTGCTGAGTCCCTTAATAGAGATCTAGCTAAGATTATTGCATGGTGCAAATTAAGGGGCATGAAGTTGAATCATAACAAAACTTAAAGTATGATTGTAAGTAGGTCGAGGACTTTTGCTCCTCAACATCCGCATCTCAGTATTGCCAATGTTTCTTTAACTCTGTAGGACTTAAAATTTGAGGTGTTTTTCGACAGCAAATTTACTTTTGAGAAACACATTCGGTCTGTCTTCTTCAATTGCACAAAATATTGGCTTATTAAGAAAGGCTTTCAATATTTTCGATGATCAGTTCATTCTGTAGAAGTGTGTGTTTGTGTGTGTGTTTTTTTTTTCCTACCTTGTTTGTGAATTATTCCTCTGTCTGGTCTTCAGCTGTTGAATCTCATTTTAATTTGTCTGACATGAACTTACGGTCTACTGAATTTCTTATTCATGATCTACAGTAGATATTAATCTATGGCACCGTCGTTCAATCAGTTTGTTATGTATGTTACACTCAGATCTTCCCGGACAGTACCATCTTGTAAATTCTAATAGTCAGGCCTTTTCCATTATGAGGGTCAATACTAAACAGTATTCCAGAAGTTTTATTCCAAATCTGACCATATTGTGAATGATCGTCCTAATCGGGTAGTTGAAAGTTCAAACTTACAGCAAATGTTTTTATGTTGAAGAGTCTGGTATAGCTCTTATTTATAGTTTATATATGAAAGATGTTTTAATTTTGTTACTGCTCTTAAATTATTTTATTTCAATTGTTCATTACTTTTTATATCGTTTATTTATATCCTTATTTCCTTTCTTCACTGGGCTATTTTTCCCTGTTGGAGCCGTTTGGCTTACAGCATCCTACTTTAGCAACTAGGTTTGTAGCTTAGCTATTAATAATAATAATAATAATAATAATAATAATAATAATAATAATAATGATAATGATGATGATGATGATGATGATAATAATAATAATAACAACAAGAACAAGAACAACAACAACAACAACAGCAACAACAACAACAACCAGTTAGGTGACCCGATTCAATGGGTAATCCCCACTCGACAACGGCAAAAGTTCCATGGTTTGGGAGAAGGGTTTTAAAGATTAGTAGGAGAGTGTTAGGGGATTATGAGAGGATAGAAGAAGATGTGATAAGATATCAGTAGCTCACTGTTAAAAAAATGTGAACTGGGGAGTGCAAAGTTTTCCCTGCAGTCGAAAAGATAGGCGAGATAAGTAAAAACAGAAGTACCAAGTATTTTCACACAAAAGCACAATATAGATTGAAATTTCTAATCAAATAAGGTTTTAAGAAACCCTTTTATGAAATGAATGGTAAGTTGCAAAAAATCCCTCACACACAAATATATATATATATATATATATATATATATATATATATATATATATATATATATATATATATATATATATATATATATATATATATATATATATGTATATACATAATATATATATATTTATAGTTATATATATATATATATATATATATATATATATATATATATATATATATATATATATATATATATATATATATTTATATATACAGTATATACTGTATATAAATAAATAAATATATATATACAGTATATACTGTATATATATATATATATATATACATATATATATATATATATATATATATATATATATATCAATAGTGGTTACTAATCCACTGCAGAACAAATACCTCAGACAAATCCTTCCACTTGCGTCGGTTTATGGTCTTTCTGTGATTAATCCAGCAATTCAATCACTAGTACTCCAAAATTCTTCTATGTTACCTGCAATATTTTTGTTAATAAGAAAACCTACTCCACTCTCTTTGTTCCTTTCATGTCCTCTGAAGCAAACTATGCGGCCCTCTTTTAATTCTATATAAGATTCTCCAGTTCTTCTAATTTCACTCAATCCTATAGTATCCCAATTTATTTATTTAAGCTCTTCTAGTAACGTAGCAAGCCAGGTCTTCACTAGACAGGGTCCTGACATTGTATATTGTAAGGTTCAGTTTCCAAAGGTGGCCTTCATAGTCCAGAGATTTTCAGCAACCCCCTGCAGTGAAATGTAGGTGCCCACCCCCTTGGCCTGTTGTTCAACTGCTGCTGGGGACTGGGGGCCGAGACAGGGTTGTGATATACTTGTCTGGGTTTAGGCCAGTTTTCATCATGACGCTAGCCACTGCGAATTGGGGATGGTGGGAGATTTTTGTCTGATCGCTCACAGCAACCCAAGCTAGTATGGGTGGCCCTGACTAGTGTGACGGCGCCGAGTAAGGCTGTGAACTCAAAGGCAGGTTGGAAACGACTGAGTTATATTATTGTAGAACATTCTCCTTATATACAAAACCTCAAGGCAACAGGACATAACAAGTTCACAAGACAGACAATATTACAGAGGAAAAACCAGACATGAATTTTCATGTTCGTTTTAGTGCGAGGGAAGAGCGAAGATACAAGCATAATATATACAAAAGGAATTATGTACAATTGTGTGAAACACGGTTGGTACATGGCTCCCCCCCTAAAAATGACATACTTTACATGTTAAATAGGGCGCCCTGATCTAGAGAGGCGAACTGTAGGCGGGTCATCTGGCAGAAGATAAGCAGGTTTTAGACGATCAATGGAGACCCAGTCTTCTTTGCCCCGAATGTTTAGGAGGAATGCTTTCGGACTGCGTCGGATCACAAGGAAAGGGCCCGTGTATGGGGGCGTTAGTGGTGGCTTGCTGGTGTCGTTGCGCAGGAAGACGTGCATTGCAGAGTGCAAGTCCGTTGGTATGTGATGCTTCGCTGGGGGCTTGTAAGTCTGGCGGCACGGAGTAAATTTTCCCACGACGTGATGTATGCGCTGGAGATCGTCGGAGGAGGTTGTAGAAGGAAAAAATTCGGCAGGGACGACCAACGGGTCGCCATACACCATTTCAGCTGCCGAGACGTCGAGGGCGTCTTTAGGAGTGGTCCTTAGTCCAAGGAGGACCCAGGGAAGCTGAGTAAACCAGTTGCAATCCTTGCAGCGGGACATCAAAGCTGCTTTGAGGGTGCGATGAAAACATTCAACCATTCCATTGGCAGCGGGGTTGTAGGCCGTTGTCTGATGTAGGGTGATGCCCAGGAGATTCGCTAATGACGTCCACAATTGAGAGGTGAAGGTGGTTCCCCTGTCAGAAGTAATATGCTCAAGGATACCGAATCTTGAAATCCATCCAGAGAGTAAGGCAGATGTACATGAGGCGGACGTTGCAGTTTCCATGGGAATGGCTTCAGGCCAACGAGTGGAGCGGTCGATGACGGTAAACAGGTAACGATGTCCTTGTGATGTGGGTAGGGGGCCTACAACGTCGACGTGAATGTGTGCGAAACGACGGTGAGGTTGAGGAAAGGTGCCCACTCCTGAAAGCGTGTGTCGATGTACTTTGGAAGTTTGGCAAGAAGTACAGGCGCGGACCCAATCCTTAGCATCCTTAGAAATGCCGTGCCAAATGAACTTTGCCTTCAGCAGCTGTGCAGTAGAACGGCACGAGGGATGTGAAAGGCCGTGGATGAAATCAAACACCTGTCGGCGTATGGGAGCAGGAATCCAAGGTCGCGGTCTACCAGTACTGACGTCACAGAGGAGGGTGGTGTTGGAGTCTTCGAGGGGAAAATCTTCCCAACGGAGGGACGTGCAGGATGTCCTACAAGCTTGATACTCTGGATCCTGTCGTTGGGCTTCAGCCAGGGCGTTGTAATCCAATCCCAGTTGAACGGCAGCCAACGTTTTTCTTGACAGGGCATCGGCAACGGGATTCATTTTCCCAGGGACGTATTGGAGGGTGCAATTGTATTCAGCCACGGCGGAGAGATGTCGGCGTTGACGGGCGGACCAGGCGTCAGACTGTCGAGTGAAGGCGTGCACCAGAGGCATGTGGTCTGTGCGAATGACGAAGGGCGTACCTTCTAAGAAATGGCGAAAGTGACGGACAGCCAAGTGCACCACCAGCAATTTTCGATCGAAGGTAGAATAACCCGATTCTGCCTTGGACAGTTTTCTGCTGAAGAAGGCCAATGGGCGGGGCAAGCCTTTGACCACCTGCTCGAGTACTGCACCAATAGCGACGTCGCTGGCATCGGTGGAGAGAAGGAGAGGGGCGTGTGGGATAGGAAAAGTGAGACCCGCAGCAGTTGATAGGGCCTTCTTTGCATTGCAGAAGGCTGCTTCTTGAAGGGGACCCCACTTCAGGTCCTTAGGCTTGCCCTTGAGGGAGGCATAGAGGGGAGCAAGAGTGGCGGCAATGGCTGGCAGAAAACGGTGATAATAGTTGATCATGCCCAAGAATTCCTGCAGAGCTTTGAAGGTCGAGGGCGCGGGGAAATTCTGAACGGCTGCTACCTTCTCAGGGAGGGGATGGACTCCTTCAGGAGTGATACGGTGCCCTAAGAACGACACTTCGTTGGCGCCAAAGGTACACTTGTCGTACCGGACTACAAGGCCGTTTTGTTGCAGGCGGTCGAGCACGATGCGCAGGTGACGGAGGTGTTCCTCTTTTGAGGAGAACACAAGTATGTCGTCCACATAACATACACAGAAAGGGAGGTCCCCTAAGATGCCATCCATGAGACGTAAACGTTTCCCCAGCATTACAAAGGCCAAAACAGGAGTAATTGAAGGTGTATGTGCCAAACGGAGTGGTGATGGCGGTCTTGGGGATGTCTTCTGGGTTCATAGGCACCTGATAATACCCCTTCAGGAGGTTGAGCGTAGAGAAAACCTTCGCTTTGTGCAGGTAGGAGGTTACATCGGCAATGTTTGGGAGGGGGTAGTGATCCGGTTCTGTTTGCATGTTCAGGCGCCTGTAATCCCCGCACGGACGGAGGGAGCCGTCTTTCTTCAGAACGATGTGTAAGGGTGACGACCATGGGCTGGAGGCCTTTTAGCAAAGGCCCATTTTCTCCATTTCGGCGAACGTGTGTGACGTCAGCAACGAGAAACTTCCAATTGAATTTACCGTTTCCGAACGATAATGTGAGGTTCTCGTAACCGTAGGTGGGTATCGCAGATCCGTTGGCAACTACCAAGCGGACGTCGGCAGATGTAGACAGACTACGTTGTGCCTTGAAGAGTTTCCTTGGCAAAAGAGAACGACAAGCACCCGTGTCTACCAAAAATCGCACGCCCGTTCCTGCATCCTGTAAAAAGAAAAGATTAGAAACATGGGAGGCCACCGCCACAAGCGATGGCCTACTTACACGTTTTTTGGCCACTGACAATCTTTGGCACATTTCTTCGCGGTTGCCCCGAATATGAAGTGGTAGAAGCAAAACTGCAGCGGATGGGAGGTAGTAAGTGGCTGTAGAAGTCGTTCGTTGGGGCGCGAGCGATTGGTGGGTGGTGGGCGGCTTTGTCGCCGCTTCGGCACGTCACGGGGTAGGCGTGTATGTCCTACGGCATTCATGTCAGCTTCGGTTGACGTTGAATAGGCATCCTCGTCGTCAGGGGTGGAGGCGTTGATGGAGGTCTTGAAGTGGCTGTCCATAAGGGCGTCGGCTTTGGTCATCAAGTCCTTTATGGGTAAACTATCGACATCGGGTATGGCAGCGCGTACAGGTTAGGTAAACGGCGTATCCAAAGGGCACGGAGTAGGTTCACCTCACGAGGAGAGCCGTCTGCGGCAGGTTGAAGGCGAGCGATACTGGTCATTTCCCTGAAGGCAAGCGAAGCCCTTTGGTCCCCCAATGGTTGTTGCGAGAGCTGAAAAAGCTTTGCTATATGGACGGCTGGCGACGGCGAGTACTGCTGCAGAAGGTATGTTTTGAGGGCGTCATACGCTATTGGGGTGTCTCCTTGTTCACAAAGCCAGTCGGATATTTCTGGGAAGGTGTCCTCGGGTATCACTGCGAGAACATAATCCGCTTTGGTGGTTGAGCGAGTCACGCCCCTGATACGAAAGTGGACTTCAGCGCGTTGAAACCAAGCAAACGCTTCTCTGCTGCCGAACGGTGAAAGTTTCAATGGGGCGGCCGCGGCGCCAACTGCTGTTGTAGAGTCCGTCTCCGTCATAGTACCAACGATGGAGGGGCGAGGGAGGTGGGGGTGGAAGGCAGTGGGAGCGAGTCGACTTCACAAAAGGAATTATGTACAATTGTGTGAAACACGGTTGGTACACTAGTATAGCTTTGCTGATCAATGCAATACGCAAACCCTTTCACCTCCTTAAGGTATATATATATATATATATAGACACATACACCCAAATTTATCTCTATACTGTATGTATATGTACAGTATATACATGTATTTATTACGATGAAAGTACTGTGTATATATATATATATATATATATATATATATATATATATATATATATATATATATATATATATATATATATATATATATATATATATATATTCATTTAGAAATATGTATATATATATATATATATATATATATATATATAGATACTGTATATATATATATATATATATATATATATATATATATATATATACATAATATATATATATATATATATATATATATATATATATATATATATATATATATATATATATATATATATATATATATATATATATATATATATATATATATATATATACAGTATAGGTTTGTGTGTGCATTCACATGTGTGTGTATCCTATAGAGTATTGTGCTATTTTCCTAAATAGGTGTTGGCTGTAGAGAAATAACAAGAACAAGCAATGTCTAATTTATCTTTTGATTGCTAAATTGTGGATGAATCCTTTGTGCAATAGAAATCCTTTGCACTATACATCTTTACAGAAGCTTCATTAACAGCATGCCAAACCCACAGTGTAGATACACCATTCACGCCATGTTGCTTGTCCTCTCGTAATTTTATGGGCCATCTTCTACATCATCAGTCAACCTTTTCTAAGTCTTTCCTTCCTCACACTTGCTAGTATTGTTAGATTGTATTCTATTTCTCCTGATACAACATTTTTCAAGAAATTTGTTTATGGTTTTAATATTTTAAGAAATGAACCAAAATAAAAAGGCAAAAAGGAAACTAGGGTTTATCTATTTTTCTTTTTAATTAAAACATATCCTTGGCCAACTGGTGGGGCAGGTTCTTTAATGAATATGTACCCCGTGGAACCAACCCTTGAAAAAGATCACCAACCCACACAAAGAGAAATAAATAGGAAACAAATCTCTATAGATAACATGGTAATCAAATTTAAAGGGTTTGAAATTATCTATGATCTGATTACACAAGCTTGTGACTTTCATTTATAAAAGTGGGGAGGTTTTGAACGGTAACTCACTTCAAGCCTTAAGTGTAATGTTTGTGGGTTATTTAGGTTTGCAGGAACGATAAGTAGCAGCAGCAGGAAGCCTCCAAATTCTTGATTTTCCGTCCGTGACGTAGATTTTCGTGGAAGATGAAGACGTCCAAAAAGAAGTGTACTGGACAATACCTGGCCGTAAGTGATTAGGCTGAAGAGGGTAGCGTTTACGAACTTTGAATAAACAACAATGCAAACGTCCTCCAAAGCTACTTGTTACAGCACAGTCTTCTTTTGCCAGGTAATAATTGAGGACGAGTCTCCAATAGGTGTACTGACTGTGTCCGTCACGTAGACACACTGCCCCTCGTCTTCTTCTACGGTAAAGAAAATCAAGGCAGTAATCATTCTTAACAATAAACAATCGTAACTTCCACTTGGGACTCGAAGTGAGCTATTCAACCTTAAATAAATAGATTGGTCCAGATATATAAAGATTTAAATTTACCTTGAAATATTAAATTGAGACAGAGGCCAAGTAATTAGAACAAAATGGTCATTCTGTATTTTAAGGACAAATTAAATAGAAAATGAAGATTCGACATGAATATTTGAAATGTAAAATAATTCTAGAATAGTTAGAATTTTTATACACTCTCAGAGGAGGGCTTCAACTTATAGAAAGTTGCAGAAAAAACTAGAATTAGTATAAGAGTATAGCTATGGTTCTAGCCATATCAATGTCAGCTGTTTTTCTAGTTGGACGCGTTGGACGTTTAAGTGGGGGAATATTCGTTGGTTGCCCTTCACCTTCATTTGTATCATTAGGGCCCCTTTGCAATAAGGGCATTATTGTAGAAGCGTGCCGTTTGACAAGTTCCCTAGTTTTTCCCTTTAAAAACAGTTACCCCTGTTACTTCTCCCAAATTATTGGTGGTTATTTCTCTTACAAGGGCTAGAGGATAATAATTAGGTTTGATGTTAGGTTCTTTCAGCAGAACAACATCCCCGATCTGAAAACCCTTATGCGTGACTGGTTGGAACCGATCATTTTTTATCTACAGCCTGAGAAATTAGTTTTGAGAAACTGTTGGCTATAAATTTCACGAACATTAGCCCCAATTTTTTAAAGCTTAAAGTAGCTGCCCTTCACCACATTGCAAGGACTTGCATTTGAGGACCATTCTGCATCTTCTGGTAAAGGAAGTAATTCGGGCAGGATATTTGAAGAAGTTGGTTCATACCCTTTGATCAAGTGTTCTGGGATAATAGGTTCTGGAACACTATTTAATTTTGAAGTTCCAAGCTCGTCTTTGAAAGCTATTGGTCTGGGATTAATCAAATACTTGATTTAACATACTAAAAATTCAAATTCCGAACGGTAAAGCACATTATTCTTAATTGATCTAAAGATTAACTTTTTATCATCTTGACACATCTACCCTCTAAACGAGAGAATGCCTCGACGTTGTCATGTGGTTTCTTCATATTGTTGAAGAATCGTGACGGGCAAGAGGGCTCTCGAACTTGGGGAAATTGCTCCCCAAGTTCGAATCTAAATTTCTCTCCCTTTCCTCTATTTCTTCTGCTCAATATTACTTCGACCTTCTCCTGATTTTATCAACTTTCTTTTATCTTGCTGTCCTAACTCTATGAGTATTATTTCTCTTAAGTTTGTATATATATATATATATATATATATATATATATATATATATATATATATATATATATATATGTAGATGTATGCATATATATAATATATATTTTATTTGTTCATTTATTTATTTATTTAGGTTTTTTTTTAAATGGCGTGGATATTTCCACATTCGTTATTACTGCCTGCTTAGATGAATGGGAGAAGGAATTACGGTTGGGAGGTATTTGCATTCAAAGCTATATGTGAGAGTATTGGATGATCTCAGCCATCATGAAGATGGTTTGGACCTTTTTGGCGGAACTACTCTTCAAGGATTGGGTTATCGGAATCCGGGGGGATTCAATCCTTGAGGTGGGACTCTTGGCTTCTGACCGGAAGCCCATCATTACAGATATGGGAAGGATGTTTCCATATTTTTTTGGTCTCAATCCTAACAGGCGGGTTTAGCTTACACCTGTGCCTCAATATCTGTTTTGGTGCTATCCTTCGGGTATGGTATGGAGTGGACCATCTGGGATGTATACTCTCATTGTGCCGATAGTTGAGAATACAAATTTCCTTTCCAACGTATGATACTGTCTTAAAATTCTTAAGCAGGCAAACCAATAAAACAACTAACGAAAAACATAAAGAAAATCCCACCCTTAACTATGGACCCTTCAAACACTGACTCCCCATCCCCTGGATATGGTGAATACCCCTGGCACTGTTGACGACCTCTGATAATTTGAATAGGAAAAGTTCTGTTGATGACCTCGGAATGGGAAAGGACCATTCTACTGATATTCCAAAATCGAGTAATTTGGTTAACACAAGGAAACTTCGAATCTTTCATGTTACCCAAATTCCAATAGACACAAACTACGATGATCTATATAAAGCATTTGAGTGCTATGGATGTATAAAAGAAATAAGGATGAAACTTAAAGATGAAAAATGGCATTCATGGATATCGTACAGTAGTTATGATGAAGCATTTAGTGCAATAAGTAATTTGAATAATATTAAAATTAATAACATGAATGTCACAGCTGCTCTCTGTGATAAGGTACCAAAAGATTTGGATGTGTATAGGCCTGCCGATTGGTGGGAAAAAGATGCGGGTTTAGTTATGCCCTCCCAGAGAAAGCCAAAACCACCAATGTGGCTTATAGCTGAATCAAAGGAGGTTACAGGGAAATATTTTAAAATATTCAAATTAATTCAGAAAAAATAAGAACTATTGCACTAGGCGATATATATCGTTTTGAAAAAAAATTGTTTCCTTATCCATGCCAAATCAAGTACACAGTCTGTAATACTGTCCAACATAAAAAGAAATAATGATGACACTAAGTTAGATGTCAAACCCCACCTAAATTTTAGCTACGGAAGGGGAGTAGTTTTTAACAGAGATCTGTATGAATTTACAGAGGAGGAGATACTGGCCATGTGTCCACTAAGTGAATGGAAAGTTCACAAAACCCAGGTACATCAATGATAATTCTTACGTTCCAGGATGTTGATGTCCCTTTCCATATTATTATTGAAAACGAAATGATTAAAGTAAGACCATTCAAGCAGAAGCCACTGCAATGCTTTAATTGTTTTAAATTCGGGCACCCGTCTAAGGTTTGCAAATATGAGAAAATGTGTGGTATTTGCTCTAAATCTTACCATGGAGAATGTGCACTTCGAGCCAGGTGTTTAAATTGCAACTCGAATCATAAATCCACAGACAAGAGCTGCGAGCTGTATAAGTTGGAGGAAGCTGCCCTCAACAAATCTAATTTAGAACATATAAGTGTGGGACATGCCAAAAGACTATTAAATAAATCAAATACCTATACTAAGTCATTAAAATCAAACCTACTTATTACTGTCAATAGCTCTAGAAAAAGAAATATACCATCTGATAAAATGTCAATAGACGATGTAAGCACATTACCTCCTGAGGCTTTACCACGGTGTATTAACACTAGGGCATTGCCCATTTCTGTACAGCCTTCGTCCCCCATTACAAAAACTAGTACAAACCTCTCTCAGGCCATGTCCTTGCCTGATTTGATGGAGGTTCCACTTAAAACCAACTTACCTGATGCACCTGTAGAGGGAAAGTTGCAAAAACCTAGAATCCCACCATCTATTAATCGTAAAAGAGAGAGGCCTACATCTCTCTCTCTCTCCCCCATCCATTAGAAACATTAAAGTTATCACATCAAATAAATTTGATATTTTGTTTGTTGACGTTTCTATTAAACCAGAAGATAAACTGGATAAATCAGAAATTGAAGTTGAGGTCCACCATCCGCCTCAACAAATAGATCAAAAGGACACAAAGAAAAACACAAACGTAAAACCCAACTTATCAAGACAATCTATGAAGAAACCTGCAGGTAATAATGTTAGCTTAAAAACTGCTAATGGGAAGACCTCATCCAAGATGTCTTCCAGAAATAATACATAGTTTTCTCCTCCATTTTGCAATGGAATTGTCAGGGTTTAAGGGCCAAATATGAAGAGCTTAAGCTCCTAATTCATGAACATTCCCCCATAATTATAATTCTACAGGAAAGTAAGCTTGATGCTAACACTCCTAGTCCTCGAGAGTATGTTTGCTATAGAACACCATATAATCAACAAGCAGGGAGCCATGGCAGAAGTCTCATGTATGATCGATGAGATGTTCCTCAAGTATCTTTGTCTCTTCGCACACCCCTGCAAGCAGTGGTTGTACAAATTGATATAGAGAGAAAATATACAATATTCTCTCTGTACTTACGTCCAAAGGATAATATTTTATATGATGATTTAGTAGAGGTCATTCAACAACTCCCTCAACCATTTCCCTTACTGGGTGATATGAATGGTAGACTTCCTTTATGGGGTGATGTTTTGGCAAACACAAGTGGCAATATTATCTCATCATTTGTGGAGAATGAGGATGTGGGACTCCTTAATACAGGAGAGCCCACGCACTTCCATGTTCAGACAGGTACCTTGTCATGCATTGACCTTTCAATTGCAACCTCTAACTGCCCTCTTGATTTCAATTGGAGGACATTAGATGATTGGCATACTAGTGATCATGCACCAATCATTATAAACACCAAGGGTCCGCCTTTACAAAGATCGCTACGATGGAATCTTGACAAGGCAGACTGGGTTAAATTTCGTGAGCTAAGTAAAATCGAGGGAGTGCAGAACAGTTTGAAAGTATTGATGATGCCATAGACCTACTGAATGGAACTCTCCATACAGCAGGAATCAATTCGATTCCCAAAACCACAGGATTATTCAAACGACGACCAGTCCCGTGATGGTCTTCAGAATTAACAGTCTTGCACAGAGCCACCAGAAAATCTCTTGACTAAATTTTGTAGACACCGTACTCATGAAAATTTGATACTTACAAAAAGTGTAGAGCACAGTTCCGTCATGCTATGAAAGAAGCTAGACGCCAGTCTAGGGTGTCTTTTATTTCCTCCATTAACAGTAGAACACCACCATCTTCTGTATGGAGGAAAATAAAAAAGATTGCCGGCAAATTTACCCCAAACCCACCACCAGTGCTGAAAGTGAATGTGGTCAGTATGTGACTGGAGCAAATGATGTTAGCAATGCCCTGGCTGATCATTTTTCAAATGTATCATGCTAGTGTGTAGCAGCTCCTGATCATCAATATAGGAGCATCAAAGAAAAGAAAATTTTTAATTTTGCAACAGGAAGGAAAGAATCGTATAATTCTCCTTTTACTGAAAGAGAACTTGATTCCGCACTTGCTACATGTAACGATACAGCCCCTGGACCTGATGGAATGCCATATGCAATGATTAAACATGTACATTTTAATACAAAGTTATTTATTTTAAGCATTATTAATAGAATATGGCATGATCGTAGTTAACCAAGTGTTTGGGAACTAGCCATTATTTTAGCCTTTTTAAAACTGGGTAAGGATAAGTTTTTAGCAGCAAGCTATAGACCCATTGCATTGACATCGTGTTTATGTAAAATCATGGAGAAGATGGTCATTGCAAGGTTGATGTGGTACCTTGAAAAGAAGGGTAATTTATCACCAATTCAGTGTGGATTCAGAAAAATGCACTCAACAACTGATGTGTTGATACGACTTGAGTCCTCTATTTGTGAAGCATTTGCTTCCAAACAACACCATGTGACAGTCTTTTTTTACCTTGAAAAGGCATATGATACCACATGGAGATATGGTATACTTAAAACAATTCATGTATTAGGATTAAAAGGAGGACTACCACTATTTATTCAGTCATTTCTTTCACATAGAGTTTTCCAAGTGACAGTGGGGGAATTCTATCATAGAGTAAATATCAGGAAGAAGGAGTTCTTCAGGGTAGTGTGCTGAGTATAACCCTGTTTGCACTAGCAATTAATGGGATATCCTCAGTCATTCCCCAGGATGTTCGCTCAACATTATTTATGGATGATCTCTCAATATCATTTGCTGGAGCTAGAATGGCAATGGTTGAGAGAAAAATACAACTCTCTATTGAAAAAATTATCCAGTGGGCCGATATGAATGGATTTAAGTACTCGACAAGTAAAACTATTATTGTCCATTTTTGTCTTATCCGGGGAGTACATCCAGACCCGGATATATACATTAAAGGTCAATGGATCCCATGTGTAAGTGAAACTAAATTTTTAGGTGTGATATTTGATTGTAGGCTCACATGGGTGTCTGACTTAAAAGCGTTAAAAGCTAAATGTCTTGAGGCTCTGAATATTTTAAAAGTATTGTCCTAGACATCATGGGGGCCTTGATTTTTTCCAAAATTAGTTATGGATATGAAATATACTCCTCAGCCACCCCAAGCTGGTTAAAGATATTAGATTTAATACATCATGCTGGTATTAGATTGTCCACAGGAGTGTTTAGAACCTCACCTATCCCAAGTGTCCTTGTAGATGCTGGAGAGTTACCTCTAGACCTTTACCATATGTCTTCTATTATTCGGTATTGGTTTAGATTGCAAAGACTCCCTAATTCTTTAGCCTTCCAGACTGCAAGCCTTGTAAGGCACTCAACATACTTTGAGTTGTACCCAAAATCTCCTCAACCTTATGGCTTTCGGGTGAAAGAATTATTAAACAGTCTTGATATAATTTGAATTGAGGTACTTCCATTTAAGGTATCATCAATGCCTCAATGGAAATTACTAGAAGTATCTTTTTGTAAATATTTTATTGGAGTTAAGAAGAATATGACTGACTTAGAATCCAGGTCTCTTTTTATGGAACATGTTGCAGAAGATAGGGGATCGTCTTTTATATATACTGATGGCTCGAAATCTGATGCTGGCGTTGGATTTGGAGTACATAGTAATGGTTTTAAATGTAGAGGTGCACTTCCTTTAACAGCTTCCATATTTACTGCCGAACTGAATGGCATACTAACCGCTATTGAGAAAATAGCGTTGGAAAAGGAGGGTAATTTTACCATTTTTAGTGATGCAAGGAGTGTCCTTTAAGCTTTAGAAGTTTTTAATTCTAGTAACCCTCTAGTTTTAAAGATTTTAGAATGGCTTTTTATTATTGGACTGAGAGGTATAATGGTTCGATTTTGTTGGGTTCCAGCACATGTAGGTGTGTCTGGGAATGAGAAGGCAGATTCACTGGCGAAAAATGCTGCATCAGAGTTGCTGCTAAGAAGGTATCCCATTCCCTGTAATGATTTCCTACCTAACATCAAGAAATTGTTTTGCAATGAATGGCAACAGCACTGGGATAGTCTAGATGGCAATAAAATGAGAGAAGTAACAAATGTCATATCTCCTCGGAGGTATAACATGATGCCCCGAAAATGGGAGACGTCTCTTTGTCGTCTCTGTATTGGTCACACTCGGTTGACACACGAGTTTCTGCTGAAGGGCCATCACCAACCGTATTGCGAGGACTGTTTAGTACCTTTAACAGTGAGGTATTTGTTGACCGAATGCTCCAATTATAATAATTTATGAAATAGATATTTGTTTGAGGCTCGAGGTGAGGATGGCAGGTTCATCCTTGCCAAGATTCTTGGACATGATGTGTCCTACTATGCAAGTGGCATTTTTAGATTTATTTCTGAAGCATGTCTTCTGAAAACTATTTAACTTCTATAATGACATTCAACTTTTATGGTTTTAATGGGATATTCTTTTATTTTTTATATAAAATAAATGATATCGGCGTCAAACCTGCCTTACCTCTGCTTCATTCACCATATCTTTGATTACATTTATTCCAGCAGATAATTGTGACCCAAGATCACTAATGAATAACTGAGGCACCCCGTATTCGTATATGTGGATCTGAAATTTTCGTAAAAAGCCTCGTAGACTTAAGCTATTACAAATTTGTATGCTAACAGCTCTAGACCAAGTACAAGTTATACAGAGCAACCATACTTTTTCTTTTACATTATTTTCTTATACAAAGAAAGGTCCAAGATAGTCCCCAAATATGTTAGAAAAGGGAATTTGAGGAGGATTCTCTCTAAATTCACGATACTGGCCTTGATTCAATTTCAGATTACGAGCGTAAACAGTGAGTGCAATTCTTTATGAATTTGTTGATCTTGGAAAAATGATGCATAAGGAAAATATTCTTTCGCAATTCAGACAAAGCTGCATAACATCCACCATGAGCAAGCTGTTCATGATTGTTATATATAATATAATCAGTTAGGCTACTGTCTTTAAGCAGCAAAATAGAAACTTCTTATCCATGCTATATTTCTATTTTTGGAATTTACCTTTAACCCTAATTATCCCATCATTATCCATAAGCAAGTTACATCTTGCAACATTTGGAGAATATCTTTTTGACATTCATCTTACCTGAAAAATATTCCACAACATCAGGATAATTAACCTTTTGGTCAGTCTGCACTATAATCTTTATGGCTTTTGCATAGAAACCAATATCATCATCAACATCAAAGTAGCTCTTTAAAGTCTTTGCTTTCCACGTTTGTACACAAATCAATATCCTTCGACGAGTGGATAGCATCTTTAAGAAGCTATAAAAATTTAATGGATTGAGCAAATATGAATGGCAATCTACTTCAGTCTAATGAGAAGTTATATCCTTAGTACCCTCCTTAACATTACAAAAATAGGAAAACCTAGGGTTAGGAATAACAACATCTACATTTTCTCCTTTTACATATTGGCTTAAATTCAACACATTAGGTCCAGATAGGAAATTTGACTTTTTGTAGTTGCCTGTAAGAAAGATGTAACTGTGTCTGCTGGATTTCTTTCTCTGTCTATAAATCTAAATCTAATAGGAGACGTTTTGCACATATCCTGTATATTTTCCAACCTATTCTTCACAAAAACTGAAAGCTTTGTCAACTTATCAAGCTTATTTACTGCAGAATTTAGCTAATGCAAACAACTATTTGAGTCTGTGAATAAAATTATTTCATTCACCGTGATTGGTACAGTACATGCAAGACTAGTTAAATCCTGATAAATACCCAAGACTGCCTCGACTCCGAACCTAATGGCATTCAATTTTAATGCAGGAATGCTTTTCTTACTCAACAATCTACCATCCGGTTTACAGCATTAATAAGGCTTAAAGTTTGAGTATCTTCATTATAACGATAACTAACACTACCATAGAGTACATGACTAGCATCAGTAAATACCAGTAGTCTATACTTTCGATCCCTTGGACCTACATACCTAGGAATTTTTACAGAGGGAGAACACTTGCTTGTTTGCAAATATTAGTCCATTCCCGCTGCAATTCCATAGATATTATGGCGTCCCATACTAGTTCTGTCACACTGTAACTTATGCACGAAGAGCCGACTCCTATTCAACAAAGGCATATTGAAATTATATGTCGAACTGAGAAGCAATGTCCCTTAACACAGTGTTCTTGGTGTTTGCACTGCCGTTTAGTTTAACAGAGAGTGAACAATTTATCGGTCTGTCTGTTCCATTTTATTCTAAACTTGCTACTTTTTTGGGATTCTTGTTATAATCCATATTTGTTACTTCCTGCAACGTTGCATCATTTTGGTAACTAATTGCTGAACATCAAAGCATTATGGTGAAAAAATCTGGGAAATCAACCTGTATGCCCAATTCATTTAGTCCCGAGAGTGAGATATTTACTACGCTGCAACTCTAACAACTGATTTGTTGCCATTTTCAACTTACCACTTTGCAATTTACCATGTGTATTAATTTGCCGAGAAGTTACTTTCTGATTTTAATGCAGAATAATTCAAATTATCCACCTCGTCATAGACAACTGGAGAAGCAAATTTATTGACAAGAAAGGAATGTATATTTACTTTAAAACTAAGTTCATCACAAAGAGGCAGCAAAGCAGTCATGTTATTTGTTACTACTTTGCTAGATAGAGGTAAAACATCTATATCCTTCTTCACTCTCTCCACATTTCCCATGAGAATTGTTCCAAAGTTAGAATCTGCATGAACAAAATTATTCCCAAAAAGGACATCATTACCAATGAGCAAGTTAGAAAAGTCTGACCCTTATAACAAAATCTAAGTTACAGATTTCTTTAGTGTTCTCATTTATAAACGCACCAGCTAGTCTATAACCCTTTTCCTTAAAAGCTTTAATTATTTTTCCAACATTAGGCAATGAAATGCGCATCTGTATTTCTGGAACACTAATGCATACACATCTGACTTACCACCAGAAAAATTTATGGGAACCCCCACCAAACTACTGATGTATTCTTATGACTTATTAAAACCACAAACGGTTAATTTAATATTCTTTTGCAAATCTTTAAGTTTTGAGATCTGGTGACTTTCTCTGTTACAAAAGATCCTTCCGATGCACGATCACTTAAACCATGTACTGTTTTGCCTTTAACACTACAAGTAAAAGTGGGTAAAATAGAACCAAAGTCATAATAAGACACTACAGGTACTCTAATTTTAATCTCAACATTAACAGGATTTGGCTTGGACTTTCCTACCATGCTCTGTTCTCTGACTGAGTCACGAGGTCATAAACAGGTTAAGTGCCACTCCTTACATAGACAACATTTAGACTGTAAAACTACTCTACATAAATCAATTTGGGGATTAACTTTCCTGCACTTTAGACATCCACCCAAAGATTTTATTTTCTCATGCTTATCTTTAGATTCAGGATAATTAGAACATCTAAATAATTTATGCTCACTTTCACTATTTGCTTTTTTTTCAATCTTCACTGAACTCTAATTCTAAAGAACCTGTATTGATCATAATTCCTAAATGCTTAAATGATTCTACCTTAATCCTTTCTCCTTCCAATGATATTTCATGTTCCATTGCATACTCTGTTCTCATCATATCTGTCTTTCTTCTATTTTTCTTCAACCCAACTTCGTGTGATATTTAATGCATTCTGGTAAGTAAACATTGCAAATCCTGTGGTGTTCTGCTAACAAGGACAGCATCATCAGCATACTCTAGGTCTGCTAAATTCCTATCACCAATCCAGTCCAATCCTTCTCCATCATCTCTGACTGTTCTCCGCATTACAAAATCCATGAGGAGGATAAACAACATAGGTGACAACACATTCCCTTGGAGTACTCCGCTGTTCACTGGAAATTTATTTGATAAAACTACATTAACATTAACTTTGCACTTGCTATGCTCATAAACTGACTTAATCAATATCTAAGAGGAATTCTATAATAGGGCCATACTCTCCACAAAATTGGCTGGTGCCCAGTATCAAAGGCTTTTTCATAGTCCACAAATGCTACCAAAAGGGGATTTCTATATTCTACGCATTGCTGTACAACATGTCTCAAAATGAAAATGTGGTCAGTGCAACTTTTATCTTTTCTAAATCTTGCTTGTTCGTCTCTCAACTTTTCATCAATCCTTCTCTCCAGTCTCTTTAGAATAATCATATTATATATTTTCATAACAACTGACGTAAGTGTTATGCCTCTGTAATTATTGCAATCTGCCAGGTCTCCATTTTTTCTATTTTCTCCAATGCTCCTAACTCCCATTCATCAGGTTTTGCCTCTTCATGCCACATTCTACAAAATAATCTTGTAAGTAGTCTGGGAGTCACTTCATATTCTGCCAGTATTATCTCGGCAGTTATTCATCTTATCCCGGGGCTTTCCATCTCTAGTTTTTTTTAGGATAGTTTCAACTTAGAACACACTGAATTCATTCATGGGCACATCAAGGTCTTCATCAGCTTCAGGTATATCAATTAAATTATTCCCTTTATATCTCCTATTCATCACCTCACAAAAGTGTTCCATCCAACGTTGTCTTTCTTCATCTTCTGTTGCTATAACATAACCATCTCTCTTTTTGATGGGTATATGCTTCTTCTTCTTTGCCCCAGTCGAGATTTCATTAATAACTCTGTGAGCAATTTTTACACCATAGCCACTTCCTTAATTCATAGCTTTGTCAGCCTCATCTGCTTTACTGTCTAAATATTCTCTACAGTCATTTCTGGCTTTTCTTTTGACCTCACTGTCAATACTGGAATACTTCGCATGCTCTACCTTGTAATTTTCATTACTTCCTCGAAAACTTTCAACAATCAATTTCAGTCTTGTCTGCTTCTTATAGTATCCATGGCTTTATCCTTGTAACTGCGTGTCCCAAGACTTCACTACCAACTGACTGATAATGTTCTTAATATCACACCATTCTTCATTAATTGTCTGTTCTTCGTCTCTGAAAGTTTCTAAGACTGCAAATCGTGTTCTACATTCAAATGCAAATGTTTCTCTGTGCTCTTCTTCTAAAAGTTTAGTTGTATCAAACCTAGGTATTCTATCCATCTTTCCGTTGGGTGCTTTCAGTTTTAATTTCAGTGTGGCAATGAGGAGCTGGTGATCACTACCAATATCGACACCTCTATAGCTTCTTACATTTCTTGGAGTCCTCCTTTTCTCTTTATTAATGGCAGTGTGATATATCTGATTTTTTGTAAATGCCACATGGTGAAGTCCATGTATATTTGTGGATATTCTTGTGTTGAAAAAGAGTACCTCCAATGACACGATTGTTTGCTGAACAGAAACTTATGAAATGTGCTCCATTTTCATTTGCAACTTAGCCAAGACCCTCAACACCCATCATATTCTCTATCCCTAGCCAGTTCCCTGTGATGCGCAGTGCCTCTCTAACTAAGGCAAGTGACCCCTGCCAGTCCATACTAATCTTAGTAAGATCAACAGCCAGGCATCAGGAGTAAAATCCGAAGAGACTATTTGTTCATCACCTTAAACCCAATCTGTCACCCTGCTGCCAGTGACTTCATCGAGATTTAGGGGGCATATCCTTCACACACAAAGCTCTCATTACTCCACCAAGTTGCTCATCTGCTTACGAGTATAACTGTTGGCAAACATGGATTGGTAAATTATACCACCTAGCATGGATACCTTACCTCTTCGGTAAAGAAAAACACGGCAGTAATCGTTCTTAGCAATAATAAATCGTAATTGCCACTTCGGTCTTGAGGTGAGCTATTTAACCTTAAATAAATAAATTGGGCCAGATATATAAAGATTCAAATTTACTGTGAAATATTAGATTGAGACAGGAGGCTGAATAATTAGAACAAAATGGTCATTCTGTATTACATGGACAAATTAAATAGAAAATGAAGACTGTACATAAATATTTGAAATATAAAATATTTCTAGAATAATTTTTATAAAACATTGTCCATTGAGCCCCTTAACTATTTTGGTCTATCCTATTGCGTATGCCAACCATTTTATCTTATTTGTGTTTTTTTGCCATCACCTCTTACACCACATATTCTATGCTAACAATTCATTTCGTTTCTTTTACGCACAACATTCATGCTTCACTTCCTTAAAGGAGAATTAGCATAATAATACCTTGATACATTTCCAATTTGATTAACACAGATAACTTAATCTTTTGCTCCTCTTGCTTCAACCCAGTTACCGTTCTTGCATCACTCCATTTTTTTGTTACTCCTCCCTCTTCTCTGATCTTACTATTATGCTCCCATTTGCTATTTCATCATTTCAATGTCCATACTTATGTAGATTGCTCCGTCTTCATGGTTTCTAATTACCCTCATAGCATTACCTTCACCTACATTTAGTCTCAATATTCATACCTTGCAAATGCTTTGAAACTTATTTAATGTCTGCAGTTTCTCCTAAATCTGTCCATGATAAGTAAAGGATCATCTACAAGAAACATTTATTTAATTTTCTATTCCCCAGTCACAACACATTTTCTTATCCTCCAATTTCATACTTAAATCCATAGCCTTACTCCTGGTACCTTGCATCATTCCACTCATAGGGGCATCAAACAGGTATAGAAATGTAACACGCTTATGTCTTATATCCACTTTCACATCAAATCAGCCTACATAATCTAACGTGCATTATGCTGCTATCACAAAATAGTTGCCCTTAAAAATATCTTCTATAGTAGGTAGGCCAGGGCACCAGCCACCCGTTGAGACACTACCGCTAGAGAGTTATTGGATCCTTTGACTGGCCACACTATACTGCATTGGATTCTTCTCTCTGGTTACGGTTCACTTTACCTTTGCCTACACATACACCGAATAGTCTGGCCTATTCTTTACAGATTCTCCTCTGTCTTCATACACCTGACAACACTGAGATTACCAGACAAGGGGATAACTACTGCACTTAAATTGTTCAGTGGCTACTTTCCCCTTGGTAAGGGTAGAAGAGACTCTTAGCTATGGTAAGCAGCTCTTCTAGGAGAAGGGCACTCCAAAATCAAACCATTGTTCTCTAGGCTTGGGTAGTGCCATAGCCTCTGTACCATGGTCTTCCACTGTCTTGGGTTAGAGGTCTCTTGCTTGAGGGTACACTCAGGCACACAATTCTATTTAATTTCTCTTCCTCTTGCTTTTTTAACGTTTTTTATAGTTTAAATAGGAAATATTTTAATGTTACTGTACTTAAAATATTTTATTTTTTATTTTTCCTTGTTTCCTTTCCTCACTGGGCTATTTTGCCTGTAGGAGCCCCTGAGCTTAGAGCACCCTGCTTTTCCAACTAGGTTTGTAGCTTAGCAAGTAATAATAATAATAATAATGATAATAATAATGATAATAATAATAGGCTACATCCTTTTCACCTTTTCACTTAGGTTGTAATGGCCTATGTGGTAACGTCCCTGACTGATGATCACCAGACGGGATATCGAGTCCTACACAAACTCATTAGACCTTTGGTCACTGCAACCTTACCATCCTTTTGAGCATATACCTCTACCTGTTGAGTCATTAGCAGCCATTGACCGGCCCTCCCTGGTCCTAGTTTGGGTGGAGAGGGGCTTGGCGCTAATCATATGAATATATGGTCTGTCTCTAGGACATTGTCTTGCTTTCTAGGGCAATGTCACTATCCCTTGCCTCTGCCATTCATCATTAGACTTTAAACCTATCGCAATGCCTCTCTGTATGCCACTGTTGTTATCTTTTCGGTCTTACCACCTGTCTTCATTACTGGTATACTAAATAACCTTATTCCAATAGAATTCCTAAAGCCACTTTTATCACTGTTACCTCTATACAACCATACAATTATTCCATTATCCAAAAATACCTCACAAGCCTTGAATAGTTACTTAATCTTTCCGCCAGTCACATCACTGTCCCATTACCATTTGTTGATTGGACCTGAAAAGGTGCTATCTTTCCAATTTTCAACTATAGTTATGCTATAATATATAGTTGCTAAACATCTGGTCAGCCCCAAGGATGTTCGTAGTGCACAGAAACTGATTGTCCAGGTACTCACCAAACCCATAATTGTTTATTATCATTGATCAGACAATCAGCGGTAAAGCAAACATTTCTGTGACAAGCATGGCACTGGAAGTTAAAAAAAAAAAAGAAGTATTGTTTTGCTATCTGACGATGATGGTGACTTCTTAACACTGGCCATTTTACGATGATCAGAATAAGTATAGTAAATCTCCATCCCTTTTATAATAACACGCTGAACAGAAATAAAAATGTTAAAGACCCCAGTATAATTCTTGATAAAACTATGTTAAACTGAATGATAATTTAAAAAGGAAATTAAAAGTGTAATTTTTCATCAAGATTTAAAGTGTCAAACAAAAGAGTTCCTTCTGTTTATTTTTAGACTTTAGCAACGCAAAGAATGTTCCCTGCAAATAGGCTTTATCTAGAGTTTCAAGACTGCATTCGTGTCATGGCTTTATCCTTTGCAAAACATAGAGTACCAGTTTGCGTACTGACTTGAAGATCAAAGAAGGAAAACTTCTGTTGGAAGCTGGAAGGTACGAATTCCATGCTAAATTTAATCAACTTTGAAGTATCATGAACTATCATAATAATCATCCTGTAATTCTGGATGTAATCTCCATGAAATCAAATAGATACCACAGACATATCGAGGGAGACCCATCGTTGATTAGCATTATCTGCATATTCATGATGAATATGTACTTCCTTACAGTCAGCGATTACACGCTCTATATAAAATAAAAGAGTATTCTGTTGTATGATTAGTAGAAGCTCCATATAAAATAGAAAAAAATAGTAAATCTCGTGAAGAAAGAGATAAATATAACAAAGCAAATGAAAATAGATGAAAATGAACCACCCAAGTCTAAATTAATCTTTAAAGGAGTAGTTGAACAAAGTTATAAGATGGCGACAAAGAACGGTGCTCTGAACTCTGGATCATCACTTTATCTTATCTTCAAATTGTGAATATTAGCATCGATTACTCTGCTAGGAAAACTTTTCCATATTTTTTTCATCTATCTATCTATCTACTGTGGCATTTTCCTCAATTTTGGGGTTCAGCTGACATCAAAAGAGACAAAAGTATTTTTTCTCTTTGCTCCTCCCTGCCTCACGAGGGACTCTTCCAAGTTTGGTTGGTACTCCTAGTGTGCCACAGCCCACCCTTACCCCATCTTCCACCACAATTGAAGCTTCATGTGCGGACTCCTCTACTGCTGCTACGTCAATAGTCACCATAAGGTGACTTGATGTGCCAGCAGGGCCTATCAGAATTGTGTCACAATGCAAACCATTTATGTCAACTCCTAGCATGCTCTTTTGTCTTTCTCAAATCTATCCTTCAGTTACCTAGGACTTTCTTCACTCCATCTATCCACCCAAACTTTGGTCTTCCTCTTGCACTTATTCCGTTAACTCTTACATTCATCACCTTCTCCAGCAGATGCCCATATCCAATCTAGTTGCCAATTCCTTCCTCACACTCTTTCACACTCTTATTATTTCGTTCCTAAACCTACCCAACCAAGATATATCGACCATACTCCTCAGACATTTCATCTCGAACACATTCAATTTCTATCTCTCTTTCATTCTCCACAACTACGATCCATACATCACAGGCGGTACAATGACTTTCTCATACAGAACTCGATTTGCATTCACTCGTAACCCTCTATTCTTAATCACTTCCTTTACCACCCTCATCACTTTACATCCTTAATTCACATTATGACGTACATATGCTTCTACCACACCATTTGCAGCAACAACAGAATCCAAGTACTCAAACTGATCTACTTCCTCAAATAACTCCATTTAAGAGGGTATTCAACCTAGCACCAACCTCCCTTCTTGTGCATCTCATAACCTCACTCTTACCCACATTTACTCGCAACTTCCTTCGCTCACACAAAACTCTGTTACTAATTGACACAACTTCTCCCCCAAGTCTGCAACTAATACACCGAATACAGTATCATCTGCAAACAGTAACTGACTCACCTCCTACTCATGATGACTCATCTATCAGTTTTAATCCTCGACCAAGCACTCGAGCATTTAGCTCACTTACAACTCCATCAACAAAATAATTGAACAACCATGGGGCATCACACATCTCTGTCTCAGCCCCACTCTTACTGGAAACCACTCACTCACTTAATTTCCTATCCTAACACACGCTTTACTGTTTATGTATAAACTCCTCATTACTTGTAACAACCTTCCACCAATTCCATATAACTTCATCACATTCCATATCGCATGCCTATCAATTGTCTCATAAGTTTTCTCCCAATCCATAAATGCTAAATATACCTCCTTACTTATTACTAAATAGTTCTTGCATATCTGCCTAACTATAGAAATCTTATATATACATCCCCTACCTTATCTAAAGCCACCCTTCACCTTTAAGATTGCATCCTCCATTTTATCGTTAATCCTATTAATCAACACTATCGTACACTTTTTCAACCACACTTAATAAACTAATACCCATAGAATTACAACTCATGCACATGTCCTTTACTGGTACTGGCCAGTTTAATCTGTAAGCACCATAGTGGAACATGCATATGGTCATGCTCTGTATCAAAATTAACATGAAGGGATTCTAGAACTCCAGGCAAGAAAATTCTCGATTGAAATTCATCTTATAAATACTGGTTAAACAGCATTATTTTAGTAATGCCCTTAATAAAAAGTACAATTATTTAGGGCAAAAGGAACAAACGCTTTAGGTCAATAGTTCTAGAAGATGAATTAACCTGGTTACTGCTGCAATCCTTATTTTAGAACAGTATTTTAAGTAATTGCAAACCCAATTACTTAAATTACTGTATATGTAAGAAGCCTCAAACCATACCTTCTCTCCTGGATATCAGTATCAGCTGTAACATTCCACCTGAATAGCTCTTGTTACATTCAATTACCCAGATCTTTGAGATGCCTTATTTCACTTTTTGGATTTAGGAGTATTACATACGTATTTGTAGCTAATATGTCTTTCATCCAAGACTTGTACTGTATATGAAGACAGGGATGAAGGAAAAAAGTATTGTTTACTAAATGCTTAAAGAAAAACTGCCTCCGTTATGTAATTAAACATACGCATAAAATTAGATACTACGATAAACACATAGCCTATAGTCACATAGACTTTGGGCGAAGGAATAAGTAGCAAAGAAAATTAATTGATTTGTGATCTTGTTGATGAAAGAGAAGCCCATCAATTGTTTGAGCCAATGTATGAGCAAGAATCTAAAAATGATGGAACATTTTCTATATATATATATATATATATATATATATATATATATATATATATATAGTATATATATATATATATATATATATATATATATATATATATACTCTATGATATTAGCCGCAAGTATTTGCTTGTCACCGAGGCACGCTGGCTTTGTACAGTACATGATGAATTGGAGAGATATGTGACGGGTTTATCTAAGAGAATTTGCACGTCAAAAAAGTAAAAGAAAATTGTAGGATGATATGTTGCATGTCTTGAAAGCATCAAAGATTATTTATAATATATATATATATATATATATATATATATATATATATATATATATATAGATAGATAGATATAGATATTTGCATTTGATAACTATGTTTTTGTTTATTTGTGCCGATATACGTAATTGTATTTGTTTGTCCCACCCGAGCTGTAAGCTTTAGTCTATCTTTTTATGGTGTGAAGTTCTTGTCTAAGTTTGAATTAGATAATGTGGAAACATCTTGATAAACCAAAAATTATTTTTTTAAACCTCCACTGTGCGCACGTACGCGCGCACAATCCACGCAGAGCTTCATTGCTTAAATAAAGGAGAGACCGACTGAATATTTAGTGTAAACAAGTGGACAGCGCTTATGTAACATTAGTGTAGAGTAGGTCGCTTACGATAGCGATAAGGCCTGATAGGTTATCTGTGCGAGGTGAGGGAGTGCTCCAACGCGCGATAAGAGTAAATGTATGACAGCAAAATACATCCACCTTTTGATAACGTCAGAATTTGGTAACAAAACAGAACAACAAAAGCGCTATTTCACATCTCGACATTTTTTCTTGTCTTTTCACTTGCTGATGAATACAACTGATACAAATTAAACGAAAAAAAAAATAGTAGCGGAATGAATGTGTTTAGTTTGGTTTTCATCCATGATGGCAGGATTACAGGACTTACATTTCTAAACTTGAATTTAGCATTTTCGCTTTAGTTACGGCAAACTGATATGAAAATTTTTTACTTTTCATTAGATTCGTATTTCGGTTTATTCGTATTTCTTACGAAAGTAACTAAATTAAGTGAAACATGTCTTTAGTAAATCCTTAAAAGTTCTGGATTCATAGTGATAATAGGGTAACTTTTCAGGTTCTGTAATACGGGGAAAACTCCCAGTAAACAATCTAGACATGAGTTTTTGAGTTTGCTTTTGTCGTATTCACACCGAACTGTTGACTGATCGTCAATTAAAAAGCCAAATGAGACAAATTAGTGTTATTAGATATATATTGCACACTAGATGTGTCATTGGTCATTTTACAAATTGGGTATTTTAAAGTCGCTTTACTCGTGGGTGGAAGTGCAATCAGTGTACCCCTCGTAGTGCACTGTAGGTACTAATTTTTTAACTATTTACTTCATATAGCAACTGTGAGGTTTCTCAGTAGTTGCATTTCCTCGCTGAATGGCCTCCCTACCCCAGTGCTTTGTCATTTGTTTAGATTAGGAATTCTCTCATTTTTGTTATCTAGTATGTGAAATAACATTTAGTTTCCCTACCTTTTTCATTCATTGAGTTCTACTTTCCCTTGATCTTTTTTTTAAGATAGCGTGTTTCTTATATATTTTTCTGTTTATGAAGATGTCGCATTTCTTAGATCGTTCTCTGCGTTAAATAAGACAAAACATAAAACCCTAAGATTACTTGACTAATGACTCTTCAACTAAAGAAAAATCCAATGATATAGATATCATTGGATTTTTCTTTAGTATTGCTGAAAGATCAAACACGAACAACTTCACAACTAATATCATCACGGTGTGAATACAATGTTGACTATTCGAACATTTCGTCAACAACCGCAAAGAACTGGATTGTTGCAATGAAGTTCTGCTCGTAGACAACTACAACTTATGGTCATATCCTATTGGCACACATTCATGGTCAGAGTTCACGTCTGTAACTTTTCCCAACTGCATCCCGTCCAATCATATCACGTTCTCCTATTGCCATTGGTGTTGTTGATTTAGACATTAGATTACTTTGTTGTAATGTTTCATTGGTATTTCCTGAAGTTGGTGTAGCATCCGTTGTCATCCCAACCATCAATGCTGCGTTCAATACGTGTCAGGAGTTTTTTATGAAAATTAGATTCCAGACCATAGTGAGTATAAGTTTAACAAGTTATATAGAAATCATTTAATTGTTTCTTGGTAGGTATAACTCTTTGACCATTGAAACAACCTAATACTTTGGCTAAATTTTAAATGTTTATTATTGGAAATCCATATTTGCCTTCACATTTACATTAACGCATTCATCAAAACCCAAAACCTTTAATTTACTGATGTCGAGATCATCCATTTACCATTATGAGATTAGACATTGATAACAAAGTTCTTTAATAACTATAGCAGTGAATTAACTTTCATGGGCAAAATTGTGTTCATTTGTTACTCCAAAACGTAGAAATATTTCCCAAATCCGTTTGCAATTTTGAATGGCAGTTGGGTAAATGAAGTCATTCTTTCTTTTAAAAGACTTACGCAGTTCATGTTACAGCAAAATTGACGATTTTTCAGGATGGAAAAATAAAATAGATTACATTTTCCAAGTTCATTAACATCATCTGCATTTTCTTTTCAACTGTCTCTTAGAATGGTGCTCACACAATCTTAAAATTCGACGAAGAGGGCATAGGACGTACAATATTTACATACTCCCCTGTAGTTGGAGTCTGTTCAGAACAACTTGTAACTTAATGCATATCCGTCTTATTCAAAATCATCTCTATACTTTCCTTTCATTTTTGCAACCTTTCCAATTAGCTCCAATTTGTGAGTCTGTAAAAGCAACCTCTTCTTTTCCTGAGAATAAGATTCCCTTTTTTATTGAGTTTGAGTGAGCACAAACCTTAGAACGGATACTATCTCAAGGCGATGTGTCAACCACTTTGGACTATGGAGGCTTTGGTTGACACAGGAAGGGATGAATAGATAGGAGTACTCTAATGATAGAGTTGCCAGGTTGGCATAAATTGGCAAATTTCTGAAATGGACAACAAATCTTGATTCATTGATTCCCGGATCTACTAACTGCCTGTCTTAATGGTCAGTTTAATTGCCCTTTTTGTTACGTAGCACAACGGGGTGTAACACAAACAAGGACACATCCGCACACACAAACATATACACACATTATATATATACTGTATATATATATACATATATATATATATATATATATATATATATATATATATATATATATATATATATATATATGGACGAACTTCTAGAAATTGTTGTTATTATTATTATTATTATTATTATTATTATTATTATTATTATTATCATTACTTAGTAAGCTACAATCCTAGTTGGAAAAGCAAGATGCTATAAGCACAGGGGCTCCAACAGAGAAAATAGCCCAGTGAGGGAAGGAAACAAGGAAATAAGAGAATTAATTAACAATTTGAATAAAATATTTAAGAATAGTAACAACAATTTAAATAAATATTTCATATATATTAAAACTTCAACGAAAGAAGAGAAAGAGAAATACGATAGAATAGTGTGCCCAAGTGTACCCTCAAGCAAGAGAACGCTAATCAAGGACAGCGGAAGACCATGGTACAGAGAATATGGCACTACCCAAGACTAGAAAACAATGATTTGATTTTGGAGTGTCCTTCTAGAAGATCTGCTTACCATAGCTAAAGAGTCTCTTCTACCCTTAACCTCTTGAGTGAAGAAGAATTGTTTGGTAATCTCAGTGGAGAATATGTAAAGAATAGGCAAGACTATTTGGTGTATGTGTAGGTAAAGGGAAAACGAACCGTAACCAGGGAGGGATCCTATGTAGTACTATCTTACCAGACAAAGGGCCCAATAACACTCTAGCGGTAGTATCTCAACGGGTGGCATGTGCCCTGGCCAACCTGCTACCTACCAAATAGGTATACATACTTAGGAAAACAATAGGTGTTTCCCCAGGACACGAGACAAAAATTAAAAGAAGGGTAAGCATGAGATGGGGAGCATTTGGTAAACAAAATGCGATTATGAAAACTATAATGTCCCTTTATCTAAATGAAAAGTATTTAATTTTCATTCAAATTTCAACTGATTTTTATTGTTTCGAATTAATTTGTTAAAGATTTTTACTGTTTCTTAAATCTTTCGTATAGGTTTTATTTGTAGCCCTGGACAATGTGACTAAGAATCACGAAACGTTGGGAATAAAAAGGATATTTTGAACTACTCTTTCCCTATCCATACTATGATATTCGTGTTCTTTACTGGCTGTTGCTGCCTTCACCGAAGAGATATATATATATATATATATATATATATATATATATATATATATATATATCTAAACAAATGCAGCTGTATTTTGTCCAATTGCAGGACAAAAGCCTCAGACATATCAAATCATGTCTGGGGTTTGGCCAGTGTGGATTGATAATGGTGGGAGATTTTTGTCTGATCACTCACAGCTAACCAACCTAGTATCGGTGGCCCTTATAGTATAGCTTTGGTGATCATGACGATATGCAAACCCTTTCACCATGTTAAGTATCCTCACTCAGAAAGGGTATATATATATATATATATATATATATATATATATATATATATATATATATATATATGAATATGTTTATATATACTACTTATATATACATATATATACTTATATATATATATATATATATATATATATATATGTATGTATATATATGTGTGTGTGCATATATATATGTGTATATATATGTATATGTATATATATATATATATATATATATATATATATATGTATATATACTATATATATACAGTATATATATGTATATATATATATATATATATATATATATATACTTATATATACAGTATGTATATATATTTATATATATATATATATATATATATATATATATATATATATATATATATATATATATATATATATACTTTTCATCAGCATCTCCTATAGTAAAACCAATCTATCGTGGCCGCTGAGACGATTTCTGACCCACTGTATAGCGTACTCGTGTCATAAGATAAATTCAACCAATTCAAGGAAAAAAGAACACAGTAGTTAAACACGATCCATCCAAACTGAGTAAAACTGATGAAGCGTAGCCGCTTTTTGACAGATGTCCTTCCTTTTTGACTAATCTCACAGGGTTAACCAGAGGTGGCTATGACTCTCTCTCTCTCTCTCTCTCTCTCTCTCTCTCTCTCTCTCTCTCTCTCTCTCTCTCTCTCTCTCTCTCTCTCGTTATTCTTGTAGAACATATATGTTTCATAAGGTAAGATTTCATTTCTATAATGATATTTGGAACCAACTTTTTTTTCGAAATTATAATCCCAGGTTATTTGCCAGTTTTATCCTATTGTCGTAATAAGACTGGCAGATGGTGAGTTTGAAATCTTGTAGGCCATATTTAATCCCCAGAATGGTTGATCTTGAGGTATAAAATGGAGTGCTTAAGACTGCATAAGCTATCAAACTTAAACGATTGATAATTTAACCAACTCGTGGAAACAGTAGCCTACACATGTGTACAAGTATTTCACAATGAAGATAAACAGCGGCCCTTTTACTGATGCAATCAAAGCCTGTATCCGCACATCTGAAGCCTCTAATGTTACTGAATTAATAGTTCATAGAATAATCACTCAAAAAGAATGTGGAAAACACCCATTTCAGGAAAGAAATGACTTAAATATGTTTAAAGAACAGTGTTAAACTTTTATGCACGAAAGGAAATCCCCACCTTTGAAAAAATACTGGTGGAAGGTGGAGAAAACATTGCATTCAATGGATGCAAAGAATCTCTAAGGAAAATCTACATGATATATATGTGTGTGTATATATATATACAGTATATATATATATACATTTATTTATATATATATATATATATATATATATATATATATATATCTATTATCTATCTATATATATATATATATATATATATATATATATATATATATATATATATATATATATATATATATACAGAGAGAGAGAGAGAGAGAGAGAGAGAGAGAGAGAGAGAGAGAGAGAGAGAGAGAGAGAGAGAGAGAGAGAGATGAAGATTAAATTGGCTTTTCCTTTAAGAAATCCTAATCTTATAAGCAGAAAGACCATTGATTTACAGATGTGACCCGAAGACCACAAGCACGGAAATATCGGTAGTGAAAGATAAGTACCTGACAAGGGCAGAACAATTAAAAAGATTTAAAAGTTTTTTTTTTTTTTAATATCTCTTCTAAGTTCATTAAAAGCATTCTTTATGCTTAGATGTTAGTTTTCGAGATTATATATATATATATATATATATATATATATATATATATATATATGTAATGTGTGTGTTTGTGTGTATGTATGTATGTATGTATAAGAGATGTTGAGGTTATTTAGGTGATCTTGAGCCAGCGAGTATAGTTGTAAAGAAAGGGTGAGCAAAAATAGGATACTTATCCCTGTATTACTGTTAATCTCTTAATCTGCCTTTATTGTTGTTTTCAAAGGTTTTCGACTTGAATCTAAAGAGAACTTCCTTCAAGGATAAATGAACTAAGTGTTTACGCTCAGACACGATAAGTTCTGGGAAAGAGCTCTTTTCAGCGGCCACCACCGAATGGTTTGACTTATAGTCCACCACTGGACAAAGGCCTAGGGCATGTCCTTTAAAGCGGGGTTTACACGAGCGAGCAGCTCGTCGAGCCTGGCTCGACAACCCTGTGTTTGAATTGATGTTCGAGCGTGTAAACGGGCTATTTGGTTGTCGAGCGCGCTCGTCGAGCGGCTCGATGAAAGTCAGGCTCATCTTGACTTTTGTGGGCGGAGCTACATTGTTTGACGAGCGGTGTGAACGTGTGAACGGGTGTCGAGCATCGAACCTCAGTTTTTTTTTCAAACCTGCTAGAGGAAACATCATCAAAGAAATGAATAATGGCTGCCATTAATGAAAGCAAGAATGAGAAGGAAGTCGTAATTTGATTTCATACATACATATCGGGCTCATCCAGCTTTATGGAAAGTTAAATCAAAAGACTATTCCAATAAAGTAGCCAGAAACAAAGGAATAGCGGCTCTGCATGAAATATTGAAAGAACTCATTTTAAAGCCTTAATTTTAAAGCAATAAGCAAGTTGGTATGTGAAAATTTCTCTTTTTAGTAGCCAATCCTTCGTCCACTTTGATCTTTTTTTTTTTTCCTTCTTAGTGCCACTGCTAAAGCAATGGCTAACAAATCGTCCTGGTCGAGAGACATGTTGACGTTGTTTTAGCACGAGGCACACTGAGGCTCGATGTACTGTCTGAAAGCTCTTCGAGCCGTTCTACAAGTAGGCTCGACAACCGGGCTCGACGAGCTGCTCACCCGTGTAAACCCCGCTTAACTCCCGTCCGTTTAAAGCAGGGGTTCTCAACCGGGGTCCATATGGACCCTAGGGGTCCATGGAATATTTCTGGGGGTTCACAGGCGAAACATAACAAATTGGGGGTCCACAGTGATATTTTGGTAGTCCATGATGAAAACCAACTCATTATGGTTTTTATTATTAAAAATTTAATTTTTACTGCAATTTTGGCTGGACGATTTTACAAGGTTAAGAAAGAAGTGGCAGCTGCCTTCCTAAATAGGTTGGACTATAATCTTCTTAGGGAATTTATTCCAGAAATACTTCGATCTGTCTAATCCTTCTATATTCGACCCACCCGAAGAAATAAGGCCACTGAAATCTTAAATGTTAGGGGAAAGTCATCCTTTTCGACCCAAAACAATCTGACCAAGCTTCAAGTTAATCCTCTGCCCTAATTAACACCTTGGTGCTAATGAGGAACCCCTATCGATAAAGAGTACTGACCCAGGACACGGCCATGCCCAGGACCGGTAATCTATGATTATAGGTTTCCGTGACCATCTTTGGTCATTTCACACAAGAAATATTAAGTAAAAAAGGACAGATATCACCTATATATATATATATATATATATATATATATATATATATATATATATATATATATATATATATATATGAGCTAATCACAGTCAGGTTGGCCATTACTGATCGGGATGAGTGAGTGCCAACAGATTTTTCTTCTTTGTTAAAGGAAAGACGGTTACGATGTGGCTTGGGTGGCACTTTGAGAATGTCGTTATCGGCGTGGCTTGGGCACTCAAAAAATATTCGTTAAAAGTTAGCGTCCCCAAAATCTCTCCCGATTGGCTGTCTTAAGACTTTTGGGTCAAAACAGCCAATCATCGATCAGGCATAGAAAGGCCGTGGTATGGGCGCTCAAAACTGCCCCATAGTTTGGTCAGTTAGAGTTTGGAGGCTCGAGTGTGTAGACCTACGGTTAGGTCACGGGTGCCACGATGTGTGCCAAACGAGTACCATTTTTCAGAGGGCTTTTTCTTAGTAACGTAACGTAATGATAATTTAAGGGCGCCCTTGTAAACTTAAGAGAATACAGCATGTGTCAAATCAACAATTCGACTCTCATTTGTGCATGACCCCCCTCTCAAATTGTGTTAACCATAAAATGGATTTTCTCTATCTTTGTTTCCCCCATGATGTGAAGTGTGAACCCCCTTAATATGACCTAGATTGGGTCATATCAAATGGTGCTAGGTGTTGTGTAATAATAATAATATTAACGATTAACGTCTGTGCTAAGTGATTTTAGCCGACGTGAGATTTTTGAAAAAGTGGAAACAAAAGAGATTAGTGACAATGGTTAACACAAGAAGTTCGACGTCGAGTGGAGGTGACGGAGAGAGAGAGGGGTGAAATGAATTCTGTTGCTCTTGTATGCCCGGTACTCGGTGAACGGTTTCTCAACGCACATGATAGCAGATACACAACCATCGAGGCAGCCCAACACCCAACCGACATCGACAACCTTCCCAGGATGGGGAGTTTTTAGAAGAGAACCTCGAAGAGGCAGAGGTCAGAGAGGTAGGATGTGGCGGCTGGCGGTTGTTGGAACTGTGGGGGAAGGGGCCACCTACGGGCTCTATGCCCCTACGATGAACAGCGGTAGTGTTATGGATGTCAGGCCACAAACCACCATCTGAAAGCTGTTTAAAAAGAGGATAAAAACGGCGTCGGCACAAGAAATCGTGTTTCCTCTGTACCATCGAGAGGAAGGGGAAGACGACGCAGGAAGGGGAAGACGACGCGGGAAGGGGACCAACGGTCCCTCGGGCCGTCCGTCAGACAGCAAGGACTGGGGACAGGAGTGCCAAGGAGTCAGCCAGCCATCTTTGCCCAGAGTGTGGGGGAGGGGAGCCAGACGCTCCCCCACTGAGCAATAGGGGATGCCCACCAGCCAGCGAGTGGTAGTGCGTCTTCCCAGGGAGTGCATAAGGAGGGGTGGAGCAGCAACCCTTCACCACCGCTCCCGATCATGGAAGTCGGAGTGTGTGTAACGAGTTTGAAGAACCGCTCGTTACGGATGCCAGCAAAACGTAGGAGTGTATGGTGCGGAACACGGCCAGAGCCCACACACGGGCTCAGTGATCCTACGACGAAGAACGGATGTAATAACTCTACGTGAAGCAGAAGGAACAAGAACGAGAGAATTAGGCTTAAGTAGACCTGTGGATGGAGCGCATAGAAAACGGGAAGATCGTGACGACTACGGAGAGAGAGAGAGAGAGAGTACATGCCCCCGTGAATGAGTCCCGCGAATGAGTGTATGGGTGAGGTAGGAGATCAAATTTCCCGGATTTTTTTGCGCAGGTGGAAGGGTGTGTTCTTCATTGAAGACGGAATTTGATCTAGCATTGTTTTTCCTTCCTCTTTGATAGAGAAAGCCATCCATGTAATTCATGTAAGTCCTTACGCAGGACATGTAGGTATAGAGAGGTCCTTGAGAAGGGCCAGAGAGTCATTTTTTTGGTTAGGGATGAAAAAAGACATTGTTAGGTTTATTAATAAGTGTCATGAGTGTAACACTATGCGGAACCACAACCATGTGATCCCGAAGGCCAGAACATGGTCAATAGTGCCTGTTAAGTTTAAGAGAGTGCATATGGACGTCTTGGGTCCATTCCCCCCCGGTGACGGGCAGTTTAAGTACGTGTGTGTGTTTGTAGATGCATTCACACGCTTCACACACACGTATGCAATGGTGGACAAAACCGCAGTGTCGGTTGCGAAGGCATTGTGCTCCTTCATAGTGAGGTACGGATGTCCACGTACATTGATAAGTGACAATGGTAGAGAGTTTGTGAATGAAGTGTGCAAGGGGGTAACCCAGATCATGAAAATAAATCCTTTCACGATCGCCTCTTATCGGCCATCAGCAAATGGGCTCGTCGAGTCCCATAACCGAGAGGTGACAAATATTTTAAGGTATCTTGTGGGGGACAATCCAAACCAGTGGGTGGAAATGTTGCCGTGGGCGGAGTTCGCCCTAAATACGGCATATAATGGCTCTATTAGGGATACACCGTTTTTTATGCTATTTGCGCAGGACCCTGTGTTGCCGTATACCGTTGTCATGGACCCCCACACCGTGCCATTAAACAACACAGAACAATATCGGGTGATGATGTGTAATTTGGCTCGGAGAGTGTTTCAGATAACCCAAAAGTACTTGCTGAGGGCCAATGAGAAGTATCAGACGAAATACGATCAGCGTTTCCGAACGCGCACGTCGGATATACAGATAGGGGACATAATCTATCTAAAAAAGTTGCAACCGAGGAAGCATAAACTGGAAGCTGCATATGTTGGACCGTATCGTGTAAAAGAAATTAAAGCCGATACGGCGGTCATCCAACACATCCGGACCGGGACCAAAGGCGAGTATCACCTTTCGCATATGCGTCCGGTCCGAGAGGACAACTTAGTGTGGTATTTGAATAAGCCGGTGCCACCTTACCCTGGGCTACATGGCTACTTGGGGGAGGAAGGTGAGGAGGAGGCCCGAGTAAGTGTCAGTGCCGTACTTAGGGCACGAGAGAGTGCGAGAGGACATGGGTCTTGAGATAATGTCTACCACGAGGTGATTGAGGTCATAAAGGTCAGGTTTCTTTTACGTATGTTCATTCCGAGTGTTTTGTGAAAAAATGAATTAAATTTTGTTTCGTTTTTTTTTTGGTTTTGTTCTAAACATATCACGAGTATATCATTCATCATACTGAGAAAATTTCTGTTGCATTTGTGTTTATGTTGAAATTAATTCAAATTTTATTATTTTTTGTTGGTACCAATTTTTCTATTACCAATGGTTTTGTGTGTGTTTTTCCATTTTGTTGTACTTTATTGAGAAAAATTTCATTTGTCTCTGTGGAGGTTTTCAGTGCTATTACAGGAAATTGCTAATCATGGGTTGAAAATTGAACATCATTACTTATGTTTTTGTTTTTCAGGAGAAATAATATTGCTCAGTTATTGATAAGTGTTTTTCTTTTTATTATTATTCACTGTTTGAGTTTGCCCCTTATTGCAGTGTCACGGATGTGTTAGAAATGGGTTTCTTATAATGGTAAATGTGTCAAAGAGTGCTGGGATTGTAAGTTATTCATTTTGGTTTCTCTTAATTTTTATCTTTTTCTTTATTTTGTGAATGTAATGATTTGTCGGTTCATATAAAAACTTTATTGCATTGAAGGAACTGTTGGTAAAACGTTATTATTTTTTTTATTTTGTGCTCCAAATTTCGGTGATGATGTATTAAACCTGAATTTTGTGTTTCTGTATGATCTATTGTGGGCGTGACATTCATCTTTGTGTAACTTACAATTGTAACACGCCAACCGGCCCTCTGATTTTAATTTTTAATTTTAATTTCTGCATGCACCCGAAGAGGATGGTACTTAGCGGCAATGTAAAGAGAGACGAAAGTTTTTTTGTTTCAGTGGAAAAAAAAAATAGAAAAGTTTCATAAAAAAAAAGAGAAAAAAAAAATTTGTTTTGAGAAAAAAAAAATCTGATAAGTGTGAATTTTACGGGACGTAAAAATCTGGGAAGGGAGTGATGAGCTAATCACAGTCAGGTTGGCCGTTACTGATCGGGATGAGTGAGTGCCAACAGATTTTTCTTCTTTGTTAAAGGAAAGACGGTTACGATGTGGCTTGGGTGGCACTTTGAGAATGTTGTTATCGGCGTGGCTTGGGCACTCAAAAAATATTCGTTAAAAGTTAGCGTCCCCAAAGTCTCTCCCGATTGGCTGTCTTAAGACTTTCGGGTCAAAACAGCCAATCATCGATCAGGCATAGAAAGGCCGTGGTATGGGCGCTCGAAACTGCCCCATAGTTTGGTCAGTTAGAGTTTGGAGGCTCGAGTGTGTAGACCTACGGTCAGGTCACGGGTGCCACGATGTGTGCCGAACGAGTACCATTTTTCTAAGGGCTTTTTCTTAGTAACGTAACGTAATCATAATTTAAGGGCGCCCTTGTAAACTTAAGAGAATACAGCATGTGTCAAATCAACAATTCGACTCTCATTTGTGCATGACCCCCCTCTCAAATTGTGTTAACCATAAAATGGATTTTCTCTATCTTTGTTTCCCCCTTAATACGACCTAGATTGGGTCATATATATATATATATATATATATATATATATATATATATATATATATATATATATATATGTGTGTGTATATATATATATATATATATATATATATATATATATATATAAATATATATATATGGAAAATTGACCGGCTTAGTCACAAGTGAGGACAAATTCTTTGCGTTGAGACAAAAAGGATTACTAGGAGGTAGGTAGATTACTGACCCTTCAAATCACCTCCCACCGTGCCCAGGTGTTTAAGTGCCCTATGTCTATTCCTGTGGATCAACTATGGGGGAAATTTATTAAAAAGTTAATTCACCCAAGCAGTTGACTTCAGTCTAACGTTGAACTCCCTCGTGGAAAGGTAAGAGATATTATGAAGTTCCTAGTATAGACATTCTATCGTATTTTTTTTATTTCTGCATTTCAATAACGAAAAAATCACTTCCCAGTATAAAAGTATAAAAAGACTGAAGAGAAAAATGGCAAATTTTTCCCGTTTTGATACAAATTTTAAATATCAATTCATATCTTGTCAATTATCTGAATATAATTATCAGCTTTGAGGAAGTAAAAAATGTCAATGGTGACCTTAATGATAATAGTGAATGACTTGTATAGTATTTTTTTAAGCATCCAAGTTATTTTAACTATAACATTTCTATTTACCAATTTTACCTCAAACACTTACCTTGCACTCGGTTTCTAAATATGTGTTATATTTGTCGAAAAATATATAAAAATGAATAGCAATATGCATAGTTAGATATTATGAACTGCAATAATTGTATTACCAGCTGTATATATATGATTATATATATATATATATATATATATATATATATATATATATATATATATATATATATATATATATACATACATATACATATTCATATTTATAATATTTTTTCTTTTGAAGACATCCCATGGCTACTCCAAATAAAGAGAAGTGCCGACAGTATTCCGTTGAATATTTGTCTTAGGGATTTATTCAAGCACCACATAATGAAAGGAAACCAATGTGCCTCATATGTATGGATGTACTTTCAAATGATAGTATGAAACCTCGTAAACTAAGAATCCATCTAGAAAAGAAGCACGCAGGAAAGAAAGATCACCCAGTAGAATACTTTAAAAAGCTTCGTGATGATTTTCAAACTAGAAAAACCGTGTCTCAAGTGTTTAATAACAAATTGAGTAAAATGTGTTATGGTTTACTGGCATCATATGAAATTAGCAAAATAAAAGCAAAAGCAGGAAAACCCCATAATGTTGGTGAAACAGTAATTTTACCTGCAGTGTCCGTTATAATTTCGTCAGTTATGAAACAAAATGCAAGTGAAATTATTAATATCCTCCCTTTAAGCAACTCTTCTGTGTCACGACGCATTGATGAAATGGCAGAGGATGCAGAAAAACAATAGATATTCCATTTGCAAGTGAAACAGTTTGCCCTTCAACTTGATGAATCCACTTTAAGAGATAGTGAGGCCATTTTATTAGCATATGTTAGATTTAACAGTGATGAAGGACACAAAGAGGAGATGCTTTTTGCTAGAAGTCTTGTGACAGACACAAAAGGTGAAACAATATTTAATGAAGTTGTTACTTATTTCCAGCAAAACAATATTCCACTCAAAAATATAATCGCTTGTGGTACTGATGGTGCACCTTCGATGACAGGCAGATACAAAGGTTTTATTGCACATTTAAAAAAAAGCTGTCCCGGAAGTATTTTGTATTCTCTGCGTGATACACTGTCAACACTTAGTTGCAAAGAAATTGAGCGCACGTCTGCATGGTGCCCTTACTGTCGTAATACTAGTATTTAACCATATAAAATCAAATTTTCTCAAAGACCGCCTTTTTCATGAATTATGTAAGCAAAATGGAGAAGAGTTTGAAAGGCTTGTATTACATACCGAGGTGAGATGGCTATCAAAGGGAAATATTCTTCAGCGTTTCATTGCAACATCTTATTTAGTTGAATCGGGGTTTAGTCGTGTTTCTCAACTTTTATCAAAAGCTCGCAATAGACTCGACATTGTGAAAAGAGGTGATCTTCGACTATCAATAACATCGATGGAACCAGACTTAAAGAAACTCGCAGAGCAGCATTAACCTCAGGGATCTCATTGAATAAATATGCATATCTCTTTTTTATCACATATTTCATTTTAACTGTTTATAAGAAATTTTAACCACTGTACATAAATGCTACAGTGAATTCAAATGCCTGATCTCTATTTTCCAACAGCTTGACCATGGAAGAAACCTTATAATATTGTAATACAAGATACTGATAAAGAATTAATATCCCTATATTTTTCATTATTATTATTATTATTATTATTATTATTATTATTATTATTGTTGTAGAATACTTTATTTGCATTATATTAGTATTTATTTGAAAATAATGCTTAATTATATACTATATGTTTGTTTATTAAAACCTCATAATTTATATTAGTGAAAAATAAAATATTGTCTTATGACCAATAGTTATGAAGGGGTCCACCAGGAAAAAAAGAAGGGAAAAGGGGTCCATGGGGAAAAAAAGGTTGAGAACCACTGGTTAAGGTCTTCCCATGCCAGTCTACACCTGCAAATTTTCCTAGCTTGTAAATCCATCGTCGGATCGTCTTCTCTTCCATCCCTTGCTTCTTTTGTAATCTCTAGGAGCCCATTCTATTATTTGTAATTTCCACCTATTATTTGCCATTTTCATTACATGTCCTGCCCATGTCCATTTCCTTTTCCTTTTAGAATATCCTCTACTTTAGTTTGCTCTCGCATCCATGTTGCTTCTTTTCTGTCTCATAGTGTTATTCCTATCATTATTCTTTCCATAGCTCTTTGAACTGTAACTAGCTTATGTTCTAAGGATTTAGTAAGGCTCAAGTTTCCAATGCTTAACTTAACACTGGTAGAACCATCTGATTAAATACCTTTCCTTTTAGAAAACGTGGCTATTTGCTTTTTATAATCCTATTTTGTTTACCTAAAGCTCTTAATTCCATGCTTATCCTCTTTTCAATTTTGGTCTCATGTTCTCGGGAAACGCATTCTGTCTGTCCTAAGATGGTATATTTATTGACAATCTCTAGAGGCTCGTTCATAACCCTTATTTGATGTCTCTGCATTTTCATTGAAAACGTCATGATATTATTCATATTCATTTTCAATCCTACATTTCTGTTTTATCTATTTAATTTTTGTATTATCATTTGTAATTCCTCCCAAGATTCACTAAACAGAACTATGTCATCTGTAAATCTGAAGTTGTTAAGGTATTCCCCATTAATATTGATTCCCACTTTTTCCCAATCCGAATTATTTAAAACTTCTTTTATACATTTTATTAATAAATTAGGAACGTTGGGGTCTCCCTGACTAACTCCTTTTTCAATAGGATTTTCTCACTGTCTTTGTGTAGTTTTAGGATTGTTGTACTTCCTGTATAGATTTATTCAAGTGTTTTAACATAAGATTCATCTATTCATTGTCTTTGAAGGACTTTCATTACTGTTGAAGTTTTAACAAAATCAAAAGCTTTCTCATAGTCTGTAAATGCCATACATAGTGGGGTTCATATTTTGTTGATTTTTCCATTAGATGGATAATTACATGGTTATGGTCCGTTGTTGAATACCTGCTTCTGAATCATTTCTGCTCTCTTTTCCTAATATGATCTTTGTAAATATTTTATGTATATTACTGAGAGTAACCTTATTGGGAGATGATTTTTCAGGTCTTTTATGTCTCCCCTTGTTTGTGAATTAGTATAATGATAAAGTTTTTCCAAGCCTTAGGTAAAGAGCATTCTTGCATACATTTTGCGTAAAATTCATCGAGTTTTACTACTGTGAAATTTACTCCATCTATTATTAAATCAATTGTTGACCTTGATAACGACTCTCCTTCATTTCACCATTTTTCCCCCTCAAAGAGTAAAATTTATTCGGGTGAAGATTGCCATGTGTCGTATCAAGAAATATGTCCCCTGATTTTATGCGATATCCTTGAAAGTTATATTAAAAATACTCGCGCCAGGAGTTAGAGTTCTGGAGACCTATGGTTAATTCTCTGGGAGTATCATTGTAGCCAAATATCCCTTAGAAAGCAGCCTAAAGGAGCCCTCCATCAGGACGACATGGCTGAGCCCAAATATATATATATATATATATATATATATATATATATATATATATATATATATATACATATATATATATATATATATATATATATATATATATATATATATATATATATATATATATATATATATGTATATATATATATATATATATATATATATATATCAATTTAATTATTCTAGGTCCTTCTAGGACATGGTCTGGAAGCTTGGGGGCAGGCATACAGCCCCAAAGTTGCCAACTAGTCTAATAGCAGACGGGTTCCAACGTTCATGACGATGCAACTCTTTCTCTCTACTATCTCCGCTCACATACTCCTTGAAACAATAAAAAAAGCGAGAATTTTCATTTTTATGAATCCCTCGTGTTCATACCTCGTATGGGTCATACAGAGTACCTAATCGACTTTACATAAAACTTAGTAACAAAATAAGTGAAATAAAAAGTTAATTCTTAAAAATAACGTAAATTTACATATACTGAATTGAATGAAAAATACAATTACATGAATGACGAAAATCTAATACAATTTACAAACATTATTTAAATCTATGAAAGTGAAATTCACCTTACAAGCTGGCTATACATCTCATAAATACATTAATAAAATATATGAATGAAATATTTACTCTATACTAGACCAGCTTCGTAAGATAGCTCCCCCCAAAAAAGATTATTTATTCCGGGCCTGAATCCACCGATTCAGCCCGAGATAAAGAATCTGCAACCATGTTGCCTTTACCTGATATATGCATTGCAATAATACAAATGGCTGCAAACATATTGACCTGCTAGTTAACCTTTGATTATTGTTCTTCATTTTATTAATAATAGTTAAATGATTGTGATACGAATACACTGTAATTTCTACATTCTGTGGTCTGTTCACATAAACCTCAAATTTGCTTATCGCTGTGCCTAGCAGTTCCTTTTTATCTGACAAACATGACAGGCAGTCAAAACTGGCTCACATCCTTATACATGCCAGGCAAGAAAAAGTGTTTCATAATATTCTCCCTTGTCTTCGTTATTCCCATGTGTCCCATCTTGTGCGCGATGGCGGTCACCTGTTTTCTTAACATTGCGGGAATCAATATTTGACGGTATATTCCCCATTCGGCATTCCCAGGAATATCGGCGGGTCTATGCCTCCTCATAAGCAACCCATCCTTAAGATAATAACAGGTGGGAGACTGCTGCACCTCCATCTTATCCACCACACGGTACAATAACTCTGTTAACGTCTCATCCTTCCGTTGCAATCCTATCAGCCTTCTCCGAATCACTTGTCCTACTGCTAACACTGAGTTTTCTATTTCTTCCAAATCCATTGCTTCCATGTCTTCTTGTTCATTCGGCTGTCGTTCCTCTTCTCTCGGGCTCACTCGGTTTGACGTCAATGCCTTTAGATGACAGAAACTTTAAATCAATCTATCAATCAATTTAATCATCATGAGTACCATCATGGAAATCCTCTTCTGAGAATAAATATTCCAAGTTCATCGCTCCTTCGGTTTCTCTGTCTTCTTCTGCAGCCACTTTCTTAGTCATCCTCCTAGTGGTCACACAACTATGAAACGGATACGAGTAGTCCTTCTCGAGTTCAGATGTAGGACTATACTTCAATGGTTTCTCTGTTACAATGGGACAAGGCACAAATGGCGCTCAACCAACCTTATAACCGAGCAGGACTTCTACTCCTTCGATAGCCAATGAATCATGTACTGCAAAATCAAAATGACCTGTTCCACTAAAGGGTGTACATCTCGTGTCACTACACTATGGTTACAACCTGTGTCACGCAATATTTTGACCGCGGTCTGCTTGCTCCATCCAGAGTGGCTAACATAACTTCATAGATATAGGGTTTAAAGGCATCCATGCTGCTTGGAGTTATCTTGTTCGTCGTACAAACGTTAGCTGGTTTATTTCCCTCTTAGCCCTTTCCCGTTTGTTTCTTCGTCTTCGCATTCTGTGAAGTCTAATTATCCTTAACCACTTGGGCGACTGCTTTCAGTTGGTTCAACCAACATTCCTTACTAATATGGCCTCTCTTGCCACACTTATAACAGACAATATTAATCTTCTGCACATCTTTCACATCACCTAAAGGAGGACCATTCAACAATTGTTGCTGTGGTACTATTTCATTCTGCTTTGGAACAATACCAGCGTTACCTCCGCTGTAACTATTGAACTTGTTCATATAGTTATTACTGAACTGGTTTCCATGGTTCGGCGAATAATTGGCACTTGGTCAGAGCGACGGTTGAAACTTCATACCCGAGGAGGGTTTACAACTGTTAATATCATCCTCTTCACTCAGCGAAGCAGCTTTTATCAAGTTTTTTTACCTCTCTCTCTCAAGTATGTTCGAATATGTTCAGGAATTCCACGTAAATATTATTCCAGCACTGTCAATTCTTCTAAATTAGCCATCTCTCTCACTTTAGCAGCCTCTATCCATCTCTTAAAACATCATTGTACCCTATAAGCGTAATCCAGGAAAGTTATTTTCTCGTCCTTCTCCAAACTTCGGAATCTTTCATTATAATATTCAGGGGTCATCTGATGCACTTGTAGCACGCTCCTTTCAACTTTTTGATATTCCTTCCTCTGGTCCTGAGACTAGGCAAGATATGCTCTGCTTTTTTATCCCAATGAGGACACTACAATAACACAGACCATTTATCTTCTGGCCATTCCATTGTTGATGCGACCATTTCAAAATGATCAAGGAATTTGTTGGGAGCTTCTTCTGTGAATTTTGGAATTAACCTCTACTCATTCATCACATTAAGCACAGGATCGTGCATAGCAGAGGTCATCTCTGTCTGTGCTGCCGACCTTGCACGAGCATTGAACAGCTCCAACTCCTTCGCATTTCGTGCAATTTCTCTTGCCTCTTCCTTCTCTTTTTCTTCTCGTCTTACAATTTCTCTTGCTTCTTCTCTCTCTCTTTCTTCTCGTCTTGTTTTCATTTCCCTTGCATGTTCTGCGATTCCCTGGCTTCTTCTCTCTCTTTTTCTTCCCGATCCTGCCATTCTGCCATCATCTTCAGCTTAATAAAATTCTCTTCCAATGCAATTCGTCGAATCTCGGCTTCTACATTCCTTTTCGGCTTTCATGCCTTCAGTTCCTCTATCAACTGATCCTTGCTATGCTGCAAATTCTGCATCAGCCTTCTCCAAAAGTTCGCAAACTGTTACAATGACTTCTTTCGACAACTTTCCCGAGTTTGTCAACGCTTTTAAGGCTAGACACTTGATTTGGGCTTTAATCATTCAATTCGTTGCATGGCCACCACAGGCCATTAAAATAGAGACCCACTGAGCTTTAGTTACATTAACTTTTGACAATTCCTGAACAATTGGGTTTTTCAAAAACTCTTGTATATTTAGTCGTGCCATTTTGCACTTTACAAAAATTATACCTCTGCAAAAAATATATCCAATTAATACAAAGAATCCTATCAACACTAAACTGTTCCAACCTTTAATGAAAAGACGGCTCTGTTATCACCTATATTTAAAACAGACTCACTCGATCCCAAGGGTCCGGGCACCATAAATATATATTGTGGCTGGTGAATTACATAAACTCCCGAGCTCCAAACTCATCTGTTTATTTTTACATAAATCTGTTACACTTGAAAGATACCCAAGCTTTGAGAATATACGCAACTCCCAGACAACTATATATGTGAATACTGAATATCCAAAGGTCTCAAATGTAACACTCAAAACAAAACTGGGTGATTACATAATATCAACTATTCAAAAACAACCACTTATTTTGGTTCTTAGTCAGGGATTACAAGAAAAGCCTTATTAGGAAGTATTGGTGATGGAAATAATACACTCTTGACAAAAATAGATATATTCTATAAAAAGTTAACAATACAAAAGAATTAACACCAAAAATAAATCACTCGAAATATTAAATCGGAAAAAAATCTTAGACTAAGACAGGAAAATGTTAC
>NC_090727.1:117848406-117938406 GCF_036898095.1 Palaemon carinicauda | reverse complement strand
GATCGTATACGAGAGAGTTTCGGCGATTAAGGTAGTCAATTCTCACCCGCTACAAGGCTACTAGCCTAGTGGCTTTAGTATACTTTCATACATGTTCCCCGGTTACCCTCAATTCAGGCGGAGATAGATATCTCCTAGAATTATTATATAAACCGATACTCGTCTCCAGTGGAGATTTAAAGGTAATCCCTCCTTCCCTCTGAGTGTAGCCTTAGGCTACAACCCTAGTTGGTCGTGCCTCGAGTTGTCATTCAAGCATGACTAGGCTAAGGTTTTCTGTCCCTTCCCTTAGCTGCAGATAGCAGGTTTTGGGTTTCGGTCAGAACCTCAGAGTATATAGTCTTTTGCCGGCAGCCGGCCGGCAGGGTGAATAGTCATTCCCCTGCCGGACTAGGCTGCCGGCATAGGAGGCTAGACCTCCCTAGGCCGCACTTGAAGTGGTTGTATGATTTTGCCACCTTCTCCCTGTGGTCTAGTAGACTAGTCCTGTGCTGGCAGACTCTAGGCTGAAGAATAGATATTTTTCTGCCGCCTAGGATGGCACCGGCACTGGAACTCACTTGTTGAGAGGAGGCGGCAAGCTTGCTGCTGGCCCCTTAACTGTATTGGCAGACCCTAGGCTGGGGAATAGATATTCTCCTGCTGCCTAGGATGGCGTCGATACTGAAACAGAGTTTCTTAGGGGTGTGGATGGACTGGCAACCATGCCGGTTCCTTCCACACCTCATACAGGACCCTTTTCCCTCCTCCCTCTGTCCTTTAGTGATGGCCTAGCCATCGCAACCCTTTGGCCATCGTCCTACAATCTCACCGCTAGCCGGCAGGTTGTTGGGCCGGCCGGGGCTCCTACATGCAGTGGCCTAGTCGCTCAGCTTGGACGCAAGGCTCCAGGAAAGGCTGTGCTGGCTGGGCCGGCTGCCGGCAGGAGACCCCTTTACTGTAGAGTGTTCTTCAGTCCTCCCTTGGACAGCCATTCACATACCTGTGGCCGGCAGAGACCGGCAATGGTTTGTATTTGGGTGGAAGCTTGAATGATACATTCTCCCCTTCCATTTGAACCCTCATTCTGTAGGAAGGCAGTAAGACTGAGTACTTACACCCTTATTTATTGTTGATACACATTCAATAAGGTACCCTTCACTCCTTGCTTTCTCTCTCTATATCGGCTAGTGCCGCCGGGTACTAACCTACTGGCAGTTGCCGGCCAGGTCGTTGCTGCCAGCCACTACCCCAGCCGGCAAGGCGTCGGCTGGACTAGTGCGCTGGCAACCGGTGAGACGCTGGTAACCGGCGAGCCGCTGGCAGAACTGACTTGGCCGGCAGTTGCCGGCCGGGTTGATGCTGCCGGCCACTACCCCAGCCGGCAGGGTTAACTTGGCCGGCGGGTACCGGCCGGGTTGATACTGCCAGCCACTACCCCAGCACTGTGCCGCCAGGTGCTAGCCTAGCCGGCAACATGCCGGCTAAAACTACAGTATATGACTATACAGTAGCCAGTATATTTGCAGTATAGATCACACTGCACACAGAAAACTATAGTATAGATTATACAGTAGTTATTTTTTTCAACATACCCTATGTATCCATGCACAGTCTATTGTTGAGACCTATTATATGTGGGAAGAAAAGATTTCTTTCCACATACTGATAGATGATCAGTTACTATTTACCATCATTATTAAAACCTTTGGAAAGTCAGTGTTAAGTTCCACTTATCTATCTTTACAGGTTAGAATTCTTCCATTGGGTTTTCTGAATAGGAAAACTCTAGGTCTTAATTTTGGGGGAGGTCGCAGCAATTGGCTGGACAGGAAACACAAGTATGTGTCTTTCCTAATTCTTTTGTAGCTTGTATATCCTAAGCTATATGCAATAAATATGGAAAAATAATAATAATAATATTTATACTGTATAGTTTATCAGGTGAGATGAACTACCGCATACTCATTTAGTTTTCCTCTCTTTATAGGAGGACCACCCTAAATGCCAGAGAGTCTTTTGCAACGTGAGGAGCAAGGACTTCTGTGGCCATGTAGAGTGCAGGCCGCACTCTCTCTGCTCCATCTCCAAGGGACCTCTAAAGTACTGGGACCCCCAGGACTGCAAAGTGTGCAAAGCCTTGTTACTGAGGCTTTTGATAACCCCAAGACAGCGGAGTCGAGGGATGCAGCATGGAGTAAGCTGCACAGATGGGTTCGTGACTTTCAGAAGAATGCCACGGAGCCTTACCTTCCGAATGAACGGATGCGTGCCTATCTGTTCCCCAAGGCAACTGCAGATGCCGTTATACCACAGCCTCACCCTGAGATCCCTTACGTCCAGATTTCCGTAGATACGGATCTCTTTGACGCAATGAAGGACATCTACCTAGATGAGAGTATGTCGGAGGTGTCTGAGGACACCGAGAAGGACCTTCTTGCGGAGGGTCTAGAAGAGGGGTCTACCTTGGCTCCTGAGACTGAAGAGGATGACGTCGAATCGGAGTTCGTTTTGTCGGTTCCGGCCCCAGAACCAGTGCCCTCTACGTCTTCTGCTCCTCCATCGGACGACATGGGTAAAGCTTTGGCTAGTCTCATGACGATGATGGAGAGTCTTCGTAAGCAAAACGAAGAAAGGGACGCTGAACTGAGGAGAAGTATGGACCATCTCGCATCGTCCCGTGGGTTTCAAAAGAGACTCAATGTGAAGGATCTTCCTTCTTGCTCCGAGGTGAACCCTTGGAGGCATGCAGAGTATATGCCAAATACGAACGGGAAGATCTTCATTTCAGAGAAGCTGGGAGTCGTCCTCATAGAGGATGTCGACTTTTGGCCCAGCTTTGAGTCTTACCCAGACTGCTTCGTCTGCTTGAAGGCAGAACCTGTGTCCAAGGAGGAGACAGAACCAAAAGAGGTCATGGTTCTTGATAGTAAAGCTCAGGCTTTGCTGGCAAATAGTCTGAAAGACAGGGGCTTCATTAATTCGAAAGTGCCATCCCTGAGCAAGAAACACCCTTCTTTTCTTGCTCCAGCTAAACTAACCTTTCCCTTTGCAGACAAAGGGTTTAAGGCAGTTATGAAGGCTGTAGAAGCAGGGAAACCTTGCCGTACACTTGAGGAGTGTAGACCCTTATCCTTACCTCTGCCTATGAATGACAAAGACTGGAAGGAGATACATCTTACCTTCTCAGTTGGGAAGTTGGAGGCGGACATTGCTGGACGCCAGTTCAGCGAAAACCTCCCTAAGCTGTCTCACTTTCTCTTGCGTAGAGAGCAAGAGACAAAGGAAAGGCTTGCTGCATCCCTTTCCTTCCAGATTACCTTGGAGGCAATGGCAAGCGATAACAGATCCCCAGACATTTTCATGGTTGTGGCCAAATCACATTTGGCAGCACTGGTCAAGGACCTATATGGCTTCGTTAGGGCCAGACGAGCATGTAGGGAGTTCGTGTTTGCTTTGGCTGCAGTGAAACACGAACCCAGGAAGCTGATAGCTTCCAATATCTGGGGAAAAGACCTCTTCCCGAGTGAAGTGGTCAAAGAAGTAGTTGACAAGGCCACCACGGAGAACAGGAATCTTCTCCAAAAGTGGGGCATGTCGCCAAAGAGGAAGTCTTCTCCGGATGAGGGTCCCCAACCAAAAAGGAAGACGAAGAGACTTAGGTTGCCCTCTTGCCCTTTCAGGAAACAGCAACAACAACTTCCCGCAGTTCCGATGACGGTGGTGCCCCAGATGGTGGCACAACCCCAGCCCAGCTAGCAGATGGTGTCTCAGCAGCTGGTTGCCCAGTCACCAGCTTTTACTCCTGCTTATGAGAGGCAGACCACTACCTTTCGCCCTAAAGGTAGAGGGTTGAATAGAGGCTCCTCAAGACACCCCCAAAGAGGAAGAGGGGGTAGGGGAGGACACGGTCAAGGAGGCAAGTCATCCGGACAACCAAAGCAATAAGATTCTTCCGGTAGGAGGAAGACTCCAAAGATTTCAGGATCGCTGGACCTTCCATCCCTGGGCCCACAGCCTAATCAAGAACGGACTAGGTTGGAGCTGGAGGAAAGCTCCACCATCATTTCCTCATTGCTTCCAACACTCCACCCCCATCCTGGAAGAATACACTCGAGAAATCTTGAGCAAACGGGTGATAAGGAGGGCAAAGTCCATCAAATTCCAAGGAAGGCTGTATTGTGTTCCCAAGAAGGACTCAGACAAACTCAGAGTCATTCTGGACTTATCGCCACTCAACAAGTTCATAGAAAACAACAAGTTCAGGATGTTAACCCTTCAACACATAAGGACCCTGCTGCCAAAACGGGCGTACACAGTCTCGATAGACATGGCAGGTGCCCATTGGCATATTCCAATCAATCGCCCACTCTCTTCCTACCTAGGATTCAGGCTACAGAAGAAGAAATATATCTTCAGAGCCATGCCCTTCGGACTAAACATAGCCCCAAGGATTTTTACAAAGCTTGCAGATGCAGTCGTTCAACAACTACGCCTAGAAGGTGTCCAGGTGGTGGCCTACCTGGACGACTGGTGTGGGCAGCATCCGAGACGGAGTGCATGCAAGCATCCAAGAAAGTGATCCAGTTCCTGGATCATCTGGGATTCAAGATCAACGTCAAGAAGTCTCGATTATCTCCAGCTCAGGAGTTTCAATGGCCAGGAATACATTGGAACTTGAAGTCACACCATCTCTCCATTCCCTCAGGGAAGAGGAGAGAGATAGCGGGATTTGTCAAGAGACTACTGAAATCCGACAGGATATCGAGACGCCAACAGGAGAGAGTACTGGGTTCTCTTCAGTTCGCATCAGTGACAGACCCGGTGCTAAGAGCACAGTTAAAAGATGCATCAGGTGCCTGGCGAAGATACGCATCAAACGCTCGAAGAGATCTAAGAAGACCGATACCGACTTGACTACAATCACTTCTCAAGCCATGGTCGAAGGCCAAGAACCTGAAGAGGTCCGTGCCCTTACAACCACCTCTACCTCTAGTTATCATACATACGGATGCATCAAAGGAAGGATGGGGAGGTCACTCTCACCAACGGAAAGTCCAAGGGACTTGGTCCTCTCTATTCAAGACCTTCCACATCAATATTTTGGAAGCCATGGCAGTGTTTCTCACACTGAAGAAACTGCCTCCTCGCCTTTCAGTCCACATAAGACTGACTCTGGACAGCGAGGTGATAGTGAGATGTTTGAATCGTCAGGGCTCAAGATTACCCCAAATCAACCAAGTGATGTTGGCCATCTTCCGCTTAGCGGAAAAGAAGAGATGGCATTTATCAGCAGTTCACCTTCAAGGGTTCCGCAATGTGACAGCGGACGCTCTATCCAGGCTCTCGTAGATAGAGTCAGAATGGTCCCTAGATGCAGGATCATTCTCCTTCATCTTACGTCAAGTCCCAGGACTGCAGATCGACCTCTTCACGACGAGCGACAACAAGAAACTACCTCGTTATGTGGCCCCATACGAGGACCCTCTAGCGGAAGCGATGGACGCCATGTCCCTCGATTGGAATAGATTGAACTGGATTTACCTGTTCCCTCCAACCAACCTCCTATTGAAGGCCCTCAACAAGCTGAGATCTTTCAGGGAACGGCAGCTCTAGTGGCTCCCAAGTGGCCAAAGAGCAATTGGTTCCCTCTGGTATTGGAACTGAAGCTGTGGCTGGTCCCTCTGCTGGACCCAGTACTGACTCAGCAAGTACAGAATTCGACTGTCTTCGCTTCATCACAGAAAACCCAAAAGCTTTATCTCATGATTTTCTCTCCTTAGCAGTTAAGAAAAGTTTTGGGATCTCGAGAGACAGTATAGACTTCTTAGGAGAATATAAGTCTAAGTCTACTAGAAGACAATATGAGTCATCTTGGAAGAAGTGGGTTGCTTTCGTCAAGGCAAAAGGACCAAAAGAAATCTCAAGAGATTTCTGTTTATGCTTCTTTATTCACCTTCATGAACAAGGTTTAGCAGCCAATATGATTACAATGTGTAAGTCAGCCTTGACTAGACCTCTGCTATATGCCTTCCAAGTAGACTTATCCAATGAAATCTTTTAACAAGATCCCTAAGGCTTATGCTAGACTTAGGCCTGCAGCACCTCCGAAGCTTATTTCATGGTCCTTTGGATAAGGTACTACACTTTGCTTCAACAGTGAAGAATGAGGATTGCTCTCTGAAAGACTTAACACAGAAAGTTATATTCTTGTTTGCTCTAGCCTCGGGGGCCAGAGTTAGTGAAATAGTGGCCCTTTCTAGAGATTAGGGCCATATTCAGTTCACAGAAGCGGTAGAACTGAATCTTTTTCCTGACCCAGCGTTTCTCGCCAAGAATGAGCTACCTGGAGAATCTGCCCTCTGAAGGAAGATGTCTCGCTGTGTCCAGTAAAATGTTTAAAGGTCTATCTTCATAGAACTTCAGACTTCAGGGGAGGACAACTCTTTAAAGGAGAAACCTCGAGGTCAAACCGATCCCTAAAACAACTAAGGGCGAAGATCACCTATTTCTTTCGCAGAGTGGATCCTGACAGTAGACCCGCAGGTCATGATCCCAGGAAAATTGCTTTGTCATTGAATTTTTTCCAATACATGGACTTTGAGCGCCTTCGCTCGTATACTGGATGGAAGTCATCCAGAGTGTTCTTTAAGCACTACGCGAAGCAAGTACAAGAGTTGAAACGCTGTGTGGTGGCTTAGGTAGTGTGCTAAAACCTGTCGTTTAGCGCTGCAAGGAACAGTGAATTGATTGGGACTGTTAAAATTGGGTGAAGGCGTTGACACTTCACAGTGCAATACTTAAAGATAAGTGTCACCAGGGTGGCACTATGGATTGTTCTAGTTATTAAAGGTGAAGAAACATAGAGATAGCACTTTTGCCGTGTGTTTTTATAATGTGAAGAAACAGTCATTATCACAGAAATGCATATTAGAAAATTTATTAAATTTTCAGTTTTGTGGCACTAATTACTTTTCCCTTTCAGGTGAAATAATCATTTCTGGTCTTGACTGTAGTATACATGTTTCTTATTGCATTCATTAACATTGTATTAATGTTATGTTATGTATGTTGAATTTGTTGGTTATTATTACCAATAAATACTTGATGAGTATTTGCGTCTTATTTCGTCCCAATTCTGATTCAATAAAGATATGCTTGATTATTATTTACCCTTAATAATTTGCATATGTACATGTGAACAAAATATATAGTTAATACCTTTGTTCTAATATGAGTACAACCTTTCTCTGTCTACGCATACATTGTTCGTATTAGAGTACAAACTTTGGCTGGCTTCGCATACAGTGAGACCTGTATGCTCTTGATGTTATGTTGTTCATATGGTATATGCAAACCTCGAGACTCTTTCCTGAGTCTAGTATGACTCTTCCCTGCAGGGGGCAGGAAGCACTAACATAGTTCATGATTAGAAGTAATGACGTATAACGGTAACGTCATATGTCTCTATGGTCTGAATGCCCAAGGAAATGTTGTCCTGAGGTTAAGGCACATCTGGAAAATCCACAGATACAGTACTTTCTAAATAATGCTCTGGTAACCTTCTATCAGGACAACATGGCCTGAGCCCAAAAAACGGATTTTGAGCGAAGCGAAAAATCTATTTTTGGGTGAGATACCCATGTCGTCCTGATGGACCTGCCCTCCTTTTTATAGAAAAGTCCTTGGCAGGATCCCTCCCGAAACTACTATATCTGTAGCACCTTGCTCAACGCTGCAAGGAATAAAACATGGGGGCGACGTATAGCGCCATCTGGATACTCAAGGTAGTAACGGAGGAAGGGTACCTTGATAACGGCTCCCCTTCTATTTTTGCCACTTTCCCCCTCGAAGCGAAAACGCTGTTCGGGGTGAGGATTGCTATGTGTCGTATCAAGATATACGTCCCCTGATATTATGCGAGATATCCTTAAGAGGATTTTAAGGATATTCGTGCCAGGAGTTAGAATTCTAGAGACCTAAAGGTAAATTCTCTGGGAATATCACTGTAGTCAAATATACCCTAGGAAGCTACTTATAGGAACCTTCCATCAGGACGACATGGCTATCTCACCCAAAAATAGATTTTTCTCTTCGCTCAAAATCCGTTATATATGCACCCCACAGGGATGCAAAGCAGCAAAAGAAAAACAACCTATCATGTGAACGAGCCATAGTACATCCTCTCTCTCTCTCTCAAAGTGCCTATAGTGTGTCCTCTCCAGAGTGATTTTGTGCCCTCCAGCGCATAATGTGTATAGCGTGTTAAAACGTTGCTCCAAATTTGCCAGAAATGTCATAATTATTGTGTTGTGGTGCGTGTTGGTATTGTGTAAATCTTTGTAAATGGCCTATGGAGATTTATGTACAAACATGAAGTATATTTGTATCGTTATCATGTTAACTATTTTCCTTAAGTGTCAAGACTAATTAATAGTGTGGAATTTAATTTCCAGTGAAACACGTGATTGTATAATTTTTATAAGTATCAATTTCTTTTGCCTTAATCTAAGTTTTGCTCAGACTTAATATTTTGGGTGATTTATTTTTTTATCTAAATTCCTTCAAAAGGCTGTAATTTTTATAGAATACATTTATTTTTGTAAAGAGTGTATTATTTCAATCACCAGTGTATCCACAGTACTCTATTGTATCTCTGTTAAAGAATTGAAGTAAGAGGTTGTTTGATTACAGTAGTTCTTAAGAATAATTGTCTTGTTTTGTTTTGAGATCACCACGCTGTCTAGTGCCTATTGATGATGGTGGGATATTTTTGTTTGATCGCTCACAGCAAACCAACCTAACATTGGTGGCCTTGATTAGTACAGCTTAACTGATCACGGCGATATATATATATATATATATATATATATATATATATATATATATATATATATATATATATATATATATATATGTGTGTGTGTGTGTGTGTGTGCGTGTGTCTTTGTGTGTATAATATATGAGTACAGAATTTGTATATATATATTTATATATATGTATATATATATATATATATATATATATATATATATCCCTCGTATGGTAACGAATGTAGAAGAAAGGCCAGTAATATCCAAGTTTATGCTTGATTTAGTGTACTTTCTCTACAAATATTACAGTACCTTGAAAGAATTAGTAAGAGAGAGAGAGAGAGAGAGAGAGAGAGAGAGAGAGCTCTGTATCCACAATGAAAGAAAGAGGATGTTGATCGGTATCACTGACAGTGACTCAGGCCAGCTTTCTGGTAGCATTTGCTATTATACACAGATTGGGTATTTACTTAAGGCGATTCTTCAGTGGAAATTAACATTAGTACAAGAACAAAAGCATTTTCAGTACTTATTTCTGAACGAAAGCGAGTAAGTGCACTAATGATAAGTATTTCAGGAGGGATAATCTAACCAGTAATACTCTTGTTAGGACTCTCTCTCTCTCTCTCTCTCTCTCTCTCTCTCTGTGTGTGTGTGTGTGTGTGTGTGTGTACGCGTCTAACGCGCACCGGCAGCTGGGTAAGTACTTAAAAGTTTAATACTACAGGCATAAGGAAGTTCGGTTGTGTGAATACCACCAGCCATGCTGTTGGCTGTAATTAAATGACAATGGGAAATAAAGGACAAAGAAGAGGGTGGCTTTTATTGTCGACTTATTTGAGCACACTAGGCTATACATCAATTCTGTTGTTTTGATTATTCGGTAAAATTGTGTTAGTCATTAGAAAAAAAAAACTCATTTTAGAAAGGAAAAATTATAAACTTCCCTGGTACCTCCCTTTCCGTTGTCATTTATCTACTGTATTTATATATTTATGTCTTGTGGCAATAACATTCTGTTTTGTTGAAGTTTGCTGTCTAATTTTGTTTTCTTCCAACCTCTTCCCTCTAATTGTGTGTTCATTTGAATAATAACAATAATGATCATGAAGTATGTTATTTCAGTGGCATAGAGTTAGAAGGGGCTCCTCATGGCTCAGATTTACTCCAAAGATTGGGTTTGTTGTCGCAGAAAAATGTGACATATTCAAGATACCCACTTCAGATGATAACCTGGCCTTTCATTAACGTGTTAACAGTTTCCTTTCAAGTTTTCTTTCCTTTTGAGGAATTGGGATATCAAGCGGCATTTGTTTTAGTTCCCTTTGCTTCTCATACTTCACGTGGAAGGGGGAAACCCTTCGTTCGTCAAGCAATTCCTGAGACGCATCCTCTCGCTATTTCTGACTTCCCACACGACAACTTACCCATCCCATTTTATAGGTCACAACAAAACGTAACTAGCTTTCCGTTGAGCGCAAATGACACGGGTGTGGGCTAAACCTGTGCATGTGCCTCATTCCTGACGTTTCTTTGTTTGCCTCTACAGTTACTACCCAATAGATCTGCGAGTGAAAATCAAATAGCATCTCTGGTAAAGGTTTTTAAATTTCATGAGTTTATGTACATTAAATAGAATTTTATAGCGTTTGTTTGTAATACTGCTCACTTAATGTTTATAAAAGGATATGTCATAGTTGAGGCCGTTATTTATTCGGTTACTTTATGCTCGGTTTTGGCAACTCAGGCCGGTTTTTTCTTTACGTTTATTGCAGGAATTTTCGCTAAGCAGAGGGTTGACGATGCTCTACACATGTGATATATTCTTAATTGCTCGTGTTCGCACGCGCACGCATACATATAATTGCTTATTGAACGTAGCTAATGTTATTTATTCTGTTAATTTTCAAGTCCCGGCACGACCTACACTAATTAGAATCATATAATTTTGTATATAGTTTTACTGATAACCAAGCATTGTTCAAGATCATTCATAACATGTAGACAAAGTATTTCCTTGTTAAGATTTCTCTATGTTTAAACATAGTTGAATATGTTTTTTAGTATTTGGATTGGAAAATCTCACAAAAGCTCTATAGCTCTAAAGTCACTCTTTATAAATAGAATTGTAGCTTTAGGTACATTGGTGAGTATAATTAAGATAATGCAGAATATCATAAAAATATAACGATACCGTTAAAGCTAAGTTACACCGTAATAACAATTAAAGAATACTGTATAATACATAATATTTCAAACAATGAAAGCTCAAACAACGGTGCAAGACAAGGCAAACCCGGCCCCTTGCACGTGAACATTCACCAAAACACTACCATTGCTCTAAATGTTCTTTTTTTTCTTTTCTTTTTCTTTTTTTCGGAGTTGCAGTATTCGTCAATAAAAGTAAACGAGTGAGAATCGGAACTTGCTGAAATCAGCTGATGTTGAAGTTGAAATTTGAGGTCACAGAAGGTCAAAGGTCATGGTGTAATTTTAAATCCTATTTTGGTTTCCTATTTGTAGATGAATTATATCAATCGATTGTGTATCCGTACTTTGACTTATGGCCAGCTAAAATTAGGTGACCTTGAAAATTCGGTCCCCCTAGAACTTTGAACCTACTGATCTTCAAAACTATGCATTTTCACTAGTTTTGATAATGGTTTTATATTTTCAGCATCGGTAAAAGGAGATTTTGGACTTGGTTTCAAGTAAATCAAATAATAATCGATGGAGTTGTATTATTAATCGATATAGTACTTTGTGGTTACCGTAACCTTGACACTTGTAAGTTGCGTCATAATGTATTTCACATGAATTTTTCAAGCAAATCTGACAAATAGTTTTCCGTAAAATTGCTAATAAAGAAACAAACACACAGACAAAGAAATCTTCCAAAATGAATATCCCTCACCCACCTCGGTGGGGCCGGGTAATGCATGCAAAAGAATTTTATAAATAGAATTGAAAAACTTAGAAATAATGTTAAAATTAAAATAGATTGTAATTACATACCAACACACACACACACACACACACACACACACACACACACACACATATATATATATATATATATATATATATATATATATATATATATATATATAGGCTGGAGAATTACGTAAATTCCCGAGTTCCAAAACTCACCTGATTATATTACATAAGTCTGTTACACTTGAAAAATATTACGAAACTCCCAGACGAAAATATATATGACCACTGAATATCCAAAGGTCTCTTACATTACACTTAAAACAAAACTGGGTGATTAGTTATGTGAACTATTAAAAAGCCAACCTATTACTTCAGTGCTTAGTGAGGGAATATGAGCAAAGCACTGAGAAAAGATATTGGTGATTGAAATAACACACATTTTACAAAAATAAATATATGCTATAAAAAGTTAAGAATAATTCAAAAGAATTAACACTAAAAATAAATCACTCGAAATTTAAACATGAACTAAATCGTAGACTAAAACAAAAATGATAATCTATAAAATTAATTATACAATCACTTGTTTCACTGGAAATTAATTTATGAAAAATATAAAATTTGGACAATTAATGAAAAAAGTTAATCACATAACACTCTAGATATTAAACAATGATGAAATTTACATATATGTAACTGTTACACTTACGTCTTTTATTTCACACGAGGTTACAGAATGGTTAAGCAAAATAAATAAACTTCACTGTTTAACCTAATCTCACAGGGCTAGTTACAAAAAATTATGTTAAAATGTATGTACATTAAGGCACTACACTTGAATTAACATCCAAAAATTTCACCAACATTTAAGACGACACACACTTGAGAGGAGAGAGGGCAGGCGGATGTTGGCTCTTTCAAATGGATAGGCTTGCTCTCTTCTGCTTATGCATCGCTAGGTTCTCTCTCTATATATATTAATTGATTCCAGAACCTTCCAGGACATTGTCTGGATGCTTGGGGCCAGGGCTACAGCGCCAAAGTTGTCAACTTATCAAGTCGAGGACAATTACCAACGAACGTGGCGAGGCAACTCTCTCTCGGCAAACTCCACCCACCTCCTTCTTGTAACTTTAAAAAAAAGTGTAAATGTTAATCTGGAATTTTCACGAACTTTCTAACCACATCGGAACATAAAAAATTATGTAATCCCTCGTGCGCATACCTCGTATATGTCATACAGCATACGTTAACATTATATAAGTCTTTGTAATAAAACTACGTGAAATAAACTTACTTCTTTTATTTATACTAAACTGAATGAAAATACAACTAAGTGAATGACGAAAGTCTTATGTAATTTACATACGTTTACTTAATTCTACGTGATTGAAACTCGCCTTACGAGCTGGTTGTACATCTCTTAAATACAAAAATTAAATACATGAATAAGATATTTACTCCTATGATATACCATCTTTGTAAGAATATATATATATATATATATATATATATATATATATATGTATATATATATATATATATATATATATATATATTGTGAAGTGAGGGAGTTCTACCTTCCAAAAGAAAAACTTTTAGCAGTTCATAATTCTTTTAGTTTATTTTTTGAAACGGCTCCGCTCTCATGGTTTTCCCGTCTATGTAACTTAAGACAGGCCTCAACTAACAAAGGAGGTCTTGTCTACATTACACAGGCCTATACAGGCTCTTAACTTGTCAGGCACTTGATTCTCCCCTCTTTCCCAGGTCAGCCACAAGATATAAGCCAGATGTGAGAACAAGGGTTCTCATAGAGAGAGGACATAGTACCCACAAGGAAGAGGACACCTGGTCATGATTGGCCAACATGCAGAAAAGGAAGGTGGGGTCATGGATGTCATTGGACCTCAAGACACGAAGACCGCCCTATGAACTCAAAAATAACCAATCAAGAGGAAAAAGGGGATGGCCCAAAATCTCCCCTTCTCGGCCTAAGGCCTGCAACGGACAAGGGAAAGCAGTTCCAGCCCGAGGGTGTTAGAAGAAGTTCCCACCCAAGAATCAGGAGAGAGAGAGGAGCCAGTGTCTGCTCCCCTCAAACTTAATAGGCTCGAACTCCGCATGAGTCGCTAAAAGAAAAACTCATGTGTAACTCAAGGAACCACTCATCAATTCCCCAAGTCCAGTTGGAGGTAATGATGTCCCCAGAAAACCTGCTGTGAAGAAACAACGTCACACGAACCCCTGCTTTGATGAGGCTTAAGATAAGTACTGTTACCTGTGAGAGGGAGAAAGTTAACAAGTGCCAAATTTTAAAAGGTTGCATTGATGGGAATTCTAGGGGAGTGAAGCTGTAAGATAACTTTGGGAGTAATTTTCTCGTTAATAATGTGACAACCTATTCGCACCCAACATCATTTTGTTTTTATTTTAAAGGAGGAGCGTAAACCAAGTTCTCTTATGTTCAAGTGATAAATAGCAAGTCTTTCTTTTTTTTTATCAACTTTGAAGTGCGAAGTGAGGGTTTTTCTTTTGTTGTTGGGGCACATAGAGAAATAGTCCAAGACAATTGTGAACATTATTTTCTTTTGTTTTTATGTGATCACCCGTGTACTTTTTTTTTCTTTTACCATAATTATTCTTTTGACATTTGTGTTCTGTATTTTCATTATACTGAGTGATTTTCGGAAAATAGAAATTAAGTGATACCTTCTTTCTTTTTTATTATTATTTTTGCATCTGAATGTATTTGGATTGCTAGAGAGAATTAAGCTTAGTATTTTGTCTTTTCGTTTTTTTTTACTTTAATCATTTTTGATTTATTAACTATAAACTCGAAAACATTTTCTACTTTTGACTTGTCATTGTATGTTTTCTCCTTAAGAATTTTACAAACATTTTTCCTTTTTTTTTGTTCGCCTGTTGTGAAATAAAATTAGTTATGTATTAGATTGTTACAACAGAGTTTCTTTTTGTCCGTGATTAGACTAAGGAGAGACCAAATTGTTCTTACACTTGACTCAAATATTCCAACGAGGTGCAGCTCCAAAATAATATAAACGAACTCGGGAATTATGAACCGTTAATAATATTAACAAATTCAGTCATATAAAAGAATTCTGAGTGTCAATTAGACGCTCTGGATTGACACGAAGTCACTGTGTCAAGTGGAGAGTCCGATTGATACTTTCTTTAAAGATCGTAATCTGCAGAATTACGTCACATCTTTAAAGTGGGGGCCTGTCCGGGATTATATTTTCTTACTTACCTTTTGTTCATATTCTTTTGTGTTGGAATATAAGTTTTTTTACTTTTGCTAATTGCTCCGGAAACAGTTTTTGTTTCGGAGTTGCTTTGGTTGGTCGGAAATTTGATTTTCGAAATCATTGTGGTGATCTTTGATCTTGGTTGTTATGCAACCTGATTTGTTATATTCTGTTGATTTCATAGTGTGAAATTGGCTGACCAGAAGTCTTGATTTTTTTTTTCCTTATCAAGCAGCTGTAAGTACATTCAAGGTTCAAGGTTCTATCGTTTCGGTCATGGGAGACGAAAATTCAGATAGAGTTTCTAGGTTCCTAGAGGAACCGAATGACTTTTTGTTAAGGCAACTCTCCCCAGCAGAGCTAGTTGAAGTGAGCTCACGTGTAGATAATATCCAAAATGCAGGTAAAAGACAACAGATTCTAGATGCCTTAGAGAGTGAATTTAATAGGCGTCATGAAGAGCGTGAGTTGGAGATAGCAATTGAAGATAGGGACGAAGATCACTCCATAACCCGAGAACACTCTGTTATGGGAGAAGCAGCAGCAGTGCCAATGTTACCATCAGCCATGTCATCAAGCCAGACTGCCTACCGAACTTTAAGTCCAGCTGAAGTTGAATCTCATGAAGTAGTTCAGAGGTCAGAAGAGTTGTTGAGTATGAAAATGAAATTTAAAGCAGCAGAGCTCGAGGCTAACTCATTTCGAGCTCAGTTGGAGAGACACCGTCAGAATTCAAGACCCCCAAGGGCACAACCCATGGGAGGGTTTTCAGAAAAAGATATGGCGGGACTCCTTCCATTCTATGATGAAAAGAATCCTGAAGGCTTCTTCCTGTCGTTTGAGAGAATAATGAAGAGTTACCAGATCCCAGAGGACTCCTGGTCTCGCCTGTTGCCCATAAAATAACTGGGAGCGCAGTGGATGCGTACAATGCGGTATCCGACCCTGTTGCACACGATTATCGCCGGGTAAAGGCATGGATCTTGAAAGCTTTCGAACTTGTGCCCGAGGCTTATCGCCAGAAGTTCAGGAACTTGAGGAAAGGATCAGAAAGCTATGCAGAGTATTGGAGGCAAATGAAGACTAGCCGTGACAGGTGGGTGGAGGCCTCTCTTGGAAATAACAAGACCTTCGATAGGATAATAGAGCTCATGGGATTAGAGCAGTTTTCGCTAATGTTGCCACCAGCCACTCGGCAATATATCGAAGATCGAAATATCACTGACCCTGATCAGGCTGCTATAATGGCAGATGAGTATACACTGAAGGAAAAGATCAGGGGCTCTTCTGGCTCAAGATGGTGCCCTCCTTCATTTCAGCCAAACCAGCCTTCCAGGCCATTTCGGAGTAATTGGAGCCCCAGAGGGCCGGCACCATCGTATCCTCCATCAGGGAAAGGAGTAGGCGGAAACCCTACACATGGCAGTGCTAAAAACACTGGAAGTAAGAACAACGGACCCTACCCTTCGGCTCCCCAAGTAAGACAGTGTTCCTTTTGTCACAAACTCGTACACGACGTTAGCTGCTGCTGGCTCAAAGGAAATTATGGACCAGGGGGAAAGAAGTCCTCTAATCAAAATCACAAGAAGGACGACCAAGCACTTAATATTAATGAGGTTATGAGAAGACAGACATCATGCCAAGGGATGATGAAGAAGAGAGACATGGCCATAAGGCAAGGACAGGAAGCCTTCATTCATGCCAGATCTGTGTCTCTGCAGGACCAAGGTGCCAAGCCTGTACAGATAAGGATTATGCGTGATACTGGAGCTGAGCAGACTGTCTTGCACAGAGCAGTCTTACCCTTCGATGAATCGTCCGCCTTGGGAGAAACTGTCATGGTTCGCTACATTAAGGGAAGAGAGGAATTGCCCTTATATGCAGTGACTTTAAGCTCTTCTTTTATTTCCGGTACATTTCCAGTTGCTTTGGTGGATGAGGAACCCATGCAAGGGGTACAGTTATTGTTAGGAAATGACATAGCTGGACGACGATGTTGCACAGCATCATGTCAAATTCATGCTGACAAGAATGAAGGGGAGGTGAAGATTGAACAAAATGAGTATCCAGCATGTGCTATTACCCGTGCTAGTACCACCCAACAGAAAAAGGACAGAGATAATGTTCCTACCGGGGCGCTTGTGGGTACTTTTCCCCAAATGCTCAGGGGAGTGGTGCAGCCTGGTTTATTATGTTCAGAATACTCGAGGGAGTCGCTCATTGAGGCTCAGAAACAAGACTCAGAACTTGCAAGGATAAGCGATGAAGCTGGATCCCTGAGTGAACTCGAGGCTGAACCCTCCGGTTACTATTTAAAGGATGATGTCCTAATGGACAAATGGCGGCCTAAGAAAGTGCCTGCTGATGCTGAATGGACCATTCTATATCAGGTGGTAGTGCCACCACAGTACCGAGAGGAGATTTTAAGGTTGGCTCATGAACAACCAATGGGAGGACATTTAGGAGTACGCAAAGCGCGTGAGAAAATTTCCCGGGAATTTTATTGGCCAAATTTGAACAGAGGAGTTGCAGAATATTGCTGTAGTTGTCACTCGTGCCAAGTGATAGGTAAAAAGGATCCAAATCATCGAAAGGCACCATTGCAACCCATCCCAGTGGTGGAAGAACCCTTCTCCAAGATCATCATGGATATTGTCGGACCTCTGCCAAAGACAAAGAAGGGCCACACCCATTTGTTGGCGCTAATGTGTGCGTCGACACGCTTCCCTGAAGCGTACCCGTTGCGGACAGCGACGAGTCCCAATGTATTGCGGGCTCTGGTACAGCTCGTGACCACATTCGGGTTGCCAAAGGTTATTCAAACTGACAGAGGTAGTGTCTTCATGTCGAAAGTCTTTGAAGGCACCCTTAAGGAGTTAGGAGTGCAGCACATAATGTCCTGCTTATCACCCACAGTCTCAAGGTGCTTTGGAAAGGTTTCATGGCACGCTCAAAAATGCATTACGTGCATACTGTGAAGACCAGAAAACATGAGATTGGGACACAGGCATGCCGTTCTTGTTGTTTGCTATTCGAGATTCATGGCAACAATCTCTGGGGATTTCCCCCTTTCAGCTGGTCTTTGGACATCAAGTGCGTGGACCTCTCAAACTTTTGAGGGAGATATGGACCCATGAGGAACAAAGTACCAATGTGCTAGACTATGTGGTGAGGTTCCGACAACGCTTGCGCGAGGTCTGCCAATTGGCTCATGAGGAAATGCAGAAGTCTCAAGAAAAAATGAAAGCCTGGTATGACCAAGCAAACAGGACAGAAGCACGACAATTCCAAGTGGGAGATGATGTGCTCATCTTTCTACCTGTGCCTGGTAGTCCCTTAGCGGCCAAGTACCAGGGGCCATATAAGGTCGTGAAGAAGCTCAGCGAATTGGATTATGTGGTAGGGACACCGGACCGAAGAAAGGAACACCAGGTGTGTCACGTCAACATGATGAAACCATATATTGCTCGGAATACCAGTGGTAATGCCACTGCCCAAAAGCCATCACCAGTCTCTGTGCCTGTTCATGTATCAGTAATAAGGAGACAGGCACAGCAAACAGAAGAGGAGGAAGAACAGAACCCTCAAGGTGAAGAAGAGGAGGAAGAACAGAATGCTACTGGTGAAGAAGAGGAGAAAACCAGTTTCAAGGGCATGCCACTCGAAGCCCGACTTAAGAATTCTGAGGTTCTCAGAGACTTCAAGACCAAGGTCTCTCATCTAGCTCCCCAGCAGCAAGAGGATGTCCAAGCTTTAGTGGAAGAGTACACAGTGCTGTTTCCTGATGTTCCCAGCCGGACAAATGTAATGGAACATGATGTGGACGTGGGAGATGCACGCCCAGTCCGTCAACACGCGTACAGAGTATCACCAAAGAAGCGAGAACTGCTTAGGAAGGAAATTGATTACATGCTCGAGCATGGGATTATTAGGAAGAGTTCCTCACAGTGGAGTTCACCGTGTGTGATAGTGGAAAAGCCTGATGGTGGAGTCAGATTCTGTACTGACTATAGGAAGGTGAACAACGTCACAAAGCCAGATTCTTTTCCCTTGCCACGTATTGATGACTGCGTGGATACCATCGGGAATGCTAGATATATCACCAAGTGTGATTTGTTGAAGGGATATTGGTGTGTTCCGCTCACTGATAGAGCCAAAAAGGTTTCAGCTTTTGTAACACCTCAAGGATTATTTGAATATAATGTGATGCCCTTTGGGATGAGAAATGCTCCTGCGACATTCCAGCGGATGATCAACAGTCTGGTACAGGACATAGAAGGTGTTGTCGCATATATGGATGACATTGTTATCTACAGTGACTCTTGGAAAGAACACCTGAAGAGACTAAAAGCCCTTTTCCAGAGTTTAGCAGAGGCCAACTTGACAATCAACCTCTCCAAGTGTGATTTTGGACAAGCGACAGTCACCTACTTAGGTCATATAGTAGGTCGAGGATCTGTTTGCCCAGTGCAGGCAAAGGTTGAGAGCATTCAACAATTTCCAGTCCCGCAAAGCCGCCGAGCATTGCGTCGGTTCTTGGGAATGACCGGCTATTACAGAAAGTTCTCTGAGAATTACTCTACCATTGCCTTGCCTCTCACTAATCTTCTCAAGAAGAATAACAAGTATGTTTGGTCTAACCACTGTCAAGACGCCTTTGACACCCTTAAGAGGTTGCTAAGTCTCTCACCTGTGCTGGAAGCACCAGATTTTGACAGAGAATTTGAAGTAGCAGTAGATGCCAGTGATCGTGGGGCTGGTGCAGTCTTATTGCAGGAAGATGATCAAAACATGAAACACCCTGTGGCATACTTCTCTAAGAAATTTAACCGGCATGAAAAGAACTATGTCACTGTAGGAAAGGAGCTTTTGGCTTTAGTACTTGCCATAGAACATTTCTCTATTTACCTTCAATCTAATTCATTGCCTACTAACATCTTTACAGATCACAATCCCTTAACATTCTTGCATGCAATGAAAAACAAGAACCGCAGACTACTCAAATGGAGCCTACAGCTGCAAGAAATAAATTTGAATGGGAATCAGAACATTCTAGCAGACTGCCTTTCACGGATGAATTAGAGTTAGGGCGTATGAAAGTAGTTTAGGAATAGTTATAACTGTCATTTGTTTTTTTTTTGTTTGTTAGTTGTAATTTCACCTTTTTCATGAGATCCAAGCTGTGAGTTCAGTTACGGATTAAATGGGAGACGATTTCCTTTTCATTGAGCAGGAAATCATTTTTTTAAGGGGGGAAGTGTGAATTGAGGGAGTTCTACCCTCCAAAAGAAAAACTTTTAGCAGTTCATAATTCTTTTAGTTTATTTTTTGAAACGGCTCCGCTCTCATGGTTTTCCCGTCTATGTAACTTAAGACAGGCCTCAACTAACAAAGGAGGTCTTGTCTATATTACACAGGCCTATACAGGCTCTTAACTTGTCAGGCACTTGATTCTCCTCCCTTTCCCAGGTCAGCCACAAGATATAAGCCAGATGTTAGAACAAGGGTTCTCATAGAGAGAGGACATAGTACCCACAAGGAAGAGGACACCTGGTCATGATTGGCCAACATGCAGAAAAGGAAGGTGGGGTCATGGATGTCATTGGACCTCAAGACACGAAGACTGCCCTATGAACTCAAAAACAACCAATCAAGAGGAATAAGGGGATGGCCCAAAATCTCCCCTTCTCCGCCTAAGGCCTGCAACGGACAAGGAAAGCAGTTCCAGCCCGAGGGTGTTAGAAGAAGTTCCCACCCAAGAATCAGGAGAGAGAGAGGAGCCAGTGTCTGCTCCCCTCAAACTTAATAGGCTCGAACTCCGCATGAGTCGCTAAAAGAAAAACTCATGTGTAACTCAAGGAACCACTCATCAATTCCCCCAGTCCAGTTGGAGGTAATGATGTCCCCAGAAAACCTGCTGTGAAGAAACAACATCACACGAACCCCTGCTTTGATGAGGCTTAAGATAAGTACTGTTATCTGTGAGAGGGAGAAAGTTAACAAGTGCCAAATTTTAAAAGGTTGCATTGATGGGAATTCTAGGGGAGTGAAGCTGTAAGATAACTTTGGGAGTAATTTTCTCGTTAATAATGTGACAACCTATTCGCACCCAACATCATTTTGTTTTTATTTTAAAGGAGGAGCGTAAACCAAGTTCTCTTATGTTCAAGTGATAAATAGCAAGTCTTTCTTTTTTTTTTATCAACTTTGAAGTGCGAAGTGAGGGTTTTTCTTTTGTTGTTGGGGCACATAGAGAAATACTCCAAGACAATTGTGAACATTATTTTCTTTTGTTTTTATGTGATCACCCGTATACTTTTTTTTCTTTTACCATAATTATTCTTTTGACATTTATGTTCTGTAGTTTCATTATACTGAGTGATTTTCGGAAAATAGAAATTAAGTGATACTTTCTTTCTTTTTTATTATTATTTTTGCATCTTAATGTATTTGGATTGCTAGAGAGAATTAAGCTTAGTATTTTGTCTTTTCGTTTTTTTTTACTTTAATCATTTTTGATTTATTAACTATAAACTCGAAAACATTTTCTACTTTTGACTTGTCATTGTATGTTTTCTCCTTAAGAATTTTACAAACATTTTTCCTTTTTTTTGTTCGCCTGTTGTGAAATAAAATTAGTTATGTATTAGATTGTTACAACAGAGTTTCTTTTTGTCCGTGATTAGACTAAGGAGAGACCAAATTATTCTTACACTTAACTCAAATGTTCCAACGAGGTGCAGCTCCAAAATAATATAAACGAACTCGGGAATTTTGAGCTGTTAATAATATTAACAGGTTCAGTCATATAAAAGAATTCTGAGTGTCAATTAGACGCTCTGGATTGACACGAAGTCACTTTGTCAAGTGGAGAGTCCGATTGATACTTTCTTTAAAGATCGTAATCTGCACAATTACGTCACAATATATATATATATATATATATATATATATATATATATATATATATATATATTTATATATATATATATATATACATATATATACATATATATATACATATATATATGTATATATATATATTATATATATATACATATATATATGCATATATATATATATATATATATATATATAATTATATATATATATATATATATATATATATATGTATGTATACTCATATATATATATATATATACATACATATATAAATATATATATATATATATATATATATATATATATATATATATATATATATATATATATATATATATATATATATATATATATATATATATATATATATATATATATGTGTGTGTGTATAAAACATATACATATATGTATATATATATATATATATATATATATATATATATATATATATAGATAATATATATTTTTGGTGCCCAGACCCGGGACCATGATAATATATATATTATAATGGTCCTGGGTCGGGGCACCGAAAATGTGCATGATATGTTTTAAAGCTGGCAAGTTACATAACCTTCTGAGTTCCAAACTTACCAGTTTATCTTTACATAAATCGATTATACTTGAATAATACCCGAGTTCTAAGAAAGTTATGTAACTTCCAGACGGCAATATATATATATATATATATATATATATATATATATATATATACATATATATATATATATATATATATATATATATATATATATCTTACGAAAGTGATCTTGCATAAGAGTAAATATTTTATTCATGTATTTCATTTTGTATTTAAGATATGTAGGATTAAGTAATGTAGGTAAATTACACAAGACTTTCGTCATTCATTTAATTGTATTTTCATCAAATTCAGTATATGTAAATTTACGATATTTTTAAGAATTAACTTTTTTATTTCACATAGTTTTGTTACGAAATCTTATTTAAAATCATTTAGGTATGCTGTATGACACACACGAGGTATGAGCATGAGGGATTACTTCAGCTTTATGTTTCCACGTGGTTAGAAAGTGCATAAAAATTTTCGAATTAGATTTACTCTTTTTTTTTTTTTTTTTTTTAGTTATGAGAGGGAGGTGGGCATAGTTAGCTGAGACAGGTTTGCCTCGCAATTAAGGGTAGTACCTCTTCTTCAGATTACTACGCTGGCAGCCTTACGCTGATAGACCTTGCTTCCCAGGCTTCCCGCAGGCCAAACTGCAAGGTTTTTGAATAATTAAGTCCATATATATAGCCCCCAGGAATGCATAAGCAGCATAAGAGACCAAGCCTATCCCTTTGAAAGAGCCAACATCCACCAGCCCTCTCTCCTCTCAAGTATGTGACCCCTCAAACGTGAAAAGCAATTTATGTCCCACATATATTATGTAAAGCGTTTTTCAAACGTTGATGAAAAAAATTGTTAATTCAAGTGTAGTATGTAAACGTAAGTACATTTTAACATGAATTTTTGTAACTGGCCCCGTGAGATTAGGTTAAACAGTGAAGTGCATTAAAGATTTTTGCTTGACCATCCTGTAACCTTGTGTGAACCAAAAGACATAAGTGTAACAGTTACCTATATGTAATTTCATTATTTGTATGTTCATTAGTGATAAAGTGTTTCCTTTTTTCGTTATCAAAATTGAAGATTTTTATAAAATAATTTCCAGTGAAACAAGTGATTGTATATATATATGTATATATATATATATATATATATATATATATATATATATATATATATATATATATATATATTCTTTTTTTTGAGAGAGAGTATCGTTTCTTTGTCTTTGTCTAAGGTTTAGTTCAGGTTTAATATTTCGAGTGATTTATTTTTTGGTTTTAATTCTTTTGAATTGCTGTTAACTTTTTGGGGAACATGTTTACTTTTGTAGTGTGTATTATTTCAATCACCAATATTTTTTCTCAGTGCTTTGCTGGTATTCCTTCACTAAGGACTGAGGTAAGCGGTTGGTTTTGAATAGTTCACATAACTAATCACCCAGTTTTGTTTTGAGTGTAATGTAAGAGACCTTTGGATATTCAGTGTTCATGTAGGCTGTGTAATATTCTCAGAGCTGGGATTTTTTTTAGTGTAACAGATTTATGTAAAATTAAAGCAGGTGAGTTTTGGAGCTAGGGAATTTGCGTAATTTCTCAGCCGTATTATATATATATATATATATATATATATATATATATATATATATATATATATATATATATCTATATATATATATATATATATATATATATAAATATATATATATATATATATATATATATATATATATATATATATATATATATATATATATATATATATATATATATATATAGATATACTTGTTAGAATACCCTCTACTTTATTTGCTCTCATATCCATTTTGCTCTTTTTCTTTCTCTTAGTGTTAATCCCATCATCATTCTTTTCCAACTGATTAAATACTCTTCTTTGTGGAAAAAATGGCATTTTACTTTTCAAAATCTCATTTTGTTTACCAAAAGCTCTCCATCCCATGCTTATTCTTATTTCAATTTCGCCCTCATATCCTTGGGAAGCACTTACTGTCCGTACTCAGTATGTATATTTATTAACAATCTGTAGAATTTGAACATAACCCTTATTTGTTGTCTCTGTTTTTTTTTTTATTGAACATTATCTAAGTTTTACTTATATTTAATTTCAGTCCTACATTTCTGCTTTCTCTGTTCAAATCTTCTTTCATCTTTTGCAGTTCCTCCCATGATTCCCTAAACAGAACTATGTCCTCGGCAAATCTTAAGTTGTTGAGGTATTCCTCATTAATGTTGATTCCTACATTTTCCCAATCTAAATTCTTAAAAACATCTTCTAGGCATTCCGTGAATAATAAAGGGGAGATGAAGGTTCCCTTGTCTATCTCCTTTTTCAATTGGAATTTTTTTCACTATCTTTATATAGTTTTAGGCGTGTTGTATTTCCCGTGTAGATATCTTCCAGTGTTCCAATATATGAATCATCTACTTCCTGCACTTGAAGGGCATTCATTACTGCTGAAGTTTTGACAGAATCAAAACCTTTCTCATAGTCTACAAATACCATACATAGTGGTATGTCATACTTTGTTGATCTTTCCATCTGCTGATTAATTACATTGATACGTAAACAATGTGCCTTTATGGCTTTCACTTCTCTCTTCCATTTGCGTTCAATACCCACACTTTTTCACGAAAGTTGTTTTAAAAAATCCCGTCGTTAATTCCCTTTTTGGATTCCTTGAACACACTGATCTCCTCATTATTTTGCTCACATCTTGCTTTCTTACCTACCACTCTTGCCCTGTTTCTCTTCCAACCATTTTACAAAATATCAATTTCTAAATATTCCTGTAATCTTTTAGTTCTGCTCTCTGTCTATGCATACTAACAGTCATCATTCCATTTTCCTGGTTCCCATTTCCCTCTTAATCTTACTCTTCTCCACATACCCTTTTTTTCACCCTTCCAAATCTTTCCTCTTATCCCTATAGGTACTCTACTATACTATGCCTTTTAGCATCTGCAATTATCAGATCTTCGAAACCCTATTCACAATCCGTCTTCTCTATCCAACAGTTTTGTACCTGCATTTATAGCCCTTCCTGTGACTTCTTTCATTGCATCAGTCCATGCAGGAAAATATTGAACACCCAATGAGACATAAGACCCACATGTCTCATCCCTCTATTAAAGTATACTGATCACTTTCCCATTTACAAATTCCAACATTATTATAAGGAAAACTTTACCACTGTCGGCAACTCATCCTCTATACCCTCACTTGTCCATCAGTGAACTATATCACAAGCCAATCTAATAGCAGTCCATCGTATCTGATGGGAATACTAAGAGTTCCTCGGAAGGTGATGAATATAGTACGATGAGGTATGAGACGTGGTGCTACTGATCCCACCGTCTGTGTGCATTGCTATGGCTCACCAGGTTAATTCTGGGCTTGAATACCTTACAATACATTGAACACATCAGCTGAGTAATCTGGGCCAGGTGGTCCTGTTGTCTAGTGTGTTGATGTTGCCTTTTTAAGGTAAGGTTTCTGTAGATCAATGTACTCCACATACCACACTTTTCCTTTAATTTCAAAATTCTCATAAAACGGCTTCATAATGAATGTTCTACACACATACCCTATTCAATATCCAAAACCTCACACCGTTCATCATGTCTTAACTTTTTACCTAAAACCCTACTGTACACTTTATTTGATATAGTAATCAAAGTTATGCTACAGTAGATTCTACAGTGTACTCTATCACTTTTTTTCGTGAACAATTATTCCTATAACCCATTCTTTGTGATTCTTTCTCCCATCTAGACAGCTTACATGCCCAGATCAGCCACTGGGTTACACATTTATCCCCATACTACTGTGTCTCACTGTGGCGGGATGTTGCAACAACATGCCCCACACCCTGAATCACACCTACTGACACTTGTCTCCACAAAACAAACTTTCTCCATACATTATCTAAAACCAGACTCTTAGACAAAAGGACAAAAAAATAACAAAAAAAAAAAAAAACATAACCTTATAACTATATTTCATTACAAACTAAAACGCTTAACATAAACCAAAAAAAATCACACTTATCACTAATCATACACTTAACACAAAATAGACATACCACATACCATACCACCATTCAGATAAACCAACAAAACCCCTAACAAAACTTAAAATAACCACACACCAAAACCAATATTTGTTTATGTGTGGACCTCTTTGTCAACACAAGGGCCAACAGTCCTTTTATAGCCCAACCACAACTCTGTAGCCACCGGAACACTGAAAAATTTCAATACACAATTGTATTAATTGATTTTAGTTATCATCATCATCATCATCCTCATCATCATACGTAATCATAATCATAATACACAAGACAGGTCATCAACTGTTTAGCAATCCAGAAGAGCAGCCTAAATATAATCAATTCCAGGCAAGGTTAGCAACTATAGATCGGCATTCAAAAAATAACTCTAAAGGAGTAAGTAATTCCAAGGAGGAATCACGGCTCAAAAAATAATTGAACACTTCCACGCTGGTCGAAATAATATAATAATGATAATAGTTCAGCATTCACACAACTGCCTCAAGTCGCAGTCAATCAAAAAAAGGCATTCACCCAAGACATTCACAACTTTCCTAACCTAGCTAAAAACAAACAACAACCTCATTTATACCAGCAGTCTTTCTCACAACAAACAATCAATACACTAACTACCTCTCGCTCGCTGACACACATAAACACTCTCTCTCTCTCTCTCTCTCTCTCTCTCTCTCTCTCTCTCTCTCTCTCTCTCTCTCTCTCTCTCTGATTTGGCAAAAAACAAAAAAATAAAAATAAATGATAATTGATCCTCCACATCACGTGTAAACCCACTGAATTTTTTTAATTGTATTTTTAAGTATTTCAATTTCTTACTTATATACTTAGTAAAATAAACATGCGCTCTCAAAATTTAACCATACACTTCAGATCATTCAACTCTGCCCTTCTTTTATTATCCACATTTAACAAATTCTCAAAATGCCCACTCCAGTGAACCAGGACTGCATCCGCTTCAGATAATATTTCTCCATTTGTAATTCTCCTGTTTTTATGGTTTGTCTGCATTTGCTCTCTGTAGGACTTCTTAATCTTTCCCAAGTCCCTGCTTATCTTTTCCCCTCTTATTTTTATCAAATGATCCCTTTTATGTTTCAAATTTTGACATCGTTTTCCATCTCGTATACACTTTGTTTTGGTCTTCTCCTTTCAATTGCACTTCACAAGATTCTAATTCTTCTTCGAAAAACTTAATTTTTTATCCTACCTCTTAGGTTTTTATTCCTTCTTCCTACCTCTCTTAGCCTTAGAATAACTCTTATTGACCCCATATACTCATACGAATTCTATGCCTTTAACCCTACCCTGTTTTAATTAATTTTCATTTTTTTCCTCACCAAACTTTATCATTTCATCTTACTCATTTTCACAATTTACATTCTTTCTTTACACCTTGCAAAGCCCACTGACCACCCTGCCAGTTCTAGCATTCCATCCTAGAATTTTACAGACTACATGGTCGCCTTTGACTCGTGTATCATTAAGCCCATTTTTCATCCACTATTTCCAAGAATGCTGTTCCTGCTTAATCCTTATCAATCACAGTTGTCTAGATTACCCTTAAAGATACATTTCATTATCACCCATCCTCTCCAAAAGGAATTGCCATTCATCTTATCCTTAGCTTCACGCATTTACTTTCGGCCACTCATTATCCTGACGTACTGTATTATTATTATTATTATTATTATTATTATTATTATTATTATTATTATTATTACTACTACTACTACTACTACTACTACTAATAGCTAAGCTACAACCCTAGTTGGAAAAGCAAGATGCTATAAGAAGAAGGGCTCTAACAGGGAAAAATAGCCCAGCAAGAAAAAGAAATAAGGAAATAAATAAACTATATAAGAAGTCATGAAAATTAAAATAAAATATTTTCAAAACATTGACAACTTTAAAACTGATATTTGATATATAAACTATTAAAGGACTCATGTAAGTCTGTTCAACATAAAAACATTGCTGTGAGTTTGAACATTTGAAGTTCTACTGATTCAACTACCCGATTAGGAAGATTATTTCACAACTTGGTCACAGCCGGAATAAAACTTCTAGAGTACTGTGTAGTATTGATCCTCATGATGGAGAAGGCCTGACTATTAGAATTAACTGCATACCTAGTATTACGAACAGGATGGAACTGTCCGGGAAGATCTGAGTGTAAAGGATGATCACTATTATAAGAAATCTTATGCAACATGCATATGAACCAATTGAACGACGGTGCCAGAGGTTAATATCTAGATCAGGAATAAGAAAATTAATAGACCGTAAGTTCCTGTCCAACAAATTAAGAGGAAAATCAGCAGCTGAAGACCAGACAGGATAACAATACTCGAAATAAGGTAAAATGAGAAAATTAAAACACTTCTTCAGAATAGATTGATCTCCAAAAATCTTGAAAGACTTTCTCAATAAGCCAATTTTTTGTACAATTAAAGAGAACACAGACCTAATGTGTTTCTTAAAAGTAAATTTGTTGTCGAGAATCACACCTAAAATTTTAAAAGTCATACAAAGTTAGAGAAACATTATCAATGCTGAGATCCGGATGTTGAGGAGCCACCTTCCTCGACCTACTTACAATCATACTTTGAGTTTTGTTAGGATTCAACTTCATACCCCATAATATGCACCATGCACTAATTTTAGCTAAATCTTTATTAAGGGATTCAGCAACCCCAGATCTATATTCAGGAGAGGGAATTGATGCAAAGAGAGTAGGATCATCTGCATATGCAACAATTGTGTTTTCTAGGCCAAACCACATTTGTGTTTAAAGTATGAAAAGTAATGGGCCAAAAAGACTATCCTGAGGAACACCTGATATCACATTCCTATACTCACTATGGTGCGCATCAACAACAACTCTTTGCGATCTATTACTTAAAAATTCAATAATGATGTTATGAAACGACTCACCCACTCCCAACTGTTTAAGTTTGAAAAGAAGGGCCTCATGATTAACACGGTCAAAAGCAGCATTGAAATCAAGGTCAATCACAATCAAAGGTTTTCTGTACAGCATTGGAGATTGTAAGAAGGGCATCACATGCTTCAGGGCCTTTTCGAAAACTAAATTGCAAACTAGGGAACAGATGATTACCTCAAGCAACATGCTTTTATATCTACTCTGAACCCATTAGTAATCAAACACATTTTTTTTTGACAGCGTTCACTCCCCAAAGTGTACTTTCTGTACATATTTTCACAAGATTCTCTTCTTAATTTTTACTCCAGGAGCTATATCTATTTTGCTATCACCTACATTTGGATTTATGTCAGGCAGTACAAGCACCCTTATATATTATCTAAACGCAACGGGAAGGTGATGCAAAGTCTCTTGCTGTCATTCTTTTCTATTCATGGCCTATACCTACACACACCCTTATGGAATGGGCTGGAGTATCAGAATTGAAGAAATTTGTAATGAATATGGAATGGAAAATGAAGAAACAGGAATTTGGGTGAATAAGACCATGATAAAAGAAATCAATAAAAGAATTATAGAAAATATAGAAACTATTGAAGAAAAGAAGAAAGTGATGGAAAAATTAAGGTTCATATACGGAAATTGCTAACAGACTTTTATCAGGGAAATGAATCTGGATAAGGAAATCCTTGTAATGAAGGAAAGATTTAATATGCTCAACCTAAAAACAAATTTCAGGGAAATATACACAGATGAGGTGTGTGACCTATGCAAAGAGGAACAAGATACTACAGAACATATATTTTCATACCCACACAGTTATACATATAGGACATAATCGTGGGTATGTTGCAAAATTCGAACAGGGATATGGTTGCATACATAAGAAAAATTTATAAAGTCCAAACTGACCACAATAGGTTGCCAAAACTGATGATAGTAAGGTATTATCCCAACTGATTTCAAGGTAAAATGGGATAAAAGTAAAGATTAAGAATTTCATTATTAATTTAGTTATGATATATGTAAAATATTCTTAATTATAATTTTAAGTATAACCTTAGAAGCTTTGCACCTATTTATAATGTGATAGAGTGCCCGCAAACTTATTTTGCGGAGTGAGCAGTTAGGAACCAGCAGTTAAGTATGCTGTATGACACATATGAGGTATGAGCACGAGGGATTACGTCATTTTTATGTTCCCATGGGGTTAGAGAAGACATGAAAATTTTAGAGTTAGTTTTATCTTTTTGTTTTTTTAACGTTATGAGAGGTAGGTGAGTGGAGTTAGCTGCGAGAGGGTATCCTCGCAAGAAAGGTTAGTACCCCTTCTTTAAATTCCTACATTGGCAACCTTGACCCACTAGACCTGGCCCCCACGCTTCCAGTGGGCTGAACTGGACAGTTCTGGAAATAATTAATTCAATAGAGATAGGACCTAGCAATGCATAAGCAGCAGAAGAGATCCAGCCCATCCCTTTGAAAGAGCCAAAGTTTGCCAGCCCTCTCTCCTCTCAAGTGTATAAAGTATTTTCATCTCAAATAGGAATAAGTGATTTCTATCCAATGTATAACATGTATAGTGTTGTTCAAATGTTGGTGATATTGTTGGGCGATTAGTTAAGTGTAGTCTGTTAATGTAGGTACATTTTATCATATAAATTTTTGTAACAGGCCCTGTGAGATTTAGGTTAAACAGTAAACTGTATTAATTTTGCCTAACCGTTCTGTAACCTTGTGTGACCAGAAAGACATAATTGTAACAGTTACATATATGTAAATATCATTATCGCATGTTCATTAGAGTGTTAAAGTGTTAACCCTTTTCATTAATTACCAGAATTAAATATTTTTATAAATTAATTTCCAGTGAAACAAGTGATTGTATACTTTTTCAAAGTGTCTTTCTTTTGTCTTAGTCTAAGGTTTAGTTCAGAGTTAATATTCAGAGTGATTTATTTTTTTATGTTAATTCTTTTGTATATTTGTTAACTTTCTATAGAATATATGTATTTTTTGTAAAGTGTGTTTTATTTTGATCACCAATATTTTTTCTGTGCTTTGCTCGTATTCCCTGACTAAGAACCATTGTAAGAGGTTGGTTTTAGAATAGTTCAAGTAAAGTAATCGCCTAGTTTTTGTTTTGAGTAATGTAAGAGACCACTGGATATTCAGTGTTCATATATACTGTAGTGCCGTTTTGGGAGTTTCGTAATATTCTCAGAGCTATTTTTCAAAAAAAAAAAAAAAAAAAAAAAAAAAAAAAAAAAAAAAAAAAGAGTTAAAGTTGCAGGTTTTAGGTGTCCCCTGAGAGGACCTTCATCATCTCCTCGGGCGACCATTAACCAGCTGGGACCATCACTAGCCCCCTCTAACCACCCCCAGGCGCCCCCCTGGGAGTACCCCCCCCCCCCACCGTAGAAGGTCTCACACTATTCGTTTCAAGTGTAACAGATTCATGTAAAATAAAGCAGGTGAGTTATGGAGCTAGGGAATTTACGCATGATATATATATATATATATATATATATATATATATATATATATATATATATATATATATGTATGTATGTATGTATATTATTTACATGTTTGTATGTGTTTATGTATATATATATGTATGCATATGTATTTAGAGGACGACTGGAATAGAATAAATGAAATGTATATTGACTGACAGGTTCAATGTTATGTAAAGGCCGTCTCTTAAACTGGTACAGAATTGATGAAATTTTCATTACATTTGCTACAGTGAATCACAGTGCAAATGAACAAAGAAAAGGTTAAAACCTTTTAACAGCAGTAAAGAATAGGATGAGTAATTCTTCTTTAAAACTGGGTTTGAGTGTACTATTGAAATCATGATTTTTAAAGGAGAGCTAACTGTCGCTCTTTAGCCATTACACTGTTTAAATTTGTACATATTACATAATTATAAAGAAATGAATGTATTCTGTTTATTATTTTATAGATTTGTTATTGTTATCGTCATCATCATCATCATCATCATCATCATCATTATTATTATTATTATTATTATTATTATTATTATTATTATAAACAAAGTTACACCATTTGTTGTATCAACGGAGTGTCACAAACCCATGGACCCTCAATGGGGAAAGCGACCTAGTATGTAAATAGAAATACTAAAATAAAGAGTAAACTACATGTTATGAAAAGAAAATCATGTGAGCCTATTCAATAAAAATATTTGCTCCTAATTTTCGTAATTTACAGCAACACAAGTTGCATGACTTGAGAAGATCGCTCCATAATTAACTGAAGTCTGGAATAAAACTTCTAGAAATCTTCGTGGTATTGAACCTTCTTAAGGAAAAAGCAATCTTAAGATTAACTGTAGACCTTTTAACACCAAGGTGAGATTTCAAAGAATCAGGATTTTTTATATGAGCTAATCAAACGGTGGTGATAGATCAGCAATAATGTCTGGAATAAGATATTTTATGCAATTTGCGGAATACTAAGCATAGGAACAGTACTTCAATAACGGCAGAATTACAGATTGAAAACATTCGCTCAGGATAGATAAGGGTGCCCTGACACTTGCACGAATTTTTGCCACGAATTTGTCGTGGCAAGTCGTGACATTTTGTGGCACTAACCGGGAGGCTCCCGCACTGTTCACGACGAGTTCACGACGATTTCAAGAATAGTTCACGAATGCATGCCCGTTTGTGTCCACATTGACACGAACTGGCACGACGAGTTCACGCATAGTTTGCGCACTTCCCACATTGGCATGACGAGTTCACGCAATTCGGATGGTGTTGTGCTTACTTGGCCACGCCATATAAAAACGGGGCCTCTCCAACCCTTGGTCATTCTTGGATTGGCTTTGGAAGAGATAACCATGCTTACTGTCAGAGACACCATTGCAAAGAGGAGAAGATACCTATACCTAGCAGCTGCTCTAGCTATTGTTGACGAGCAGCAGAAAAGGCTGGCAGAGGTGGAAGAGAAACAAAAGGCAGCCCAACCTCGAAGAAAGATACAAAGGAAAGTGTGGGTCAGGGAATGGTTAACCAAAAGGAACGAGTTTGGACCGTATGACAGTCTACTGTCTGAACTCCACAAGGAAGATCAAATGGGCTACAAAAATTACCTCAGAATCACAGCTGACCTGTTCCAAGAGATGGTTGAGAAGTTAACCCATCGCCTCCAGAAGCAGTCCACCTTCATGAGGGAACTGCTTCAAGTTGGACTCAAGTTGGCTGCCAAGCTCCACTTTTTAGCTACTGGAAATTCCAATCAAAGTCTGCAGTACAGCTTCATGGTTGAAGCAAGTACCGTCTGCAAGTTCATACCCGAGGTGTGTAAAGCCATCATCGCAGTCTACAAGGACGAAGTGCTGCGCTGCCCCAAAACTGAAGAGGACTGGAAGGAAGTTGCTGTCAGGTTCAGCTCCAGATGGAATTACCACAACTGTCTGGGGGCTGTGGACGGAAAGCACATCGCCATAAAGAAGCCACCCAATGCTGGCTCTTACTACTACAACTACAAGGGCGTCCACAGCATTGTACTGATGGCAGTGGCAGATACTACCTACAAGTTCCTCTATGGGGGTGTTGGGGCAGACAGGGGTGTGTCGGATGGAGGAACATAGAGCAACTGTTCCCTGCATGATGCTGTAGAAGAGAACAGAGCTGGAGTGCCTCAACCAGAACCAATCTCTAATGATGACCACCCAGTGCCCTATCACTTCGTAGGGGATGACGCCTTTGCTCTCCGAACCTGGATGATGAAACCATTCTCCCATCGGTCACAAGTCCTACGAGAACGCATATATAGCTACAGGTTGTCTCGTGCCCGACGTGTCGTGGAGAATGCCTTTGGAATTTTATGTCAAAGGTTCCGTTACTTCTACACAACGATGCAGCAGAATCCTGACACCATCAACCTGATCACCATGTGTGCCTGTGTCCTGCACAACCTCATCCTCATCAGATACCCACACGCAATTTCAGAAGTGGACCACGAAGATCCGGACACATATGATCTGATCCTTGATGGATGGAGGACTGAGCGACACCTGCAGGGGCTGCTGCCTCTAACTGGCCATCATACCCAGAAGGATGCAAAGGATCAGCGAGAGTATCTTCCACATTACTACATATCCCATGCTGGTGTTGTCCCTTGGCAAGAAAGAATTGTAGTAGCTCCATGAGCTGCATCCACAGTTGTTCCATTTTTTAAATAAAAGAAACGTATATTTTTCGTGTGTATTTTTTTGTTACCCTTTATTTTTTGAAATAAGAAAGCATTTTATTTACATGAAAACAGCAAACATCAAACATCTACAAGTATCACAGTCCAATTATTTACAAATATTTAAAAGTGTCTCATCTCAGTCAGTGTCCTTGCTGGTAGTAGCTCCATGAGCTGCATCCACAATTGTTCCATTTTTGAAATAAAAGAAACGTTTTTTTTTTTTTTTTTTTTTTTTGCCCTTTATTTTTTGGTGTATTTTTCTTTCCTTTTTGTTTTGTTTTTTATTTTTCTTTCGTTTCCATTTTCTTTCACTTTATTTAGTTAAAGAGAAATATAAGTGTTTTGAAATAATAGAGCATTTTATTTACATTAAAACAGCAAACATCAAATATGTACAAGTATCACAGTCCAGTTATTTATAAATATTTACAAGTGTCTCATCTCATCTCAGTCAGTGTCCTTGCTGGTAGTAGCTCCATGAGCTGCATCCACAGTTATTCCGTTTTTGAAATAAAAGAAACGTTTATTTTTCATGTTTTTTTTTTTCCTTTATTTTTTGGTTTATTTTTTTCCTTTTTTTCGTTTCCATTTTCTTTCAACTTTATTTTGAGGTTAAAAAGAAAAATAAGTGTTTTGAAATAAGAGAGCATTTTATTTACATTAAAGCAGCAAACATCAAATATGTATAAGTATCACAGTCCAATTATTTAAAAATATTTACAAGTGTCTCATCTCATCTCAGTCAGTGTCCTTGCTGGTTGTGGTACCGCTGCGTGGGGATGCCCGATGGACTGGTGGGGTGTTGAGTTCCTTGGAGGTGTAGAGGGATGAGGGTGACATGCCCTCATCTAGGTTGCTCTCGACGGACTCCAGGGTCAGGACCGGGAAGCTGAGTGGTGTAACAGGTGTCTTGAATGTGGCTGACAGCGACGACAATGAAGGTGTTGGTGAAGGAGCCTGGACAAGGGTGACTGACGATAATGAAGTTGTTGGTGAAGGAGCCGTGACAATGGTGGCTGACGGTGCAGGTGGCATCCCTGGTTGCCACTCCATGGTACGGGGCCAGGAGGACTGGCCTGAAGACTGTGGCGACTGGGGCGGCATCCAGGTTAGAGATGATGGCTGACTGGCTGTACAATGCTGCTGAGGCTGCTGCTGCTGCTGCTCTGGCGGTGCCTGCAAGGTTGCTGGTTGAGGTGGATGCCAGAACTGCTGCTGCTGAGGGGGCTGCCAAGGTTGCTGCTGCTGTGGGCCTGGCCAGGTCATGAGTGGTTGTTGATGTGGCTGCTGGAAGAGCTGACGCCACTGCCTGTAGTGGTGTACAAGGTTGAGGTAGTCTATCTGGAATTCATGCCAGTAGTCCTCCGGGATGGCATGCATGTGGCCTTCCAGCAGGCATGAAAAATCGTGAACGATCTTGTGTTGGCCAGTGTACGAGGGCGCCAAGGAATCTGCTTTGGACATGATCTGAAACATACAAACATTGTAACAATTTAGTACAGCATTTCAATGCAACATATTGCACATTCCATGTAAAAAGAAAATGGATGAAACTGGAATACAATCTACATGTAGACATTGGGATTCTCACATATTGCACTACATTACTGAGGTCCTTTTGGGTCACCCAGGTGTTGCCGGGTGTGGTGTCTGTTGTTGGCCTGGACTGCTTCCCCTTGCCCTTGCCCTTCCTGGTGCTAGTAGATGCTTGGCTGTGGGAACCTGTGGACCTCACTTCATCATCGTCTCAGTCGCTGACCGTCAGTGAACCTGACTCTGGGACAGCAAACTGCTCACTGGGGACTGTCTCTCCCCGGACGATGTGTTGTATCAGGAAACACCAGGTCTCCATGATCTGGTCGTCACGGGCACTCCTTTGGGGCTGGCCAGCTCCACTCTTCTTCTCCTTCTTAATAATCTTCCCCATCCTGGTTCTCAAGTTCTCGTAATGCTTCTTGTATTGGGCGCCAATGGCAGGAGGCTCCAGCTGCTCTCCAAGTCGGTCCCACTGGCTGTTTTTGGCTGCCACATTGATCCACTCCTTGTGCTTCTTGTCAAACAGTGGGGGGTTTTCCTTCACAAGGTCGGCCAACCTAATCTCCGCCTCTTCTGTCCAGCGGTAGTCAGGGATTTCTTTCTTGGACACTCATACCTGCTTCTTCTGCTTTATCTCCTCCTCACTGGATGGCTGTCTCTGGCTTTCGCTTGTATCCTGCTGTGTCTCCGGGATCACGAGATCGAGACTTGATATTGATGAGTGAGGAGAATTATCTCTGTCAGCGGTCTCTGCCTCTGGCCTGTTGGCTTCTGGCCTTCTCCCTCTTCCTTTTGTCAGCTTGGTTTTAGGCATGTTGTCTCTTCGCTGACGAGCTCTGGAATGGCGAGCAGTGTCCTGGAAGCTCTATATATACCACCACACCGACGCGAGCGCCACTGTCGCGCAGTAGTCGTGAACTTCTCGTGAACTGTTCGTGAACTGATCGTGAACTCCTCGTGCCATGCACAAACTGTTCGTGAAGTGCGTAAACTAGTCGTGAACTGCTCGTGCCATCAATGCGTGAAGTACACGTGACCATGTAAGTGGGAAGGCGCGGCCACGCTGCGACACGCGCATATTCATGAACATGTCTCAACTACTCGTGAACTCGACGTGAGCTGTTCATGAACTATTCGTGGCAGTTCGTGACAGTTGTGGCATGGCACGCATTGCCACGCACTGGCATGCATCCTCCCGCATCGTCCTGACGAGTTCACGGCGAGTTCACGAACAGTTTGCGCATAGCTTTCAACCCGGTCACGAAATTTTGTCGTGACCAAAATTTTGAACATTTCAAAATTCTCGTCACGATATGCCACGATGTCACGACGGGTTTACAAACACTTCACGCCAGTTCACGACGAGTTCACACATTGGCACGACTCGAGTCGTGACAATGTGTGCCAAAAATTTTTGCAAGTGTCAGGGTGGCTTAAGTCTTCTGAAATCTTCAAAGGCTTTCTCATTTGACCGATTGTTTTTGGTCAGACTTGATAAAGTTTCCTAAAAGTTAATTTGCAATAAAAATAATGTTACTTAAAATTTTAAAAGAGTTGTTTGGAGGTAGAAAATAAATTACCAGAGAAAAGATTTCTGTATGATGGAGGGGTTACGTTCCCTTGTCCTAGAGTTACTAAGGATCTTAACTTTTGAGATGTGATTGTCCATAACTTACTACATGCACATATTTTAGCTAGAAGTTTTTTTTACGAGAATCATCAACCACAAGATATAAGGGCGATCCAATTGTATTATCGTCGTCTTTTAGCTTCCACGTGAATTCCTCTGGTAACATATGCATAGATACACACATAATGTCAAGACCCTGTCTAAAGAAAATATACCTGAGTTACTAGAGGAGCTGAAATAAGTAAATTGGGATATCATAATATGGAGTGAAATTAAAACTGGGGAATCTTATGCTGAGTTGAAAGAGGGCCATATATTTTGCTTCAGAGGACATGAAAGAAACAGAAAAAAGGGTGGAGTTTCTTATTAATAAGAATCTTGAAAGTAACATAGAAGAATTTTGTATAGAGTTGCAGTCTTGATTATCACATTAAATGAAAAGTATAATTAGAAAATTATTCAAACATATGCACCAACAACATCCCATGTAGAGGAAGGAAATAGAAATTTTTTATGAAAATCTGGAGATATCTTAAAAAAAAAAAAAAACATAGGTATCAAGTTACAGTTGTTTTGAGTGATTTTGGTGCTAAAGTAGGCCAAAAGAAGAGAGGATAATCAGCTGTAGGCAAATTTGGAGCAGGCACAAGAAATGACAAAAGAGACATGCTTGTAGGAACAATCTTAAAATCGTGAACTCATTATTTTGTAAAAATTAACATAGAAAATGGTCACTGAGAAGCCAAAATGGAGAAAAGAAATACGAAGTAAATTTTATTCACAGTGAAAAAATTAATGCAGTTAAAAATCTAAGTGTTAAAAAAGTTAAAGTCAAGCTACCATAGAATGGTGAGAAGTAAGATTTGTCTGGATCTGAGGAAAGAAAGATAAAAACTAATTTTAATAAAGAAAATACTCCCGACTGCATGGTGAAATGGAAGCAAGTAATGAGGAAATGAACAGTAATTTAACAACATTTGCATTGGAATCAACACAAGAGATTGGTGTAGGAATTTATAAACAAGCTCAAGGAAATCCATCAGAAAACAGCAAAACCTTAATAAAAAATAAAAGAACGGTTGGAAATGAGGATAAAATCCAAGAAAGATTAAGTAAAATTAATAGAACTATCCAAAACAATAAACAAACTAAAAATCCAAGTCATTCGTAAACAAAGTGACCAAATTTGAGTAAACACCAAAGAAAGGAAGAATTATCAAATTGATGGAAGGAAGACTTTGTGGGTGATCGATTTATGAGAGAGAGAGAGAGAGAGAGAGAGAGAGAGAGAGAGAGAGAGAGAGAGAGAGAGAGAGAGAGAGAGAGAGCTAGTGAGTAGTGTAATGATTGTTTGTAGTGAGAGACTATTGTGGTCATTGAAGATTGTTTGTCTACACCTTTTTGTAAGATAGTCTGAGACAATAGGAAATGTCTTTAACGAAGGATTTTTTTTTTTTTTTTATGAAAGTAGCCTGTGATGTTTTTGGATGCTGGAGTATTATTTAAAATCATTATTGGTAGTATTTTATCATTTTTTTCAGTAAGTATTGTTTATATTTGCTTGGAGTAGTTGTAAATGATAGAATCCGTTTATAATTTATCTTTGATTATAGTTCGATTGTTTATTTAGCTAGGAATGACAGTTGACTGTTTTTTCTATTTTATTTCAGTCCCTATTTCCTCCTTTGGAGCCCCTTTTCCCTTCTAAGTATAGGCAGTGGATTGTTGCATTACCTTCTACTTTGAACAAGATTATTGATGGATAGAAAATATGAATGGACTGCCTTTCTGGCAGTGTATGGCTGTGTAATTATTGACTATTGATGACCCGGGCTTTGTAAAGAATGTCCTTTTGGATTGCTGATGATGATGACGATGATGGCAAACTGGCCCGGATATAGGAAGTGGTAGTGAATGCTCATTAATTGACGGAAACTACCGTCTTTTGGCAGCGTAACTCTTCTAAGAGAGAGGCGAAGTGAATGCATGTAACCTTTATTCAATAGTTAACGAGCTTAAATACAAGTACTTACGAGCAATAATGTCACACAAATTCAAACAAACTATAACTTGTAATAGCAAGCTTAAACGGGTTGGTCTATTATCAGTGTGGGAGAGAGCGAGAGATAAGAAAAGCATTAGCATTACATTGTAGGAGCGTGTGTGAAACACGTGTGGTACATGGCTCCCCCCTTAAAAAAGGCATACATGGGAAATAGGGGGCCCAGCTTTAGAGAGGCAAACTATTGGAGGGTTGCTTGCAGGAGATACGCAGGCTTTAGGCGATTAATGGAGACTTTGCCCCAGATGTTAATTAAGAAAGCCTTCGGTGTACGACGGATCCCGGGAAAGGGGTCATGTAAACGGTTAACAGCGATGGCTTGCTAGTGTTGTTGTGCAGGAAGATGTTTAAATCTTTCAATATATGTTGCTTCAATGGGGGCTTGTAAGTCGCATGGAGTAAATTTTCTTAAAACGTGACATAGGGATTGGAGATTGTCAGAGGAGGTTGTAGACGGAAAAGATTCAGCAATGATAACCAACAGGGTGCCATACACCATTTCAGATGCTGAGACATCCAGGGCATTCTTAAGAGTGGTTCTTAATCCGAGGAGAACCTAGAGAAGCTTAGTAACCCAGTTGGAGTCATTGCATCGGGACATCAAAGTTGCTTTGAGGGTGCGATGAAGACGTCCAACCATTCTGTTGGCTACAAGGTTGTAGACAGTTGTCTGATTTAGGATGATGCTCAGGAGATTTGCTAATGATGTCCACAATTGAGAGGTGAAAGTGGTACCCCTGTCAGAAGTAATGTGCTCAGGGATACCAAATCTTGCTATCCACCCTGATAATGAGGCAGATGTACATGAGACAGACGTTACAATTTGCATGAGAATGGCTTAAAGCTAGCAAGTGGAGCCGTCAATGATGGTAAACAGGTAATTATGTCCTTGTGATCTATGTAGGGGACCTAATACATCGACATGAATGTGGGCAAAACAACGCTAAGGTTGAGGAAAGGTGCCCACTCCTGAATCCATTTGTTGATGTACTTTTGAAGTTTGGTATGAAGCGCAGATACGGACCCAATCATTAGCATCCTTAGTAATGCCATGCTAAATGAACTTTTCTTCAATAGCTGTGCAGTAGCTCGGAACAAGGGATGTGAGAGGCCATGGATGAAATCAAACACCTTTCGGTGCATGGGAGCAGGTATCCATGGTTGTGGTCTACCAGTACTGACATCACAGGGGAGGGCAACATCTTCGCAATGAAGGGATATGCAGGATGTCTTACATGCTTGGTACTCTGGATTTATTTCATTGGGCCTCTGCCAAGGCATTTTAATCTAATCCTAGGTGAATGTGTTTCTTGACACAGCATCGGCCACAGACTTCATTTTTTCAGAAACGTGCTGAAGGATGCAGTTGTATTCAGCCACACCGGAGAAATGTCAGCGTTGACAGGCAGACCAGGCAGGCGTTGGACTGTCTATAGAAAGTGTACACCAGAGGCATGTTGTCCATGAGAAGGATGAAGGGTGTACCTTCTAAGAAGTGGTAAAAGTGGGGGACAGCCAAATGCACCACCAGCAATTTGTAGTCGAAAGTAGAGTAGCCGGATTTCGCCTTTGAAAGTTTTCTACTGAAGAAGGCCATTGGATGGGGTGAGCTGTTGACCACTTGCTCGAGTACTGCACCAATAGTGATATTGCTGGCATTGGTGGAGTGAAGGAGAGGGTCATATGGCAATGGAATAGTGAGATCGCTGTGCCACCAAGGGCATACGGAGCCATTTTTTTTCAGGAAGATGTGTAAGAGCGATGACTATGGGCTTGGGGCCTTTTGGCAAAGGCCCATTTCTTCTATTTCGGTGAACATTTGTTTAGCGACTGCCAAGCAGTCCGGGGACACGCGCCTGAGTCTGAAAACTCTTGATATGGTGATAAATACCGTGCTTTGCATGAACCGTGGAAGTTTGACGGAGTTTAAAACGGATGACTTCCAGGTACGATGTGAGGAGGTGGTCGTAGGCCTAAGTGGGTGCGCTGGTGTGGAGTGCGGCGTCGGAGAAGCGGGTTGAAGAGATGTCAACGAGTAAGAGTCCATGTTGACTAATTGTCAATGCCCCATGTAATCCAGGAGGTGGAAATGTTTAAGTAAATCTGCAACGAGTAGTGGCAATTTTACGTCAGCAAAGAAGAATCTTGTACCCATTGGTGGAAATTGCAGGCTTAGAATGATTATGTCGTGTCCTGGAGAGTGACTTTGGTAGAAGGGAACGGCAAGCCCCAGGGTCATGTAAAATGAAAAGAATAGTGACAGAGAGGGCCACCGTCACAATCATCCGCACATTTATTCGCAGCAGCCATGAATCTGAAGTGGTAGTAACAGAACTATAGCTGATGGGCGTCAGTAAGTGGCTGGAGAGGTCATTGGGTGGGACGTGAGTGAGTGGAAGCATGTGCGGGTGGTGAGTGGCTTCGTTGCTGCTCCGGCATGTCACAGGGGGGTCGTTTGTGTCTTACTGCATTCATGTCGTCCTTGGTCGGTATTGCGTAGTTGTCCTTTGAAGTGGCTGTCCATAAGGGCATCAGCTTTGGTTGTCAGGTCCTTCATAGGCAAGGTATTGACATCGGGGATTGTGGCACATACAGGTTAGAGTAGGCGTTGTACCAAAAGGGCATAAATAATGTTCACTTCCCGGCAGGTTGAAAGCGAGCGATACTGGTCATTTCCCTAAGGGCGAGCGAAGCCTTTTGGTCCTCCAATGGCTGTTTAGAGAGCTAACAAAGCTTGGCTATATGGAAAGCTGGTGATGATGAGAATTGCTCCAGGGTGCATTTTTTGAGGGCATCATACTGTATTGGGGCGTCCACATGGACATAAATCCAACCGGAGATTTCAGGGAATGCGTCCTCGGGGAAGGCTGCTGCTTGCTGCTTGAGTGAGTCACGCCCTTGATGCGAACCTGAACTTCGGTGCTCTGGAACCAGGCGAACGCTTCTTCATTGGCGAAGGGTGGCAGTTTCATTGAGGCAGCGTGTGTTGAAGAGTCAGGTTCAGTGGGCAGTATTGTAACTTGGGTAGGGCAAAGGGTTGGGCAACGTAACTATTTGGCTATAACAGAGATGTGAGGTGAATCCAAGTAACCTTTATTCAATAGTTAACGAGCTCATATACAAGTACTTGGGAGCAAGAATATTGCAAAAAATCAAACAATCTAAAACGTGTGGTAGCTAGTTTAAATAGGTTGGTCTATTATCAGTGTGGGAGAGAGCGAGAGATAAAAAAAGGCAATACCATTACATCGTATGAGCGTGTATGAAAAACAAAACTGTGGCAAAAGCACTTGTATGGATTTAAGATTCAAGGGTGTGGGGTTTGCTTTTTTTTGCATGTTTCAAGTTGCGGCAACTTGAAAAAGAGAGCGCTAACAGATACTTGTTTCAAAGGATGAAAATGGAAATATCAACAAAAGAGATGCAGTAATAAAAATTGTAGATTTCTTTACAATACTATATGATAGTGATATAAGAAATAACTTTGCCAAAAGAAATAATGAAATACTTGAACCAGTGCCAAAAGTAACAGTAGAAGAAGTAAATAAAGCATTAAAAGGCATGAAAAGAGGAAAAACAGCAAGATAAAATGTCTTAATAATTGATATAACAATACATTTCATCGTAGTAAAACTGGCTGAACTTAACACCAAATGCCTGCATGAATGCTCCATACCTGCAGCTTAGAAAATCTTTATCATTATACAAATTCACAAAAAGGGAGACATAAAAGACCTGAAAAAATGCGGTCCAATAAGTTTACTCTCAATAATATATAAAATATTTACAAGGATCATATATTGCCAAATAAAAATGCAACTATACTTTAATAAACCAAGAGAGCAGGTAAGGTTTAGAAGTGGGTATTTAACACCTGACCATATTCATGTAATTAGCCAACTAATATAAAAATCAACAAATTAAGACAAATAAAAATGTATGGCATTTATAGACGATGAGAAAGCTTCTGATACTGTCAAAACTTCACCAGGAAGGAAAGCGTTTCTTAGACAGGGAATAGATGAATCTTAGGTTAGATCACTTAAAAATATATATACAGGAAGTCTAGAAATCTTAAAACTACATAAAGATAGCAAGAATATTCTGATTGAAAAAAAGAGTTTGACAGGGAGATCTCATCCCTCCAAAATTATTCACAGCATGCCTAGACTGCTTTGAAAATTTTGACTGGGAAATGTAGGAGTTAACATTAATGAGGAACACCTTAACAATTAAAGATTTGTATATGACATAGTTCTATATAGTGAATCATGGGAGAAACTGCAAAAGATAATAGGAGAACTGAATAGAGAAAGCAGTAATGCAGGACCAGAAATGAGAATATGAGTAAAATAATAAAGGTTATGGACTTCTTAATGAATATACATGCAAAGGACAGACAGTAAGTGTTTTCTTATGACATGAGACCGAAATTAAAGGAAGGATAAGCATCGGAGGGAGAGCTTCTAGAAAACAAAATTAGATCATGAAAAGTAAAATGTATCTTTCTCGAAGAAGAAAATATTTAATGAGATAGTCCTGCCCATATTACCTTATGCATCAGAGCCCTAGAGCCTTACTACAATAAAGCCTTAGAACATAAGCTAGTTACAAATCAAAGAGTTATGGAAAGAGCGATTATGGTAATAACTTTGAGACAGGAAAAGAGCAACAAGGATGCAGAGCAAACTACTATCAAGTAAATGATATTCAAACAACATGTAATCATAAGAAATGGTCATGGGCAGGAAATATAATGAGAATGACCGATACTAGATGGACATTAATAATAACAGAATGGTTCCCTAGAGACTACAAAAGAAACAGGGGAAGGAAGAGAAGACTATGGATTGACGAGCTAAGAAAATGTGCTGGTACAGACTAGCGCAGAAAGACTATAAACAGATCCGTGCGGAAGGACATACCTAAAGCCTTAGTCCTGCAGTGGACTAGCAAAGGCTGATGATGGAGATAGATATATATATATATATATATATATATATATATATATATATGTATATATATATATATATATATATATATATATATATATATATATATATATATATATATATGTATATATATATATATATATATATATATATATATATATATATATATATGATAAATGTTGCACATTTAGACGTATTTTTCATATTCAAGTAAGCCATATATTTTTTATACATTAATGTCTGGATTAACTTAACGACCTCGGGATCAGAGCCCTTGGCAAAATCACACAGAGACAAGAGCTTCTGACCGGCCGGGAGTCAAACACTGATCCGGGAAACTTGTATAAACAGTGACTTACCACTTGGCCACGAAGAAAGCCACTGTTTATACAAGTTTCCCGGACCAGGGTTCAATTCCTGGCCGGTCAGAAGCTCTTGTCTTTGTGTAATTTCGCCTGGGGTTCTGATCCCAAGGTCGATAAGAGAATCCAGACATTAATGGATAAAAAATATATGGCTTATTTGAATATGAAAAATACGTCTAAATGTGCAACATTTATCATATATATATATATATATATATATATATATATATATATATATATATATATATATATATATCAAATAAGCCATATATATTTTTGATATATTAATGTCTGGATTCTCTTAACGACCTCGGGATCAAAGCCCCAGGCGAAATCACACAAAGACAAGAGCTTGGCTCCGGCCGGGAATCGAACCCTGGTCGGCAAGCTTATATAGACAGTGACTAACCCATTCGGCCACGAAGAAAGATAAAAGTCAATGACAATTCTACTGTACTTATACCTGTCGAATTCAGGTATTTTGTACTTAGAATTGAAATCAACCCATCTTCACCATCGTAGCTAATTGGTAGTTTGTTACTTGGCATTCAATTAATGATAAATTTTGCACATTTTTACGTGTTTTTCATATATTCAAATAAGCCATATATATTTTTGATATATTAATGTCTGGATTCTCTTAACGACCTCGGGATCAAAGCCCCAGGCGAAATCACACAAAGACAAGAGCTTGGCTCCGGCCGGGAATCGAACCCTGGTCGGCAAGCTTATATAGACAGTGACTAACCCATTCGGCCACGAAGAAAGATAAAAGTCAATGACAATTCTACTGTACTTATACCTGTCGAATTCAGGTATTTTGTACTTAGAATTGAAATCAACCCATCTTCACCATCGTAGCTAATTGGTAGTTTGTTACTTGGCATTCAATTAATGATAAATTTTGCACATTTTTACGTGTTTTTCATATATTCAAATAAGCCTTATATATTTTTGATATATTAATGTCTGGATTCTCTTAACGACCTCGGGATCAAAGCCCCAGGCGAAATCACACAAAGACAAGAGCTTGGCTCCGGCCGGGAATCGAACCCTGGTCGGCAAGCTTATATAGACAGTGACTAACCGATTCGGCCACGAAGAAAGATAAAAGTCAATGACAATTCTACTGTACTTATACCTGTCGAATTCAGGTATTTTGTACTTAGAATTGAAATCAACCCATCTTCACCATCGTAGCTAATTGGTAGTTTGTTACTTGGCATTCAATTAATGATAAATTTTGCACATTTTTACGTGTTTTTCATATATTCAAATAAGCCATATATATTTTTGATATATTAATGTCTGGATTCTCTTAACGACCTCGGGATCAAAGCCCCAGGCGAAATCACACAAAGACAAGAGCTTGGCTCCGGCCGGGAATCGAACCCTGGTCGGCAAGCTTATATAGACAGTGACTAACCCATTCGGCCACGAAGTAGAATTGTCATTGACTTTTATCTTTCTTCGTGGCCGAATGGGTTAGTCACTGTCTATATAAGCTTGCCGACCAGGGTTCGATTCCCGGCCGGAGCCAAGCTCTTGTCTTTGTGTGATTTCGCCTGGGGCTTTGATCCCGAGTTCGTTAAGAGAATCCAGACATTAATATATCAAAAATATATATGGCTTATTTGAATATATGAAAAAACACGTAAAAATGTGCAAAATTTATCATTAATTGAATGCCAAGTAACAAACTACCAATTAGCTACGATGGTGAAGATGGGTTGATTTCAATTCTAAGTACAAAATACCTGAATTCGACAGGTATAAGTACAGTAGAATTGTCATTGACTTTTATCTTTCTTCGTGGCCGAATGGGTTAGTCACTGTCTATATAAGCTTGCCGACCAGGGTTCGATTCCCGGCCGGGGCCAAGCTCTTGTCTTTGTGTGATTTCGCCTGGGGCTTTGATCCCGAGGTCGTTAAGAGAATCCAGACATTAATATATCAAAAATATATATGGCCTATTTGAATATATGAAAAACACGTAAAAATGTGCAAAATTTATCATTAATTGAATGCCAAGTAACAAACTACCAATTAGCTACGATGGTGAAGATGGGTTGATTTCAATTCTAAGTACAAAATACCTGAATTCGACAGGTATAAGTACAGTAGAATTGTCATTGACTTTTATCTTTCTTCGTGGCCGAATGGGTTAGTCACTGTCTATATAAGCTTGCCGACCAGGGTTCGATTCCCGGCCGGAGCCAAGCTCTTGTCTTTGTGTGATTTCGCCTGGGGCTTTGATCCCGAGTTCGTTAAGAGAATCCAGACATTAATATATCAAAAATATATATGGCTTATTTGAATATATGAAAAACACGTAAAAATGTGCAAAATTTATCATATATATATATATATCTCCATCATCAGCCTTTGCTAGTCCACTGCAGGACTAGGGCTTTAGGTATGTCCTTCCGCACGGATCTGTTTATAGTCTTTCTGCGCTAGTCTGTATATGATACACCACAAATACCTCTTAATATCGAATTCGCTCTATTTGGTATAGCAATCAACTGTAACCTGAATTTCGACTTGACTACGGTTCGAATCCTTGGCCGACAACAAACTCTTATCAAAAAATTAAATTCCCTTGACTTTACGATCCCCAGGAAGAGTGAGTGTCGATATTAAGAATTATTTGTGGCTTATTTGTATAAATGAAAATCACAAGTGTTACTTGTAAAATTATATAAGAATATATATATATATATATATATATATATATATATATATATATATATCTTATATATATGTATATATATAAAGCCCAAGGTACATGAGGCAAAGAGGGCAGCTGACCTGAGGTGGGGTCAGGGATTGGGTCAGTCATATGAAGAGAATAAGAAGTTTTGAAAAGAAGTGAAGAGAGTAAAGAAGGCTGGCTCAAGAATTGAAGAGACAGTAAAAAATGAAAATGGAAGGATGTTAAAAGGAGAGGAGGCAAGGAAAAGGTGGGCGGAATATTTTGAAAGTTTACTGAATGTAGAGGATAATAGGGAGGCAGATATAATTGCTGTTGCAGGTGTTGAGGTGCCGATGATGGGAGATGAGAATGAGAGAGAGAGATTACAATAGAGGAAGTGAGGAGAGCACTAGATGAAAAGAGAGTAGGAAAAGCATCTGGTATGGATGGTGTGAGAGCAGAGATGTTGAAGGAAGGGGGTGTGACTGTATTGAATGGTTGGTGAGATTGTTTAATATGCGTTTTGTGTTGTCAATGGTACCAGTAGATTGGGTTTGTGCATGTATTGTACCACTATATAAGGGTAATGGAGATGTGCATGAGTGTTGTAATTCAAGAGGTATTAGTTTGTTGAGTGTAGTTGGAAAAGTGTATGGTAGAGTAATGATTAATAGGATTAAGGATAAAACAAAGAATGCAATCTTAGTAGTACAGGGTGGTTTTAGAAGAGGTAGGGGTTGTATGAATCAGATTTTTAGTTAGGCAGATATGGGAGAAATATTTAGCAAAAGATAAGGAGAAGCATGTTGCGTTTATGGATCTGGAGAAAGCTTATGATAGAGTTGATAGGGAAGCAATGTGGAATGTGATGAGGTTATATGGAGTTGGTGGAAGGTTGTTGAAAGCAGTGAAAAGTTTCTACAACGGTAGTAAAGCATGTGTTAGAATAGGAAATGAAGTGAGTGATTGATTTCCGGTGAGAGTGGGGCTGAGACAGGGATGTGTGTTGTCGCCGTGGTTGTTTAACTTGTATGTTGATGGAGTGGTGAGAGAGGTGAATGCTCGAGTGCTTGGACGAGGATTAAAACTGGTAGACGAGAATGACCATGAATGGGAGGTAAATCAGTTGTTGTTTGCGGATGATACTGTACTGGTTGCAGACACAGAAGAGAAGCTTGACCGACTAGTGACAGAATTTGGAAGGGTGTGTGAGAGAAGGAAGTAGAGAGTTAATGTGGGTAAGAGTAAGGTTATGAGATATACGAGAAGGGAAGGTTGTGCAAGGTTGAATGTCATGTTGAATGGAGAGTTACTTGAGGAGGTGAATCAGTTTAAGTACTTGGGGTCTGTTGTTGCAGCAAATGGTGGAGTGGAAGCAGATGTACGTCACAGAGTGAATGAAGGTTGCAAAGTGTTTGGGGCAGTTAAGGGAGTAGTAAAAAATAGAGGGTTGGGCATGAATGTAAAGAGAGTTCTATATGAGAAAGTGATTGTACCAACTGTGATGTATGGATCGGAGTTGTGGGGAATAAAGTGATGGAGAGACAGAAATTGAATGTGTTTGAGATGAAGTGTCTAAGGAGTATGGCTGGTGTATCTCGAGTAGATAGGGTTAGGAACGAAGTGGTGAGGGTGAGAACGGGTGTAAGAAATGAGTTAGCAGCTAGAGTGGATATGAATGTGTTGAGGTGGTTTGGCCATGTTGAGAGAATGGAAAATGGCTGTCTGCTAAAGAAGGTAATGAATGCAAGAGTTGATGGGAGAAGTACAAGAGGAAGGCCAAGGTTTGAGTGGATGGATGGAGTGAAGAAAGCTCTGGGTGATAGGAAGATAGATGAGAGAGAGGCAAGAGAGCGTGCTAGAAATAGGAATGAATAGCGAGCGATTGTGACGCAGTTCCGGTAGGCCCTGCTGCTTCCTTTGGTGCCTTAGATGACTGCGGAGTTAGCAGCAGTAGGGGATTCAGCATTATGAAGCTTCATCTGTGGTGGATAACAGGGGAGGGTGGGCTGTGGCACCCTAGCAGTACCAGCTGAACTCGGTTGAGTCCCTTGTCAGGTTGGGAAGAACGTAGAGAGTAGAGGTCCCCTTTTTTGTTTTGTTACATTTGTTGATGTCGGCTATCCCCCAAAATTGGGGGAAGTGCCTGGGTACATGTATATATATATATATATATATATATATATATATATATATAGAGAGAGAGAGAGAGAGAGAGAGAGAGAGAGAGAGAGAGAGAGAGAGAGAGAGAGAGAGAGAGAGATGCATATATTTATGTGTGCCTGTATTGTATATAATTCTTCATAACAATCTTTCCATTATTTTTCAGTAAGAATAATTCAAAATTTGACGTTTGACCTCCATGGACTTTCCTTTACACTCTGATAATGACATAGAGATCTTTATAAGTGGTTTTATTGTATTATTTTTCTTAAGTTTCCCATTAACCTCAAACCTTTCAACCAAAGGGTGGGTATCTTTGAATGTATTAGGTTTCACTAATATTATTATTATATATATTTTTTTTCTCTGAATGTCCTTTTGTACCATGTCAGGATATCTTAATATCTTCCTTAATTTCATATTACTTTTTAATCTTTATCAATATACTCGATGATATATACTTACATACTGAGTTTAAAAATCTAGTTGAGAAAAATCATATTTGAAATTTAATGTTTTGACAACAATAAAAAAGTAAATATTTAGATATTTTTTCATATACACAATATTTAGATATGTCATCATTCCTTGTATTCGGTTATAGAAATAGGCAAGACTAAATCCTTCTTCCCTCTTATTGCAAATTTTACCAAGAGCATCAATCATTTATTCCATTAAATAAAGTGTATGCATGGTCCGTTCTTTGGCAAGTAAATTTTATATCATCACTAAGTAAACCTTATTATACCGTGTAGAACATTATTGCTTTATATTCATCTCTCAAATAATTTAATGGATGGATTATGAAATTACTAGACTGTTGTGAATAACATGCACAACTGAATGAAAATTCACAATTATTACCTCTCTCTCTCTCTCTCTCTCTCTCTCTCTCTCTCTCTCTCTATTACCGATGGCTTCTCATTGGACCCCTTGGCCTTCCTTCATTGCGTAACAATGAACAATCTTAACCCTTTCGGCGCGCTTGGACGTCACAACGTAGCCGCGATCCCTTTATCTCTGCAAGATGATCTTGACCCTGTTGACTGTGGGTGTTGTCCTGCGCAATAGCATTAGGGAAAGCTGCATCTTTGTTTGCCGGAAGAGAATTATTGTTATTATTATCATTTAAGCTCAGAAATGGAACAGGTGATTTTGAAAGGCGAGAAAAATGTCCAAAATGAATACTTAATGCTTCTATGCTAATTCCCTTTACTTTTGTTATGTCCAATTATTCAAATGGTTCGCAGCATAATTACCTACCTACAGACGCAGGGCTTTATGGAAGAATCAAGATTGTCACAGTGAGATGCTCCAAAGCCTGATCATAGAAATAATAATAATTTTAAGCATAATTTTCATCGCAAATAATAAATTTCCACAAATTCTCTAAAACTGAAAAATAGTTGTTCATGAAAATGTTATGATGTATTTTAGGATTATATATGACATTAATTCTTGGAAGTCTCGATGAATCCCATAGATACTATTCGCGTTTAAGAATCCCATGAGTAATGAAAATTGTTGATTGAGATCATATCTCGAATAGTCACACGTTATATGATTCTATAGTAAAGTATTGAATTACTGTTATTCAGAGATATACAATCTACCCGGATAACTGTTGGATTGAATGCACACATGTTGCTCTTGTGCGTATTGGCTTAGATGCAACGTAGGCGATCATATTTACTTGTTTGCGTGAGTGTGTAATGTTTAGATAGTGGCTTTTTGCTGGATTTCAGGAATCTCCTCATCTGTAAAACATATAATCTCATTGTATCATCATCTGCGATATTTGCTTATTTAGACAAATAAATTGTTTTCCTCCTTCAGGCCGTCCATATTTACATTAATGACTTCACCTTGCCAGTTTTCATTTACTTTTACCTGTACACTCTTGTATTTGCTTTTTTTCAACGCTTTGACATTCTTTCACTTTTCATTTTCTTGTTCCACATGAATACTTTTATATCTACAGCTCTTTCTTTGACATCTTGCAGCACTCCATCCGTCAAGATACTGAATAGCCATGTCTCAGTCGGGCTTACAAATGGTACGCTGTTGTACGATGGTGATATGTGGATTTGATTAGGTGACCAGTGTTTTTAAGATATGTTTGAATGAAGGAAAGATTCCAAGGCAATGAAGAATGAGGGCTATAGCTAACCCAGTTAGGGAATAGTTTGGAAAGTTAAGTATTAATAAGAATAATGTAAAGCGTGGTCCAGCTAAAATTTCATTGATAGAAAGGTGTTATTTCTGCCATGGTCTTAAAGTTAGCATAGTACAATAATGATTTGGCAACATATTAACATAGTGAATTGTATAAATTATTTTGTCTTTTTATTATCCCTTCGTAGATTAATTCTATTAAGATGTAGGAAACATTCATCCTCTTGTTCAGTATTTACTGCCGAGCTGCATGTAATAATTCTCCCAGTCCGTCATGTTTAAAAAAATACAATTTTTACATTTTCTTTATTTTTGTTTTAAAATTGACTCTTATAAATATGACTTTACAATATATTGACTGAACATTTTTATTAGTAAAATGGTTGAGATTCTTCTACGCCATTTGTAATATGTGTTGTTGTTTGGGTATTTTCTTTCTCTTGTTTCTTTTTCCTCTAATAATTCTCCATTGCATCAAACTAGTTTGGTCCTTGTTTTGGTTGCTAACCGATATATCCACTGATTAATTGGTTCTGTTTTGTATTCGGATTACGGGGAGCTAATAATTTTATTATTTCTCTTCTACTTTTAGTTTTCTGGTATTCTTGGCTACTGGCATAAAGTATTTTTTTATGCTGAAGTTAATCCATGTGGGTTTTGCAAAATAGGAGAGTTGAGGAGATCTGGGAGGCTTTGTATTGAGGCTTACATATCTTCTATTGATAATGATGTGTTTCTGGCAAATTTTTTATATCTCCTTAGGGAGGAATTGCTGAGTTAGATCCGAATTAGGTTCATTTCCGGGTATGAGGTCGTCATCTAATGAGTCGTCTTTTGATCTTTCTGTTAAGATCTCCTCATGTTGTGTTGAATCCTGCATAGCCTGCGGTATATTCTTAGATGCTTGAAACTCGCCTGCTTTGCTTGTACGGTTCTGTTGTCTTTTATTCCATTTCGTGGTGCTTGCTACCTTATTTATTGTTTCTTCAGAGAAATGCATTGTTGGTAAATTGTTATTTGCTATTATGCTGTTTATTAATGAAGGGTAGATTCCGTTTTGACGTAGCGCTATATTGCTATATTTATTAATGTCACAATTCTTGTCATCGTGTGTATTAGTCCAGGGGCAAATGTAATCCCGTGGGATTTTGAATGAAGGGAAGGAATGACTGGCTGGAATACACTGCTGATATAGTCTACACTCTACACCGTTACACTATCAGGTGTTTTCGCTCAATTTGTTTCATTAATCCAAGGTGGCCGCGGCTAAGGAGATGCGCCCATATTGCCATCAATAACTCCTTCCAGAGTGGCCCTAAAAAACTTTTCGTTTATACCTATTTTTTCAAAATAAAACAACAAAAACAGTATTGAATATGTACTTTTGTATCTTTCCATACTTCACAAGATATAAGCAATTATTTTAATTTTCCATAATACATAATCATGATATATTGTTGCATTTCCATCCATAACTCAATTCAGAGTGGTCCTATGAAAATTATTACCAAGTTCTATTGGGAGCCAAAAGTCAAATTACCAAGAATTGCTAATATTTCTTGTACTTTCTATTGAACTGGCAAAATCTCTAAAATATGAAAAAATATGATTCTGAATGCTTTTATCCGTCAATCTTCATAGAGATAGGCAGTTTTGATGATGAAAAGTTTGCATAATTACGCTCTGGAATGAATCGTTGATGGGTCAAATATAACTTTTTTTCCTTATAGTCTATTAAAACTGGGAAAATAATCACTATAAAGTAATTTCAGTTTTGAAATAGATACTATCTATTTTGATATATTATTTTATTGAATTGACTTTAATTTCATTTAATATTTTCTACAATATTTCATTTAATATTTTCTACAATATTTCATTTAATATTTTCTACAATATGAATACCACTTCACACAAAAAATAAATGGAACACAAATATCACTCCTCACATAAATTAACCTCGGCTGAATATGAAACTATGTTCTGTATCATGGGTGCAGATATGCATATTGGAAAATGTTCCTAAACCTTCAATATCATCAATATTTTCTACAATCTAAACACAATTTCACTAAGGGAATAAATGGAACACAAATACCACTTCTTGTACAAAACATATTCACCTCAACTACAGAGGAAACTGTGATCTGTATCAGATGTCCAGATATGTATAATAGAAAGTATCCCTAAGCCTTCACAGTCAAGAGTGTATGCCTAACACACCTTTCAATATTCTACAAATCATGCTCATCGTCTTCCTGAGAACTGGTGTACTGTATGTCCCTTTACAAGTACGAGATCTGATACATTTCTTGCGTCCCACACGAAAACAGGTGCATCTATTTCCGCATACCAATTTGCATGAGCAACTTACAAGCTCCTTGCAAACAATTGGTAGAGGGTTCAACATCATCAGTTGTGGGATGAGGTTTCCACTTGTGTCTTTCATCCATCCATACGTTAATGGATCTGGGAGCTCTTGAACTGGCTTTTGGGACTCTTTCCAGACAAGGTATTGGTAGCTCGCTTGAAATCTATGGAATTTGAGTGCATCCTTTGTGAGCGAAAGGGTATCAAGTGACCACTTTCATAGAAGGATAAACTCCAGTCGATCTAGATCAATCTCAGTGATAGCGGAGCCCTTTAAGAACAATTTACACACAAAATTCTTGGCGTCTGGCATGAACAGATACTTGACATGGACCCCAACATCTGGAGACATGCCTAGTCATTCATGAATACATTCCATGCAGTGTCTTCCCTCTACTGGCAAACTGACTGAGTGTATCACACCCTGTCAAGGCATGGAATGTGAGAATCGTCTGAATTTGATCATCAGGAAGTGTAATCTGATGGATAGGTATGAAGGGATGTTGTGATTTCAACCCTGTACTGAACCACACTTCTAGAGATAGATGATTGCAGAGACCTTGCTCCAAAACCAAGACATCTATGTTTCGGCATTGTAAGACACATCTCTGGTATCCTTGCAGTGTGGCATCTCTGACACGTAAGATGATACTAGTGTCTGCCTCTTCATGGTTTGAACTCAGGGAGTCAGTGTTCCTGCCTGTAGAACTCTATGCCCTCATCAAATCATCAAAACCACCAGCAGCAACCAGTTTATATGTTGATTCTAGCTCCTTCTCTGCCATCTCTATAAGACCTCTGGAAAGGAACAATGCCAGGTCAGCTTTGTTACCAGAGAGGTTTAGGAAAGGGTTGAAGTGTAAGGGTAGCTTCACATCCTTTGAACTGATGACATGTTTAATTGGGCGGGTTTTTCCAGCTCTTTTTTTTTTTTCCTTGTGTCAGATTTGATGGAGTACACTGACCCTAAGAGGTTAAGAACACTGGAACAGAACTCATTGCTCAAGTCTCTAAACATTTCTAATTTCTGTAGCTTGCCTATTGCTTGTATTAGTGCAGGGCCATCAATGATCAAGCAAGTTTTTTCTTGTATTTCTTTACCCTTAGTTAGCAAATCTTGAAGCTGGGACTCGTCAGTTGTGGGGAGTTTCGCACCGGTAGCTGCAAGCTGAAAGCTCGTGATTTAGGCTGTTATTCTAGTCAGTATCTTTCCTGCTCTGTACTGCCACAAACAATCTCTGGATGAGATTCCAGTTAGCCTGTTGATTGACGGAGTCAAGTTTCTTGACATGGTAGCATAAAATTCAGTTGTTTTCTCAATAAGGCATGTGGTAAAAAATTTTCAACAAGGGCTATTCCTTTTTCACGAGCCTGAGGAAGTCTTCTTTGATGGCATCTGGAACGACATCCTTTGTGCCAAGGCACCCCCATGGTCTGCAGCATGGCCCTTGTAATTTATAAAGTTCTAGTTTCTAGAATTCTTTTAAGATTTTACATAGGTCTTCTTCATCCCTTCTCATTCTTATGGGCCCAACCTCCTGATCACACCATTCATCCATGTTACTGTTAACATCGATTCCAAACGTCTCTGACAGCCATGATTTTTCATTATATATCAAGCACCACTTGTTCCGTACTGCGGTCCTCCTAGTAATTCCAATAACACCCTACTAATTTTGGATACTTTGTTGACTGTTCCAGTGCTTGGTCAACTGTAATCAAACAAAACTTCTTCGTTGGCCTCTTGACTGTGAAGTGTCTCTTAGAAAATAGATGATGGATTTCTGGTTGGAGCTGGTGCATATCAGCCAAATAGACAGGGCCCCATCTTGCATGATTTGTATGGTTATAGACGGCAAACCAAGAAAGCATCCTGGAAAATTGAATTAAATGTAGCTGTCAGTCGCCTTTTCTCTCTACTCGTATGAAGTTCAGCAAGATAGTCACCATGTTCATGTAATTGTCCCAAAATTTAAACTGAGGTGTTTGCAGTTTGTCATCTTCAAACTCATTAATTGTTGAAAGGGTTGTATTGTTCATGCTTGTCAACGCTATGTAATTCTTCTGTACACCATCTAAATCATGATCTTTGAAGGCATTCACAACTTTGAAGGCACATGCCACGAATTCTGGTGGAAGCAACTCACTGTCATTGCATCACATTTCAGATTTGGACCAGAAAACTCGCTAAAGGGTCTCCACAGCAAGTTTATGCCCACACACAGCTTTGTTGCAGGCATTTCCACCCCCCATATTCCCTTTTTAGACCACTTTTTCATTTTCTATTCCTCTACTACACCGTTGTTTGTAATGGATGCTGCATTTCTGTTCGCCTTTATCTTTTGCATTTTGTTTTTAATTAAATCCTTTCTCACTTGGTATTTTGCTGGTAAAGTTCTGTGTTGTTGATTACTGTTAACACATTTCTTTGTATTTTCTGTTCATTGTTTGTATTTATGGTCATATGATGAACATTGAGAGCATATTTTGAAGTTTTTATCTTTAGAACATTCCTTGTAAAGATGCTCATTAGAATAGCTTTTGTAGCAAAACGTCAATTTCTCAAAGATTTCTTGCTCAATATATTAACTTGGGATGTACTGGTAGGCTATGAAGAGGGCTGCTTCTGTGGGTCTCTTCACCATCTGCGGAGATTCAAAGTTTATTTTCTAAATGCTGGATTTTTTTTCGGTATATTTATCACATCATCCACTTTACCCCCAATAATTTTTCATCTCTATGTTTTTCTTTAAGTTCTTTTATTCCCCGTATTCTGTCGTTGTTTTTCCCAGATATCTTTTTACAATAGTTTTCATAGTATTGTATTCAGGGGGGGGGGGAGTCAATCACTTCAAACTGTTCATTTAGTCTTGCTCTCCATCTTGAAACTCTTATATGAGTGATCTTTGTTTACAATAACGAACGATGCTGAGTTAGCATGGCTTACTTAGGCACCTATACATTGTCATAGTGTGAAATGTCTATTTTACACACTTTGAGGCTTCGGACTATTGTCTTATATATCCTAATCTTCATTTTGCCTCTTTGTGTTCACTTTTCTTGAAGTTTTGTTGCAAAGAACGGTGACACATAAACCTAGCGATGCTGACACTAGGAGGCCAGAATGGTGTCGATGACCTAGAGTCAAGGATAGCTTTTAAAAAACCCCAGGGGCCACAATCCTTGAGTACTAGGCAGTCATGAAAACACGTTGGAGGCAGACTAGTCATTAATTAGTTTACCAGAAAGGTACAAAGTAAGATTTTGATTGAGCAAGCAAGGTAAGTGGTAGAAGTATTAATAATGGAAGTACAATAAGCGTTTTAGACATGGGAAATTATCTTTTTAGGTCAAGTGTCAGTTAAGAAACTGCTATGTGAGAAATCTGAAGGTAACAAGAAAAATCATTATGTGACATACATGAAACGGGAAGAAAAATATAATAAAACTGATGTAGGGAATGTGGAAGGTGTTGAGAATGTATGGTACAAATATGTTGTTTGGAGTCATCAAATGTTTCTATAATGAAAGTAAAACTTTTTGTCGACAGAAGAATGATTAGTTTGGTTTCAGAGTTGGACTGAAACAATGTTGTGTAATGTTTCTGTGGTTCTTTAACATCCCTATGCATGGAATGATGCTAGATATACCTTCAGCTACTTATTATCTCGGCATACTTCAAGCAATATGGTTTTCCATCTACTCTAGACCCATTCATAATCCAAAAAAAATCCCTTTTCATTTGAACCCCAGTGGCAGTAGAAGCAATGCTACAGGATTATAATGTGTTATGAATAGACTAGGAAGTGGTTTGTGTTTGCAAAGGATACTTTCTTGTTAAGGATAGTGAGGAAAAATTGCAGTAGTAAATATATTGAATAATATGAAGAGAAGATGTGATTCACATAATAGGTGAAGCTAAATAAAAGGTGGAAGGATGTGTTTAGAAGACTAGTGAAAGACTGAAATTATCGTTGGAATTCTGGGTTGGAATGTATGAGGAAATGTTTGAAAGGTTTGTATACACTATAGATTAAAATCTAGCTAGATCTGACTTCCTCTAGGAAGACTAACCTAAAAGCTCTGATAGTGTTGTTAGATTAAATCTAGTAAGACTGCTCTACTGTTAGTGAGCACCGGAGTGTGTTTGACCAGGAAGTCTCAGTCAGACTTGAGAGAGTCAGTGGTGAGATATCACAGTCCAGGCACCTACAGTAGATGATGGAGCTGTGACATTGATCATGAAAGTGTTAAAATGAAGTAACAGTTTGTGTGTCAGAAAAGGGATAGCAATGCAATATGAAGAGGAAGGACATGCCACTTATCTGTTTTTCCGCATTTCACTGATCATTTGGCAACACAACTTGCGCCACCTTAGTGGGAGTTCTGGTTCAGAAATGTTTGATTTTTTTGTTATTTCTTTCTGGAGTACTGGGAACCTTTCATATTGCTATATTAATGACTTTATCTGTTCATTATCCCATTTCAATTTTTCCTTGATAGTCATATTAGTCATGTAGACAGCTGATCTCTCATGAGATCGAAAGATATATATGAACCCACAAAAAGATCTAGAGCAATCTCGGTATGTGCTCTCCACCTTGTGTCTACTACAACAATAACTAGACTACAACAACTCTACTGAAATCGGAGATTAAGTCTAGCTAGATCACTCTCACTGCTGTTTACATTATTGAGAAAGCCAACTCTCCTTTATAGTAGGGATTTTAGTTATTGAATGCAGAAGGAAGAAGAATGATTTTTTTTTTTTTTAGTAATAAGAAAGGATAAAATGAGGAGATAAAGTGTTAAAAAGGTTTAGCATAGGTGGCACGATGGATCAGCATATAATTTTGAGGTAGTAGTTCTTTAAGGGGTTGGTTGATTGATGCGCCCTCTCCAATGCTTTCTACCAAAGTCACCCTCTTCCACCCAACCTTTTCTCTCCATGTAATCCTTCCCCTTATCTCGCCATCTAATTTTCTGCCTTCCTTTAGGTCTTCTATTAACAGGTTCCTCCCAAGCCCTCCTTACCCCCCACCATCCATCCTCAACACATACCTACACCATCTCAGTCATGACACTTTTATCAACCCTGTAATCTTTACTACACCTGCCATTCTTCTTATTTCATCATTTTCCAATCTAACAAGTAGCGATAGTACCATAATCCACTTCATCATTCTCATCTCTGTTCTTTCAAGCCTTTGCATTCTCCTTTCGTTTTAGAGCCCACTTTTCCTATCAATACATTATCACTGGTCTTATTACTATACTACAGATCTTGATTTTAGCTTGATTGGCATTTTCTTATCACATAGCACTCTTGCTATCTCCCTCCACCACCCCCATGCTGCTTTTATCCTATTCTCAACTGAACCTTCACATCCTCCCCCCTGACTTATAGTATCTGAATTGTTTCACCTGTTTTATAACCGAGCCTCTACTTTCATACAAAACAATCCTGTCCATACCTTCCTTACTCACCCTAATTTATGTCTTATCCACCTTTACTCTCAAGCCACCCACTCCAAAGTCTCTTACCACTCTACAACCCTTCTCTGTAAGTCTTCGTCATTTTCACCAAATCATCTGCATATAGCAACTCCCACAACTCTTCATTTTTTACCACTTCACTTAACACATCCATGACCACCACAAATAAAAACGGTCTTAATGCTGACCCCTTGTGCAATCCAAAACTAACTTCAAAAGTTTCTCTTTCCCCAACATCATCTCTATCATTCTAGCCAACTTCTCCAAGTCTTCCCTCTTTCTCAAGCATAAAATAATTACTTCTTTTAGTATTCTATCATAAGCCTTTTCTAGATCTATAAAATCACAGAAGAGCTTCTAGTTCCTTCTGGCCTTTTTTCTTCTTGTGGTTCCATTACTATACAAATAGCATCCACAGTCCCTTTCCCACTTATGAATCCATATTTCTGCTTCCCAATCTTTTCAATCTCTCATCTAGTTAGAGAAATTAGTGAATAATTTTGAAGTAATTACAGGCTGAAAAAGAAGAATGTCTTGAAAGGTTAGGTAAAATAAAAATTGGAGAGGAGAGTCCTTTAAATCCAGGTAACGTTCCATTATATAGGGATATAACTACTAGGTACCTTTTGTAAGTGTAAGAAGCCACTAGTTTTGTTGAAGTTTTATTCCACAGGGGGTTCATCGTTGATTCAACATTTAAAGCGTGAATATGGTAGTATAGTAACTGTTGTGCTGTTTGTTTCTCATGATCCACCCCATGGGAGGGGAAGCCATCAATGTGTTAGTATATATATATATATATATATATATATATATATATATATATATATATACATTTATATATGTGTATATATTTATATATATATGTATATATATATATATATGTATGTGTATATATTTATATATAGATGTGTATAGATATATGAATATAGATGTGTATAGATATATGAATATATAAATGTATATATATATATATATATATATATATATTTATATATATATATATATATATATTTGTGTGTATAAATATATGTATGTATATATAAATATAATAAAGAGAGAGAGAGAGAAAGATAGAAATTCCTATATACGACACACAATGAACCTGTAGTTTAGACTTGGTTGTTACCAGCCCATATCTCGTCACTGATCCTTATAGATGCACCAGAATGAAGTTTCTTTGGTGTGATTTTTAGAATCTGCACACACACACAATATATATATATATATATATATATATATTTATATATATATATATATATATATATATATATATATATATATATATATATATATATATATATATATATATATATATATATATATATATATGAATTATTATAGTCCCGGGTCTGGGCACCAAAAATATATATTATATATTACTGCCGGCAAGTTACACAACTCCCCAAGTTCTGAACTCACCTGTTTGATTTTACATAAATTTGTTACACTTAAATGATACCCGAGCTCTGAGAAATTATATAACTCCCAGACGGCAATATATAAAAACACTGAATATCCAAAGATCTCTTTAAGTACACTCAAAACAAACTGGGTAATTATTATTAAGAACTATTCAAAACAACCTCTTACTTTGATTCTTTAACAGGGATATGAGAGAGCTCTGGAAGAAATAGTAGTGATGGAAATAATACACTTTTTACAAAAGTAAATATAGTCTATAAAAATTACAACACTTTGAAAGAGTTTACACTAAAAAATAAATCACTCGAAATGTCAAATCTGAACAAAACCTTAGAGGCTTAGACTAAGATAAGAAAAAGATACTTATAAAAATTATATAATCACTTGAGTTAAAATATCAAATCTGAACAAAACCCTAGACTAAGACAAGAGAATATTACACTGAAAATTATACAATCTCTTGTTTCACTGGAAATTAAATTTTACACAAATATTTAATCTTGATAATTAATTAAAATACTTAACCTTTCACACTGTAATGATTAAACTCTTATTGAAATTCACATAAGAGTAACTGATAAACTTACAAGTTTTTAGCTCACACAAAGGTTCCGACCAGATAGTATTACAAATACACTTCACGTTTTTACATAAATCTCACAGGGCCTGTTAGAAAATTGATTAATACCAGCACGTACATTAACACAATAAATTTGTAATCACCTTCAAAGTTTTAGCATCGTTTTACCACACTACACATGATACATGTTGGGTATAAACTTGTTCACTTTGGAGAGGACACACACTCGGGGTACTTGCGAGAGAAAGGAGGTTGGCTCTTTCACTGGGAAAGGCTGGTTCTCTTCTGCTGCTATGCATCCCTGGGTACGCATATATATTGACTTAATTATTTTAGATCCTTCTAGGTCAGTGGGTCTAGAAGCTTTGGGACTGTGCCTTGTGGCGTAAGGTTGCCAACGATCAGGTCTCAGACGCATACCAACGCACCAGCGAGATGACTCTCTCCCAGCTAACTCTGCCCATCTCCCTCCTCGAAACTTTAAAAAAAAAGATAAAACTAACACTGGGGTTTTCGAGAACATTCCAAACACATGAAAATATAACACTTGCGTAGCTTCCCACAAACATGACGCAGTACCTCATGAAAACATAAAAAAATTACATAAGCCCTCGTTCATACCTCGTATGGTTCGTTCAGCACACTTAATCGAGATTGCATAAAACTTTGTTACAAAATATGTGAAAAAAAAAGTTAATTCTTGATGAATGAAAAATACAAGAAAATGAATGACGAAAGTCTTATACAATGTACATACAATTACTTATACCTACATGAGAGGAACTCACTTTACGAGCTGGCTATATACCTCTTAAATACACAAATAAAATACATGAATAAAATATGTACTCTACACTAGACCAGCTTTGTAAGAATATATATATATATATATATATATATATATATATATATATATATATGTATATATATATATATATATATATATATACTGAATAATAATAGATATGTGTTAAGGAAATGTCAAAGCAAATTATATTTCCGTATATACATCTTATTGTGTTTCTCCTTTTAAGTAGAAAATGATCGTACGTAATGACGTCCTTTCAACACACTTGTGCCCGTAAGGGACGGCCTAACAAGGAGATCATTGTATTCCGAAAAGGGCCTCCTTTTCAACATAAAATGCACGTGTCTGATCGAACAGCCTCCAAAGAAAGAGAGAGAGAGAGAGAGAGAGAGAGAGAGAGAGAGAGAGAGAGAGAGAGAGAGAGCGTGGAAGGCTTTTCAGCGCTGGCTGGGCAGGTAGACAGGTGTGGGCAGGGCGTTCACACGTTCCATTAAAGCGTTAATGATGAAGCCTGTCAAATGTTTCACGCCAAAGTAGGGGTTCCCCTATGATGGTCCACTGGTATTGCCAGGTATCAGTTCCCTTCTTTTAATGCTTACTTTCGTCGTCTTTACCATTGAATTTTAGTATTTCTTCTTTTAAATGGATTTTTTTTTTTGTCGGAGTCTGTCTCAAGCCTTAGAGGTTTTCATGGGCGACTTGAATTATTGTCCACAAGTCTTCTTTAGATGGAAAAGAGAAACGCGGAATATTAACTCAAAATAAGAGGAATTCAAGGCATGGTTCGGCCACTGATAGTCCAAAGAGAGCTAGACCATTGGCACAGAAGAGAGAGAGAGAGAGAGAGAGAGAGAGAGAGAGAGAGAGAGAGAGAGAGAGATACTTAATGTCACAAAAAGTCTTGGAAGAACAATAAAGGAGAAAAATGTGAGTAGTTAAAGAGGGGAAAAGTAGTAAGCTACCTACCTGCCGAACTGTTGTTATTTTGTGAAAGCTCCCACCGAAAACCCGTTGTTTCTTCTTATTTCTCATTGAAGACTCCTGGCTTTAGTTTATTGCTCTTTATTGCATATACTTGATATACCTTTTGGTATTATTATTATTATTATTATTATTATTATTATTATTATTATTATTATTATTGCCCCCTCCCCACTGAGGTGGGTAAGGTATATTGTTTTTATTTCTTTTCTGTCTATTTGTTTGTTTCTTTGTTTGCAACGTTACTGAAAAACTACTTTATCGATTTACTTGAAAATTTCAGGACAGATTCACTGACACTCAGTAGACACCATGAAAATTTGGACATCCTACGGTCTAGGTCAGTGACCGGAAAGGTCAGAATCAATTTTTTACTTTAATTTCATCAAATATCAAACGATTTAGTTGGAAACAAGACCAAAATCTTCGGTTTCTGTTGCCGAAAATATAAATCGATATATCAAAATAGTGAAAAGTCATTGTTTTGAAGATTGGTAGGTTCAAAATTGTAGGGGGCTGAGTTTTCAGGCACCTAATTTCAGCGGGCCATAACTTTTCCAACTAGGGTTGTAGGTTAGATTGTAATAATAATAATAATAATAATAATAATAATAATAATAATAATAAATATGTTTAGAGCAATGGTAGTGTTTTCGTAAACGTTCACATGCGAGGGAGTTGTTTGATTTATTATTATTATTATTATTATTATTATTATTATTATTATTATCATTATTATTATTATTATTATTACTTGTTAAGCTACAACCCTAGTTGGAAAAGCAGGATGCTATAACCCCAAGGGCTCCAACAGGGAAAATAGCCGAGTAAGGAAAGGAAATAAGCTACATTAGAAGTTTAAGAACAATAATAACATTAAAATAAATCTTTCATATATAGACTATAAATTCTTGAAAATAACAAGAAGAGAAGCAAGATAGAATAGTGTGCCCGAGTGTACCCTCAAGCAAGAGTTCTCTAACCCAAGACAGTGGAAGACCATGACACAGAGGCTATGGCACTACCCAAGACTGAAGAACAATGGTTTGATTTTGTAGTGTCCTTTTCCCAGAAGAGCTGCTTACCATAGCTAAAGTCTCTTCTACCTTTACCAAGAGGAAAGAAGTCACTGAACAAATTAAATGTTGTAATTAACCCCTTTAGCAAAGTAGAATTGTTTGGTAATCTCAGGGCTGTCAGGTGTATGAGGAAAGAGGAGAATATGTAAAGAATAGGCCAGACTATTCTGCGTATTTGTAGGCAAAGATAAAATGAGCCGTAATCAGAGAGAGGGTTTTAATGTAGTACTGTCTGGCCAGTCAAAGGACCCAATAACTATCTAGTGGTAGTATCTCAACGGATGGCTGGTGCCTTGGCCAACCAACTACCTACTTACACTCATTATTATTATTATTATTATTATTATTATTATTATTATTCTCTAAGAGTGTTATGGTTGAACGATTGCACGACATGTGATGAAACTTTTCACTATATTAGTGCTTCATAAAATTCATACTCTGAGCTCTTTATGACCTAACATGACAGGTATATTTGATTTTGCCGAACACCTGAACAGATCTTCAGATCAGCTAAAGAAAGTTCTTTATGTTGGTAATAGACGTTTAAACCTTTCAAATGAAAGTTATTCATTTCATGTTGAGTTCTTGGTAAACTATAATGCTGTTGCGACCAATGCCTGTTAATTCAATTTCCAATCTAAATCTGAATGGGCTTGTAAAACTCAATAATCTGAAGGTATGTATGGCACCGTAGCTGAGGCAAAGGTGATCGTGTAGAGAAATCCACGTAGCAACATGAACCCTTTATTTATACGGTTTTGCATTATCAATCTCGATATGACATTAAGCGGTAGCTCAGATTACTGGAAGTCAAAACCTCTTATTCAGGGGTTACTTCAAACTTTTTCCACTTTTTTATCGACCGATTTCATTCATTTAAAAAACATTTGGAAAATAATGTTATATACAATAATTTGAGAAAAGGTAATTTTCATTGTCTTTTAATCTTTTTATATGTATTATTCTACCAATGTATACTGTAGAGGATCATTTACCTTTGGAAGGGTGGAGGGTTTGGGAGGCGGTGGTCGATTGAGCGTGCGCTGATAATGGAATGTCCGGATGTGATATCAAATAGCTGAGAACCTCTCGTGCGACCAACCGAAGGAACTTTATATTTGCACAATGATTTGTGCATACGAACCTATGCTATTTATACTCTATGAACATACAGTACATACATATTGCGCATTTATAACTACACCGTGATTGAAGGTATGTAATTTGTAAATAAAGGTTTATCTCTCTCTCTCTCTCTCTCTCTCTCTCTCTCTCTCTCTCTCTCTCTCTCTCTCTCTCTCGATTATATATATATATATATATATATCACCGAGTCTCTCTCTCTCTCTCTCTCTCTCTCTCTCGGTTATATATATATATATATATATACAGTATATATATATATATGTGTGTATGCATGTATGTGTGCGTGTCACAGAGAGAGAGAGAGAGAGAGAGGAGAGAGAGAGAGAGAGAGAGAGAGAGAGAGAGAGAGAGAGAGAGTTGATAATATTTCACTAGCATGAATTGAACTGGAGAATATGATTTGCAGATGTGAGTTTCTTACTAATCTCTCAACATTATTTACTGGAAATCATTCTTTTTCCTGAAGGTTGAACAAAAAACTCACCTAACCAACTCTCTAAATTATTCTATTTGTCCAAATATGCAACATTTCAACATCCTTCCTTTATTTTCTCAGTAACGAAATAGGTAGGATGTACGGTTTGGCGCCGAAGTAGTTTATCATGGAGAAGAAATAAATCAAATTGAAATTCCAGTAAAGTCTAACACCAGCAGCCAACGCCCATACATGAGTCACAGTTATATGGTTAGGTTTTCTCAACAATGAACGAGTAATTTGAAAGCAAATTGTGTTATTTCCTAATGCTTAAGTGCATGAATAATCTGATGTAACTCAGATGCACGAAATTATGTAAAAACAGAACAGATTACATTATAATCATTTAATCATACAATAGTATCTTGCAGTTAATTTTTTGTGATGGTAATTTGATGATTGTAGCCCCAACTTGAATATTCATCATTGTCCCTCTAGTGACTATTTGGAGACGCATCCAATACAAGTATATAATATAAATACCTCTCTCGTCAGCAACTCTTCGTACGCTTTCAGTGTTCTTTTTTATTTTTCTCGATCTTACGTGTATAAGGTTACTTGCAAGGGTTATGGTGTACACACATATATGCGAAGTACAGCTGCATGCTTGGCATGTGTTCTAGTACTGTATATGATAACAACAGTTCTCCACGGGCTGCGCTGATTTTCACAGCATTAACAGCTTGGCTTCACTAATTTATGATATTCATAAATAAAAATGAAACCTTCATAAGTACAATGCAGTATTGACAATATTGTGTGAAGGGAATAACAAAGGTCGCTATTTAAAAGATAAGTTGTACGTATTACTCCTAAGTTGTATTGATAATTAATCTGTACTGCTCATGTATCACACACGCTGGTATACTGTAGCGGTTTCTATTTTTTTTTTTTTTTTTGGTTATCTTCGTTATCGTTCTCCCCTCGCACTAATAACCTGCTCCATTCTTGTATGTTCCTGCATCATTGTGTTTGAATTTGTGTCTTGTTCTTGACTGGACCGGATTGTATATATGCTCATGCTCTGTCCAAATTAAGTTAGTTGGATTCGACTCGTCTCTCAGTCACCTCCTAACGGCTCGCTTGCACAAATCCAACGATTCCGAATTTAAAACTATACATTAATCATCAAGAATGTCTCTTAGGAGTTTTCCAACGTTTTCACATATAATATGTCTCTTCTTACCCAGGCTATACAGTATTGTTTGTGCTCAATTGAAGATCAGTCTTTCCTTAATCCTCACGCACATGTTAATGTTGCACGCTAAAAATCATCATCCCCGGATAAGATAATAAGTCATATTGTCATCCCCCCCCCCCCCCCCCCGCCCACCTACAAGTTTACACAATGCAAAACTCTACTGGTGACTGACCCTTTCAGGCCTTAGCATTCCTTTTTGTTATAGTTTTTTTTTTTTTTCCTGTAATGACGCCTGATGCCAAAAGTACCCCGAGGTGAACATGTACTGGCGGGAGAAAAGTGTTAACAATTAGGATTTAATTACAAGACTTTTACGGTTACGTTGAACCGAAGCCGAGCCAAGCAAGCTACTTTGGAGAGAGAGAGAGAGAGAGAGAGAGAGAGAGAGAGAGAGGAAGCTCGCTGGAATACAGGATAATTATTCGAATGCACCTGATAGGGTTAAACGAATCCGAGTTACCCGCACCACTTTACTTACGTTTTCTGGCCTCGACGATACTTTTAAATTAGTGCTTTATCAAGTAAGATCAATTAAAGCTTATTCATTTCTCCAGTTTTAATGAGAAATGTGTTGAATGAATGATATTCACAAAAAAGGTTCCATGATTTATTTATGGTAATTGTCAGTTGCCTATCACACACACACACACACACACACACATATATATATATATATATATATATATATATATATATATATATATACATATATGTATATATATATATATATATATATATATATGTGTGTGTGTGTGTGTGTGTGTGTGTGATGTGTTAGAATGGGAAAGAGAGCTTTTGCTAAACCAAATGAGATTATGAAAAATAGAGTACCACTTTCTTTAAAGAGAAATGTGTTTAATCAGATGATCCTACCAGTATTAACTTATCCATCAAAAACTTGGAGGCTTACTAAAGCCTTAAAACATAAGCTAGTTACAACTCAAAGAGCTCTGGAGAGAATAATAATGTGAATAACACTAAGAGACAGGAAAAGAGCAAAATGGATACGAGAGCAAACTAAAGTAGAGGGTTTCTAACAACATGTAAGAAAAAAGAAATGGACATGTGCAGAACATATAATGAGAATGGTAGATGATAAATGGACATTATGAATAACAGAATGGATCCCTAGAGATTGAAAAAGATGCAAAGGAAGGAAGAGAAGACGATGAATGGACGAGCTGAGAAAATTTGCAGGTATAGATTGGCATAGAAAGATGCAAGTTGAAGGACATGCCTGAGGCCTTTTAATCTTAATGAACAGTTTGAAGTGATTGCCCCCCCCCCCCTCCCCCTCAGAATATAAAACTATGAAAATTATAGTAGCAAAACATCTGGATGGAACAAGAGTTTAATATAGAGAAAAAAAAAACTTAGAGAAACCATTGAGAGGAAAAGTTACTGGTCTTGAGTAGATGTGTGAAGAAAATCCTAAATAATTCCCACTTTATGAAAATAAAGTTTAAATCACAGAAGATGGTAGAGAGACCCATAGAAGCAGCCCTCTTCATATCCTACCAGTACATCCCAAGTTAATATTGTACCAACCGTGTGTCACACGATCGTACATAGTAACGACATTTCTTTTTTTTGTACATAATATCCTTTGTATCTTCGCTCTCCCCTCGCACTGACAGGGACCTGAATAAACATGTCTGTTTTTCTCACCGTCAACTGTTAACAGAAACGGTTTTCGGTTGAACATGAAATTGCCTGTTATGTTTTTATGTCCTTCTTGCCTGGACTTAATGTACGTATAAGCTGATGTTCTGTAATAAAGTTACTCAGTTGCTTTCATCCCACTTTTGTGTCACAACCTACTCTTGGCTTGTCACATTGGTGACCCCGGAAGTCGACTCGCTCCTCCCGACTTCACCCCCCCCCCCCACTGTTACTATGGTCGCCCCATTGAAACTTTTGTCGTTCGCCAGCGGAGAGGCGTTTGCTTGGTGACAGCGCACAGAAGTCCAGTTCCGCATCAAGGGCGTGACTCGTTCAACCACCAAAGCAGATTATGTTCTCGTGGCAATACCCGAGGACACCTTCCCGGAAATCTCTGACTGGCTTTGTGAACAAGGAGACACCCCAATAGTGTATGACACCCTCAAAACATACCTTCTGCAGCCGTACTCGCCGTCGCCAGCTGCCCGTATAGCAAAGCTTTTTCAGTTCTCTCAACAACCGTTGGGGGACCAAAAGGCTTCGCTCGCCCTCAGGGAAATGACCAGTATCGCTCGCCTGCAACCTGCCGCAGATGGCTCTCCTTGTGAGGTGAACCTACTTCGTGCAATTTGGGTACGTTGTTTACCTGAACCTGTACGTGCTGCCATACCCGAAGTTGATAGTTTACCCATAAAGGACTTGATGACCAAAGCCGACGCCCTTATGGACAGCCACTTCACGACCTTCTAGACCTCCATCAACTCCTCCACTCCTGACAAAGAGGACACCTATTCAACGTCAACCGAAGCTGACGTGAATGCTGTAGGACACACATGCCTACCCCGTGACGAGCCCGAGCGGCGACAATGCCACCCATCACCCACCACTCGCTCGCGCCCCAACCAACGACTTCTACAGCCACTTACTGCCGCCCATCGGCCGCAGTTTTGCTACTACCACTCCAGATTTGGGGCTGCCGCGAAGAAATGTGCCGAAGATTGTCAGAGGCCGAAAAAACGTGTAGGTAGGCCATCGCTCCTGGCGGTGGCCTCCCGTGTTTCTAATCTTTTCTTTTTACATGATGCAGGAACGGGCGTGCGATTTTTGGTAGACACAGGTACTTGTCGTTCTCTTTTGCCAAGGGAACTCTTCAGGACACGACGTAGTCTGTCTAAGTCTGCCGACGTCCGCCTGGTAGCTGCCAACGGATCTGCGATACCCACCTACAGTTACGAGAACTTCACATTATCGTTTGGGAATGGTAAATTTAATTGGAAGTTTCTCGTTGCTGACGTCACATTGCCAATCCTCAGTGCAGATTTCCTCTCTCATTTCCACCTTCTGGTCGATGTCGCCCACCGACGATTGGTCAACGCAGACCCGTACTTGTCGACACCTCTTCGACCCGCCCCCTCCAACCTCGCTCTCCACATCAGCGCACCCATGGATGCCTACGCCCACCTCCTCACGTCGTACCCGGAAGTTTTCCGTTGAGAACTTTGCCAAACGCCCATGGCTCCTGCCAAGCATGGTATTTATCACCATATCAAGATGACGGGGACCCCAGTCTTCGCGAAATTCAGACGTCTGGCATCCGCCAAACAGTTTACAATCCCCCAGCGAAGCATCACATACCGACAGACTTGCACTTTGCAACGCATGTCTTCCTACGCAATGACACTAGCAAGACACCGCTAACGCCCCCTTACACGGCCCTTTCCTTGTGATCCGACGCAGTCCTAAAGCATTCCTACTAAACATTCGGGGCAAAGAGGACTGGGTCTCCATTGATCGTCTAAAAACCTGCTTATCTCCTGCCAGATGACCCGCCTGCATTTCGCCTCTCTAGATCAGGGCGCCCTATTCAACATGTACAGTATGTCATTTTTATTGGTGGGAGCCATGTACCAACCGTGTGTCACACGACTGTACATAGTAACGACATTTCTTTTTTTTGTACATAATATCCTTTTTATTTTCGCTCTCCCCTCTCACTGACAGGGACCTGAAAAAACACGTCTGTTTTTCTCACCGTTACCTGTTAACAGAAACGGTAGTCGGTTGAACATGAAATTACCTGTTATGTTTTTATGTCCTTCTTGCCTGGACTTGATGTATATATTAGCTGATGTTCTGTACTAAAGTACTCAGTTGTTTTCATCCCGCTTTTGAGTCACAACCTACTCTTGGCTCGTCATAATATATTGAACAAGAAATGAATGTGAAATTTACATTTTACTACAAATGCTATTCTAATGAGCATCTTTACAAGGAATGTTCTAAAGATAAAAACTTCAAAATATGCTCAGAATGCTCATCATATGACCATAAATACAAAGAATGACCAAAAAATACAATGAAATGTGTCAACTGCAATTAACAACACAGAACTTTAGCAGCAAAATTCCCAGAGGGAAAGATCTAATTAAAAAGAAAAGGCAAGAGACAAAGGCGAACAGAAATGCAACACCCACTACAAACAACGGCACAAGTTATACCAAAGTAACAGCTACCAACACAAGGAATAGTCAGGTTAATGCAAATAGCCCTCTAAACAATATACAAGATGACACAAGAATTCCGATAATAACAAATATAACAATAAAATGGGTCATCTTCAAGGAAGGTTCTACCCCTCAATAATAAACAGCACATTAGCAGATAACAATTTACTAAGCATGCATTTCTCTGAAGACACAACAAATAAGACAGGAAACTCCATGAAGAGGAACAAAAGACAACAGAACCGTAAACGTAGAGCAAGCGAGTTTCAAGTATTTCAGAGTAAACAACAGAATATTCAGTATTTCACACAAGATGAAGAGAGTATAATAGAAAAGTCAGTCGACTCATCACAAACCCGGAAATGAAACTAATTCGGACTCAAACTCACAAATTCCTCCATCTGGAGATTTGGGAACTTGGCAAGAAGCACAGCATCAGTCAATAGGAAAAATACAAACTTCATTACAAAGGCCCCAGGCTTCTCCAACTCTTTCATTTTGCAAAATCCACAAAGAATAACTTCAGCATCAGAAAATACTATTCGGCCAGTAGCCAAGAATACCAGAAAACAAAAAGTATAGGACAAATAAGCTATTATTGCACTAAATTAACTTTAAGACCATAATGTTTACAGGTCGCTCATGAAGGGACAGGGACAATGCCCTAATTAGCAGGAAAATGTCCTAGAGATTAACCACATACATATGATCAGACCCCAAGGCCCCATCTCCACCCAAGATAGGACCAGGGAGGGGAAGGCAATGGCTGCTGATGACTCAGCAGGTAGACCTATGGGCTACCTCAAACCCCCATTCTTAGGTCACAAGGATGGTGTGGTTGCAGACATTTCAAGTAACTATCGAGCTTGGGCGGGACTCGAATCGAACCCCAGTCCGTCAAAATGCAAATCAGTGATGTTTCCAATAGGCCACCATAACCTTTAAATGTACCTTTATATAAATAAAGTCGTAGATAAACCACACTTTGTATGAATGTTACTTATACTTAACTTTCCAACCTATTTCGTACCAGGGTTATCTAGCAAGCTAACTTCCCTCACTCTTCTTTTACCCACCTTTCCTATCAGCTTTAAAAAAAAATGTTCACAGCCGTCACATGCCAGTTCTCGCATGGCATATAGATTTTCTTGTACGAGCTAAAGCAATCAATACTCTATTCCATATAAGTATAGCAGCTGCGATTTTATTTGTCTAACGAGAGAAAGAGAGTTTTATTGAGCGTAAAGGATTTGCCTGGGGGATGGCTATTTTTCGGGGGGGTCAGATGGCGTTTTAATAACATCAACTTCGTTATTTGATTTTCATTCGAATCTTTTCTTCATTACGTTTTTTTTTTTTTTTTTTTGTAACGAAATATGCAAACATATAAATAATACCCTACATGAGTTCAGTTGGATTCTCTCTCTCTCTCTCTCTCTCTCTCTCTCTCTCTCTCTCTCTCTCTCTCTCTCTCTCTCTCTCATACTTACATTCATGCCAGATAATGATAACAGCGATGAAGCGTCTCTTGAATATCACGAGTCTCTTAATTATGGCGATATGTGACACGGGATCAGAGCTAATAAGTCAGTTTGTGTGAGAGGAAGAGCTTAGTGGGAAAACTCTGTTCTTCTTCGGGCGAACGAACCCAAGGATCCAAAACAAGATATTCCACTCACGTAAGACAACAAACAAAATACTTATAAGGCCAATGAGGGGTTGGAGGAGTTGATGCCCGCTTCACTTCCACGTTCACTTGCCAGGCAGTAGGGAAGCACACTCCCTCCCCGACATCATCCCTTTCTTCCATCTCTTGCTTTCTTATTCTCTCTTGCTTACTAACACTATTCTAAATTTTCCTGCTGTAATAGATATAAAAACACGGGGTGACTTTAGCGACGATTGGAATTAACAGGACATTGCTGTTGAGTGATTTTCAAAGATATATGGAATGTTATGGGCCATAATTTGGTATTTTGAGGGAAATTATGGCTTCTTCGGACTCCTTATTTTGCATGAGTTTGATCATGATTTCCTGTAAAACATCTTATTCAGTGTGAGAAGATATATATATATATATATATATATATATATATATATATATATATATATATCACTTATCATTATCAACATAGTTGGTCTCAGTGATTTGCCCGAGACAGGTCCCTGGCAACCATCTCTTCCGAGTTTCTCCATTTTACGTCATTATGACCACTTCGTAGGTCCGCCCGCCGGCGTGGTGACGAATGTAGGACTACTGGACTAGTCTTTGCAGTGACGTGAGGTGCAGCCAAGTGCCAATCGACCTTGATAGACGAGTGTATTATTAAGTAGTGAGGGAAGAGTAATGAAATAATTAGGTCTATAGAATTTAGTGAGTTTATTTATCTTCTTTCTCTAAGCAGTTAAGCTATTTTATTTCTCGAGAAAGGGTCATCATCTTTCTAGAATATTTCATTTCTCAGAAACAATGTTTGACATTCTCAATTTACTCCCGTTGGATGGCAGTGCCACACGTCAGTACTCCTCAAGAATGGACCGTTAGCATTACTGAAAGAACTTTAGCCCCTTAATGGAAAGCATTGATTTGGTAATAATTAAAGATGGCATAAAAAAGATGAAAGGCAACAAAATAGTTGAAGTAAGGAAGGCAGCAGGTGTGTGCAAAAATAGACTTGAAATGTATGAAGAAATTTAATTGGGAATATATGGGAGCATTGTTGACCCAACTTCGGTTAAAAAAAAAGTGAAGTTTGAATGTTGGATGTGAGTGAACCATAAGAGATTCAAGCTATTGAGACGAAATACCTGCGTTAGAAGTGATGTAGAAGAAGAGTTGGAAGGAAGAGAAATGTGGAGATATACTGTATACAGTATAAGGTAGGCAAAATAATGAATCAGAGTGTTTTGAAACAGTGTGGTCGAAAGTCAACTGTATATTTTTTAAGTAGAGACATAGGATTAGAAAAGGCTTGATAGATGTCGTGAAAGATGTAGGCTACTGGAAAATAAGGGTATTGATAATTCATAAAGGATGATTGAGAATGTCTGAAAGTGGTAAATGGCACACTACTGATAAGTGCTATGTAATTTTTGAAGTGACATGAAGCGGCTAATTCTGAGGAAATTTCCTGCACAAGGGCTCATCCATTGTTGTGTGTGGCCGTAACCTTTTTTTGGAGACACCCACTTAAGGGGTAATTGCCTAATGATACGGTTATACTTATTGAAAACTCAATATGTCCTTATTGTTTGTGTATAAATTGGTGTGACTTTGATATAGCTACTTGTTCTTGTTCAAGTCTGTAGGAGGCAGGGTCCTTGACTCAAACACTGAAACACTACATAACGTCCTGAGAGGTCAGAACTTCTTGTTTTGATCCCATTGTGATGTAAATCCTTATGATTTGGGTACGCAAACTTATATAGAATAGTGTATGCCGTAAATGGGTGTATCCACATGATAAACAAGTGAGCAAGTCCTGAACGCGGACATGGTCCTCGTAGAGGACATACCTCCGCCAAGGTGACCTTGACCTTCACGTGACCTTGACCTTCACGTGACCTTGACCTTCAAGTGACCTGCTTGACTTTTGACCTTCAAGTGATCTTTGTTCATTTGCCACTGATACTTAATATGACATTGATATAATGCACCAATATGACCTTGACCTTTGACCTTTATAAATTTGAACATCACCCATGGGTTGCGCCTGGACTAGGACTTCCCTGTTGGGTTATGCAAAAGTCAGTGCTTTATTTCTGTCTCTTGATATGGCCACTTATGTCATAGTGACACCAGTGACCCCTGTGACCTTGACCTTGGGGTGACCTTGACCAAAATTTAATCAGTTCTTCCATACACATTGGGGAACTACTTGGCCAAGTTTGAAGTGATTCCGTGTAGAAATGTGGCCTCTACGTTGTCCACAGACAGACAGACAAACAGAGAAACAAACAAACAAACAAACAAACAAACAAACCGAACCGAAAACATAACCTCCGCCGCTTGGCGGAGGTAAAAATATCAGTACTCCAAGAAATGTGTTTGGTAGTTACACTTCTGTTTTCTGCACAGTCCTTCTAGAATGAATATCGAACTAATAGAGGAAGATTTTATTCTGTATAATGATTTTTTTTTGGGGGGGGGGGCAACTTCTTAAAAGGATTTATGACGAAAAGAATTACAGTTGTTTCAGCTATATAAAAATGTAGATTATATCAATTGTACTCTGATGGTTGACTCTCTTATCGAGTAGTTTACCATAAAAATAGGTAAACAGTAACAACAAAAGAAAATAATAGCCAGCAAACATAACATTTAGTATTTGTGAGACTAATGATAATATTTACAATATTTTACAAGACTCATAAAATACAATGCATCTATTAATGATAATCAACGCAAATTCGTTATGTAAAACAGGCCTGTGGTATAATTTCCCAATGATTTTGGACTCAGATGGTGACGAAGCCAAGCGCCGATATTTTGAGTGTTTCCAGGATGGACTTTCATATGTAAAAGATGCTATTCAAGAACACCGTTTCTGATGAAATCTGATCTTCCAAGATTTCCTTGATTTCTTTAAGAAAGTCACCAGCATTGTAAACATTGGAAGTAAAATAAGCAGTGTCACAACAGGTTTCACCAATTATTGTCTCCACAAGAGTAGCAGTGTTAACTCAGAGATGGACGTAGTAAGTTTCTGCTCAAATGCATCGACCATACTCTTTATATATGCAAGACTCGTTTTTCAATAAAACTGGAGAAAGTTCCTGGATGGACTATATCATGCAATGATCAAAGCTAGAGATGTCGATAAATTTCGAAAAATTACCAGAAGCTCTTGTTCTAGAATACAACAATACCTTTGATTTACTAATCATTACAATGTTTTTATCTTAACATTAGCATTTAATATTGAAAATAAAAAAATTTTCAGGCCCTATAACGTGAAATATACAATTTGATCTACATATGTCTGCTTGTCTTTTTTTGTACAACTCCTAAATTTTATTCTTTAAGCTTCTGTAGTTAGTTTATGGGTCTGCAAAATAGCATTTTTTCAAGGATTCATAATCATCAACTCTATCCTCAAGAATGGCAGTATAGACCTTCTGTGCCCTGCCACACAAAACACCTGACAACATGTATTCCCAATTTTATGTTGAGCACTTATATTATTAACTTTTCCTCTCAAAAAAAGACAAAATATTCATTTAAATCCTTTTCATTGAAAAGAGGCATGAATATCTTCATTCAAATGATCAGGCGTAGATTTATTTGCATCATTGGAATTACCCTGTTCAATTTTTTTGAAGTTCTAACTCTTTTTGAACTTTAAACTTATGAAGCTTTACCTTAGCTTCAATTTTTAATTTCTTACGCTCAGCTTCTACTTACTCATGTTTAAACTCGGTTTCTCTTTTCTCACGGTCAGCCTGAGCTTAAGCATCGAACACTTTTTTTTTTTTCAAATAAACTTCTATTTTAATTCTTTCAAGTCCAATGGCTGATGAATCATAACCCACTGATTCCTCATCAATTGCATCCAACACATCTTGAGGTAAGGCTTTGTCTTCAACCAAATAATGAACAAATACAAGTTTAATATATTTCTTCCTCATTGAATTTTTTTCACAGTAAGCTCAGGATGTTTGCTTAAACTCACCAAGTGTGATTTCTTGAGATCATTTAACTTTTAATTTGTGGATCTTCACAAAAGTTGTTGAAAAACTCAGATGCATCAAATTTATATGTCTGCTGTTTTTTTTTTTTTTTTTTTTTTTTTTTTTTTTTTTTTTTTTTTTTTTTTTTGTACAACTAACAAAATTTGATTTATGAACAACAGCCAACTATATCAAAACATAGATTTTATATAATGTACATTTTGCTGTAGCTAACCTTAACAAAGTCAATAAAATCATTAGCTAATGGCTTTCGATCTTGGTGTTTGGTATAACGATGTGGTCATTTTGTGTCTAGGTTAAGTTTGATGGTGCAGTCAGGTGTCTAATCTGAATGAATGTCTGGTTCAGGGAATGGGTCAAAAGGTTGAAGTGAGCATGGGGCATTGTGGTTCTCTGTGTTCAAGAAAATGGTCAGTCTTGTCGTGAATGTAAAGCTTAAAGGAAAAGTTTCACTGTTTGTTTCCTGGTTTAGTCATGATTCTTTTTCAATTTTTACTTTTGGAGGCAACATTTGTTTGATGAGAGGTGTTTCCTTTATATTCTGAAAAGTTGAACCTCAATTGAGTCGTTGCCCTGTGGTGCAACTTTCATGGGTTCAATTTTAGTGGTTCCAGAATGCCATCTACCTACATATATTCTTTAACGTGCACAAGAATGCATATACGACATTAGCAGTATGGGCTGGATAAGGTAGTCGACATGAATAATGGATGTTAGAAATTCTACCTTTGATATGGAGTTTGCAGATTTTCAGATGGTTTAGTAGTTTCCGTGGACCTTTTATCCATTGATGTATGCAGAGGTCATTTAGGATGATTTGACCTATTTATTATCATCAGTATGTCTTTCAGTAATTGATATTACCCACTGGAGTACATTTACAGATTATATATATATACATATATACTGTATATATATATATATATATATATATATAAATATATATATATATATATATATATATATATATATATATATATATATATATACACACACATCATCATCATCATCATCATCATCTAGTACCTTGTGTAGCCAATTTGAAATTTTGGTGTACTAATCTCTCTTGGGGAGTGCGAAGAGCATACCTAAACCCTCTCCATCTACTCCTCATCATGATCTCATCCACATATGGCACTTGAGTAATCTCTCATATAGTTTCATTTCTAATCCTGCCCTGCAATCTAACTCCCAATATTCTTCTGAGGGCTTTGTTCTCAAAATCTACAAAATCTGTTTGATATTGTTTCATTTTCATACCACGACTCATGTCCATAGAGTAACACCTATTTCACTAAACTGATATATAGTCTGAATTTTATATGTAAATTCAGGCGATTTGATTTCCAAATTTTGCTTAACCTAGCCATTGCCTGATTTACTTTTTTCAATCTTTCATTAAACTCCATTTCTAAAGACCCTGTACTAGTGATCATAGTTCCTAAATTTTTAAATGATTCCACCTCATGAATCCTTTCTCCTTCCAATGACATATCATCTTCTGTTGCATATTCTGTTCTCACCATCTCTGTCTTTCTTCTATTTATCTTGAGCCCAACCTCATGTGATATTTCATGCATTCTGGTAAGTAAGCTTTGCAAGTATTGTGGCGTTTTGCTAATAAGGACAGCATCATCAGCATACTCTAGGTCTGCTAATTTCCTGTTACCAATCCAGTCTAATCCTTCTCCGCCATCCCCAACTGTTCTACGCATTACAAAATCCACGAGGAGGACAAACAACATAGGTGACAGCACATTCCCTTGGAGTACTCAACTGTTCACTGGAAATTCATTTGATAGGACTCCATCAACATTAAATTTGCATATCACTCATATATATATATATATATATATATATATATATATATATGTACTGTATATATATACATATATATATATATATATATATATATATATATATATATGTACTGTATATATATATATATATATATACATATATATATATATATATATATATATATATATATATATATATACATATATATATATATATATATATATATATATACTGTATGTATGTATGTATATATATAAATATATATATATATATATATATATATATATATATATATATATATATATGTGTGTGTGTGTGTATATGTATATATATATATATATATATATATATATATATATGTATATATATATGTATATATATAGACTACATACGGTATATACGCATACAGTATATATACATGTGTTTTTATGGGATCCTTGTCCTTGATTCCTTTTCGAAGACTCCTGATGACTTGAAATAAGTATTTCCGATCGTCTGGATATCATAAAGTCTCCAGACAATCCTTAGCTGCACCCTGCAGAACCCACTGAGGCACCTTCCCCCGAGTCACAGGAACCCGTTAGATATGCAAATGTAAATATAGCTCATGACGTCAGACATATACACTAACAGCAAATTGTATCTGTAATGCGAGGACGGTTTGGGAGGGGGGAGGGGCCCCTTTCGTCCTCCCCATTCCTCTGACACAGGAGAGAAAAGTGTTGAGAGAATCTGTTTAAGTTGGACTCAGCACCGATGCGAACAATAACGATCTTGAGTCGCTCAGTACCTTCTTTCATCTTGATTGTTTATCAAGTTGATATGAATGGAACCACTCGAAACATACCCATTTCTCATTTTTACTCTCTCTCTTTCTCTCTCTCTCTCTCTCTCTCTCTCTCTCTCTCTCTCTCTCTCTCTCTCTCTAAGGCATGCGATTCGTAGAGGAGTCCCAGACGAGGAGTCACGTAAGCAACTGTTTATATCTGAATTCTCTTTGTTGATTATGTTTATATTAATATTTGTCCATATTGTTTTTTTTTCTTTATCATTTTCATTTTTTCTAATCTCAGGTTATATAGATTTCCGAGTATATTTCTAATCTGTTCTGTTGGACTTATTTCGTGATAAGGTCCATCTTTTTTTTCCATTTCATAGTAACAATTTATGTGTGATTTGTTATTTTGATATGTGGATTATTAGGGTTTCATATTTATGTGTATCACTAGGAACTGTTCAGAGAAAAGGGTTAATTTAAAAATCATTTACCTTACAAATGCAATCTATCCAACTCGATGGATATAATCTAAGTATGATAGTCAAACTTTTCTGGTGCATTTAAACATCTATGTATTATCTTTATAAAAAACGATGGAAAGATAAATTGGCCAGAGTTCATTTACTTGGATTTATATAATCTATCTGTAACAAAAAGAATACGTAGCAGAGACCAGGACAGATGAAGAGGGGAACAAGAGGAAAAAGTAGATGAAGCCGTTACGCTGTAGAGGGGAGACCACAGGACAATCTCCAATGTTGTCCTTCTGTTTTCGAAACTTTGGTCAATTGGTAACGAAAACAGCAACTCAGGTAGAAAACATTTTAGCGCTTCCAACACGAATGTTATTTATATTTAGATATTGGTAATATTAAAAGAACTAGAGCAGTTCACGTACTTAATGTTATGTAATCTTCTGTTACAAAATATCATGAATTTGTTTAAACATTTGTTGCAGATTTTTTCGGGTTTAATTTAACTGACTAAATATGAAGATTAAAGATAACTAACAAATAGTCTTCTCAAATATCTTCTTCCCCCATGTAACTAACGGTCTCCTGCTAAGGAACCTTAAAACTTAGTTCTTGTGTGATATAATTCTGTATAAAAACTGGAAAAGTGAAATCAAGGAGGAGCAAGGAGGAGGAATTATATGACAACACATTTTCATCAATTTTATTATTCAGAGCAAGGACAAACACATTGGGCTTGAATATAAAAAACAGACCCCGAGATGGAAATATAAACTGTGTATTCTGTGATGTAGAAGAAAATGCTAACCACTTCATATTGTCCACAGTATAGTGATATAAGAATAAAAGCAAATGAGCTCCAAAAACCATACGAAGAAGATAGTGCACAAACAGTAGGAAAATTCCTTTTTTGTGAAGAAAATTTTGAAATTAAGAAAAGTGTACTACAACAAATGTGGATGAAAAGAGAAAAATTAGTGAAAATAAGGACCACACAAAACTAAAAGACACAGGAGTCGTTGCAAAGGCGAAGCCTCAACGTGAATCTGATCTGATCTGATCAACAGCAATCATGATATATATATATATATATATATATATATATATATATATATATATATATTGAAAAGTGAAGCTATAATTATTTCAATATTCTGCTATCCCTTCAGGGTACGTTACGTGGAGTCGTAAGCAGACCTAAAGCTCAGAACGTACAATCTTAAGTAGTTTCACAACATCAATGCGTTCATTAAAAGTAATATATATGTATCAACTTTTTCTTACATTCATATAAAGGAATTTACAATCACGAGTAAATATCAAAGTAACAAAAAAAAAAAAAGATACTAAAATCTTAAAGAAATTAAAATGAATTTCTTGTAGATATTTTTAAAAAGTTAAAATAGAAATGATTGAAAAGCCAAATGACATGAAACGAACATTATTTCATCTTCACCACTTGTAGGTTAAGACAGTTCCTTAAGTTAGGTCGTAGTTTAATCCAGTAAGAATTAATCCACCAACATTCATAACAATTAAAAGGTTAATCCTGGATTAAGTGGAATGAAATGCAATTTTTTTTCTTTATTATTTACGCTTAATATTTATCATATATTGGAATATAGTCAGTATATATGAGATGATGCCAGACATTAACAATTGACTCTCCATATCCCCGTTTTTAATGGATTTGACTGTTTTTGGCCTCTTCTCTTGACCATCATATGTTATTCACCAATCAAAATCCCTCACTATTCCCTTAGATAATCTCGAGAATTACTAACATATTTCATACTCAGTCCTAGCCGTTTCTATGAGCTTATCCTATATAAATTTTCCGTCTCATTGTTCATATTTGTTGAATCTTCAAAGTACAAAACTTTGAATCATAACGAAGACATTTGATATGAATGCCTATTAAATCACAGCAATACATACTAATACTTGCTTGGCTGTTTCAGCGAAGACCTGAACAAAGGATTAATGCTATACTATAGCCACAAACAAATATACAATCATATATTGGAAACCTTCAATACGTCACTTACAGATAAAAAGCTTCATGATAATTTGCAAAGACTCAACTTAATAAGATACAAGGTCTTTCTGTTAATAAAAGACGAACATATGTTTAATCTCCCAGTATTACCCACAGTACTTGACACCGTATAAAAAAATTAAAGATACAGTACTAACCCAGCCATGTGAACCCAATGAGGTGCCGGCCTATTTGAGTCTCCACTAGGTGTCTCTCGTATAAAGGGGGGACAGCGTGAAACTCATGTCCCTTATTCCATATATCTTGCACATGTCTATAGGTCGCCTCCTTCATTTGAGCCCATATCACAGCCGTCATGAATGTTCTATCTTTTTGATCCTTGGAGAATCGAACAGAGCGAATGAGAAAAAAGACAATTAGACATCCGAATTTTTCTCCTGTCTTTTATTGCCAGAGGTAAAAAAACAATGAACTCGATTACCTAATGTTTTAATTTATACAAATGTTTACCATGGATACATAAGTAAGGTTTTAAAAATAATTGACATTGCTATAAAATATGCATAAGTACTTACGTGGTTGAAGCAATATACAAATTAGTAGAACATTCAACTAAACTCTGATCATATAACATCTCTCTTCTATCGTCATAACATTTCTCACAAGACAAAAAGAATTCCAGCATGCGGCGTTTAGTTACAAACAATTGGGAAGATTTGGAGATGATCCCCATTAAGGTCCTTATAAGTTGTAGCACAAGGTAATGCCACGGGAAATTCTGACCCTGGATCCTGCATGGTAGAATTAATGGCATCAAATTGAAGACTGAAACGACAAACTGAAAACAACATTGAGATGTTAATCTCTCGCATCACTAAATTACAACAACGTTTTGGCGGCTGATGGATAAAACATATAACTTTCAAAGTATCCACTGGTCAAAATATGTGGAAACCCGGAAGGAGGGATATATTTAACAGTGACAATGTCACAAAAAAATTATGCTATGCAGTTTTATAATTATAAACTTCTAGTCAACTAACCAGACTACATGTACATCTAAGCCTATGCCATTCGTCTAAAATGTGTAAACGGGTGTAAACAGACGGTAAAATAATGCTTTTGCTTCATCTTGCAATGTAAAATGCTCTCTTACCGTTCCCCCAAGTCTTTCTTCTTCCCTGCTTGAGGGTACACTCGGGCATGCTATTCTATCTTGTTTCTCTTCCTCTTGTTTTTTAAAGTTTTTATAGTTTATATACTGAACTTCCAATTTAATGTTGTTTTTGTTCTTAGAATCTTAGAATATTTTATATTGGTTGTACATACTTCTCTTGCAGTTTATTTATTTCCTTGTTTCCTTTCCTCACTGGGCTATTTTTCCCTATTTGAGCCCTTGGGCTTATAGCATCCAGCTTTTCCAGCTTGTAGCTCAGATTGTAATAAATAGCAATAATAGTAATAATAATGATAATGATAATATATATACTGTGTGTATATATATATATATAATATATGTATATATATATATATATGTATATACATATATTATATATATATATATATATATATATATATATATATATATATATATATATATATGTATATATATATATATATATTTATATATATATATATATATATATATATATATATATATATATATATGTATATATATTATACACACGTGAGCGAATGCTCGTGATACACATTATCATGACACTTTTATCATCTTGATAACAATCTGATCATTTTGATTGTTCGTTGTAATTGGTTTGCCGGATGCGCTCGTCCCCGTACCTCAAGAGTTTCGCTTGCAAAGGAGGAGCATTGTTAATTTCTTCATCAGGAACAGCCGAGGCAGGAGGACGAGGATGTGGTGGGGAAAAGCATCGCCCCGAGGAAACACTTGAGATGAAATGAAGGACCAATGAGGATTGTTGTTACGTCTGCTCTCGAGTGTGCCAAGTGATGCCTCAATGCCGATATCATCTTAAATGAATGCCATTATCAGAACGTTTTGATGACGACAGACTTCATTTCTTTCTTTCTTGCTTAGTCCTTTTTTTCGTAAGGGTTAGGAGCATAATGGTTCCCGTGTGCTTTCGTATATTTGTATATTTATCGTTCTTGTCCACATTCATCAATTATCGTCATTCATAGTGTGCGATTAGTGTATGTTATTAATATAAACATTTTCTACTGAATGAATGGTTTCTGTACTTGTTATTTCTGTCTCCACCGGTGTTTGCGTTGCATGACAACCAAAGTTCCAGCCGGATTATTCTCGTACTATAAAGATGTTTTCTGATATAAATTCCTTCATTTCCACTAGATTCTTTTGAACAAAGTTCAACAAAAACAGATTATTTATTAATAATCGAAACGCTGTAAGCACTTGTGTGATGCTCACCATCCTTTTCAACGTCAAATTGAACTGGTTTCCTACAATAACACTACTGTTGAATTAACAGTCAAGTGTGTACAAATATGCTTACTTGGGATAAGACTGTTACCCTAAAGCTAAACATGGATGTATGTCTTCTCAACTGTTAATGCAGAGTATATTTCGTAAATCTGAATCTTCACACCACTATTTCGACAGTTATCTAAGAAAGGGAATCCAGAATTAAGGATAGAGGATAGTCTTAGAAGAAGGAGGTGATTTTTGGGGTGTTTTAAAACATCCTTTTCATTACAAAGAGAGACAGATCGGGCGTTACCACTTAGTCGTTACTAGATCTGCGTCAGTTATCCTCATTTCTCTCGAGTTAGGAAGGGAAATCTGCCGAATCATGAGGACCTTGATGTACTTTAATGGTAAAGAGTTTCCAGAGTATCAGGGCATACATACATACATACATACATACATTCATAGTTGTGGAAATAACATTAACATAAAAAAAAAATAACATGGGTACGAGAGCAAACTAAACTAGATGATATTCTAACAACATGTATGGGTAGGACATATAATGAAAAGAGCATGGACATTAAGAACAACAGAAAGGGTCCTTAGAGATAGCAAAAGAAACGGGAAGGAAGAGAAGGCGAACTAAGAAGATTTGTAGGTATAGACTGGCATAGAAAGACCATAAACAGATGAGTACGGAAGGACATGCCCAAGGCCTTTATCTTGCAATGGACTAGCAACATCTGATGATATATATATATATATATATATATATATATATATATATATATATATATATATATATATATATATATATATATGTGTGTGTGTGTGTGTGTGTGTGTATGTATATGTGTGTGTGTGTGTGTGTATGTATATGTGTGTGTGTGTGTAATGATAAATTTTCCACAATTAAACGTGTTTTTTTTTTCATATTAAAAAATAAGCCATATATATTAATACATTAATGTCTAGATTCTCTTAACGACCTCGGGGTCAGAGTCTCGAGGCAAAATCACTCAAAGAAAATAGCATCTGACCGGCTTGGATTCGAACCCTGGTCCAGGATGCTTGTATGACAGTGACCGTACCATTTAGCCACGAAGAAAGATCTTTCTTCGAGGCTAAATTACGTCTCGAGACTGATCCTGAGGTCGTTAAGAGAATCCAGACATTAATGTATTAGAATATATGGCTTATTTGAAATATATATATATATATATATATATATATATATATATATATATATATATATATATATATATATATATATATATATAATCAGGATGGAAAGGCTGGAGGAAATTTAGTGGGGTGCTGACAGATCATAGGATGCAAATTAAGCTAAAGAGCAAGATCCAGTGCCAGGTGGTGAGACCTGCAATGTTGTACTCGTCCGAAACATGGGCAACTAAGAGGAGAGATGAGAACAGGATTCGTGTAACTAGGATGAGAATGTCGTGGTGACAATGTGGACTTACAAGAAAGGATACAGTAAAGAACAAACATATTAGAGGCACCCTCAAAATAGCACCAGCTTCAACCAAGGTGAGAGAAAGTAGACTGAAATGGCATGGACATATAAAGAGACGAGACTAAGACCATCCAATAAGAAAGATGATGGACATGGAAATACCTAGTGGGAGAAGGTTAGGCAGACCAAAATTGTGAAGGATTAACTGTGTGAAAAGAGATATGAGTGAGTTGGCATTGAACGAGGAAGATGCACTGGATCAGAGGAAATGGAGAAATGTGTTAAAGAACCGTTGCAGCGACCCAAAAAAGGGTCAAGCTTGTACAGAGATTTTTCCTTTTGCCTGGTATCTCGATAACGTAGATCCGGTCACTGCCCTTCTCAAAAATCCTGAATGGTTCTTGGAACTTGTTGGCGAGAGGGAATCTCATTATCGCTGAATAGACCAACACCTGATGTCCTACCGTAACCTATCTGTTCGTACTCTTCATACCAAACCTTTTTTTCGCTCGTCCTTGACTTGTTTTCACATCTTCTAAGAAAAATTTCCTTAACTCGCCGATCCTTTTCCTTTAATTCTTGACATGATCTCCATTCGTTACCTCTCGGTCCTCCCATTTTTCTGCTAACATTCTAATCGGTCCTCGTACTTTTCATCCAAATACCATTTCGTTCGGGCTACATCTCATGGTTTTATTATAAGCATTACATACCTCAAACAAAATTAACGGTAGTCCGATGTCCCATTCATTCCCCAGTTTGTTGCAGAACTTTGTTAACATACTTTTCAGAGTTTGATGAAACCTCTCTAATGCACCTTGGGTCTCGGGATGATAAGCAGGTGATAGTTGTTGTTTCACATTGAACAGTTTCATTACGTCCTAAAATAATTTTGATGTGAAATTCGTTCCTCGGTCACTTTGAACGATCTCCGGAATACCAAACTTGGTAATAAAGTCTTGTAACTTCTCTGCGATTATTTTGGCTCTGATGTTCCTGACGTGTATGACTTTGGGGTATCTCGTCACTGGACACATCAAGGTTAACATATATTCGTGACCTTTTTTTGTCCTTGGTAAAGGTCTTACATTGTCGGTCATTACCTTGCTGATGGGTTTTCCTCGCACTTATATCGGGTGTAAGGGAGCTTTCTTAATGTACTCATTTGGCTTTCCAGCCATCTGACATATGTAACATGCTTGGCAAAACTGGCTCACGTCCTTATGCATGTCAGGCCAGAAAAGCATTTCATAATCTTCTCCGTTGTCTTCCTTATCCTCATATGTCTCGCCTCGTGCGCTACGGCGATCACCTGTCTTCTCAACGGTGTGGGAATTAATATCAGACGATATTTCCCCCATTCGGCATTCCCAGGGATTTCGGCTGGTCTATGCTTTCTCATAAGCAACTCACCCTTAAGATAATAACAGGTCGGAGACTGCTGTGCCTCCGTCTTTCCCACCACATGGTTCAATAACCCTGTCAACGTTGCATCCTTCTGTTGCAATCCTATCAGCCTTTTCCTAATCACTTGTCCTACTTCTAAAGCTGAGTTTTCTATTTCTTTCAGGTCCATTTCTTCTTTGTCCTCTTGTCCACTCATCTGTCGTTCATTTTCTCTCAGGCTTACTCTTGCATACCATCAAGGTAATTCTGTTCTTTGGAAAACAAATCCTCCAAGTTCATCGCTCCTTCGATTTCTTTTTCTCCTTCAGCAGCTACTTTCTTCGTCATACTTCTAGTCGACACACAACTAGGAAACAGGTACGGGTAGTCCTTCTCGAGTTCAGTTGTAGGACTATACATCAAGTGTTTCTCCGTTACAAGGGGAAAAAGCACAAACGGCGCTCCATCAACCTCATTACCCAGCAGGACGTATACCCCTTCGACAGCCAATGAATCCTTTACCGCAAAGTCAAAATTACCTGTCACCAACTCGCATGACAGTTTCAAACAGCAAATAGGGGTAACCTCTCCACCTCCTATTCCCTTCAAAATGACTGAATCTCCTGTGAGAGACTGTTCCACCAACAGGTGTACTCCTCATATCACCACCACACTATGGTTACAACCTGTGTCACACAATATCCTGACCTGGTTTCGCTCACTCCCGTCTATTGCTGCTAACATAGTGTCATAAAGATATGGTTTAAAGGCATCTACGCTGTTTGGGTTCGTCCTGTTCTTCGTGTAAACGTTAGCTGGTACATTTTCCTCTCAGTCGTTTCCCGATTGTTTCTTCGTCTTCGCATCCTGTGAAGTTGAATTATCCTTAATCACTTGGGCAACTGCTTTCAGTTGTTTTGACCAACATTCTTTACTGATATGGCCTCTCTTGCCACACTTAAAACAAACAATATTAACCTTCTGCACGTCTTTCACGATACTTGAAGAAGGATGATTTGACGATTGTTGCTGTGGTACTATCACATTCTGCTATGAACAGTACCAGTGCTACTCCCACAGTAACTATTGAACTTGTTCACATAGTTGTTACTGAACCGGTTTCCATGGTTTGGCGAATACTTGACACTTGGTCGGAGCAACGGTTGAAACTTCATGCCCGAGTTTATGACTGATAATATTATAATCTTCACTCAGCAAAGCGGCTTTATCAAGTTTCTTCACCTATCTCTCTCTCAAGTACGATTGAATATGTTAAAAGATTCTTGGATATTAAACAGTGCCATATTGTTCTTTAACAGATAGTGTCATACCTCTCCAAAAATATATACTAACAATACACTAAACCTATCAACACTGAATTGTTCAAAACCTTCAATCAAAACACGGCCCTGTTATCACCAATAATCAAAACAGACTCGTTTGATCCCAAGGGTCTGGGTACCAAAATATATTATATCTGAATAAACCTTAGACTAAGACAAAAGAAATAATACTTATGAAAATCATACAATCATTTGTTTCACTTGAAATTAAATCTGAATACAATATTTAAGTTTTATGCTGAATGAAAATAGATAACCAAATCACGATACAAATATCTTTTACCTTACTATAGGGCTAGTTACAAAACTTTACACAATGCCAACACTGACCCCAACACAATAAGTTTAAAATCACCTTTAACTTCTTTCATTACATTTCAAAACATGATTTACATTGGGGCACAGAATCACTTTGGAAATTACACACTGTAGGTACTGAGAAAGAGTGAGGGAGGCACTTTGGCTCTTTCACAGGACGACTGCTTCTCTACTGCTGCTATGCAGCCATGGGGGCGGGCATATATAAGACTTAGCTACTTCCAGAAATTGCTAATAGATCTGGAAGCATGGGGGCTGGCCTAAGGG